>NC_134019.1:24123872-24727622 GCF_040712315.1 Castanea sativa | reverse complement strand
TGGGTTATCATCCGAGATCCAATATCATCACAATTGCAGTTTAATTGAAAACCATATTCAAGTTATCTTGAAATTCTTACTTATTTTCAGCTCTTAAGATGTTTGCTAGTGAATGATGCTGTTGTAATTGCTTTGCCGAGTCTTACAGTTAGGTTTTTTTTTTTTTTTGGTTACCAAAGTGAAGTATGAAGATTCGAAAAAGAAAGAGAGTTAGAAAAGTAACAGCACAAAAAAGAGAGTAACCTGCTTTTGCATCAAGTGGGTTTCCAGGTCGAATGCATGATGGATTTAGCAACACTTCATTGGCTAAACCGTGTCTGCTTTTGCTAACCTGCTTAAACCAGCACCTGACTAATAAATTCACGAACCTTGCAAATGTTACTGATAATCGGAGCCAAGGTCCAGCTGCATTTTCTTCTTCCAACCTCTGTTTGCCATCATCTTTTATTTCTAGCTTTTTGGTTTATTTGTTCATGTACCATTTTTGAAAGATTCACTTTTTCAATGAATGACTATATTTTAACCAACTTATTGCAAATAAACAATGAGTAATAATCAGTAGAAAGCTACGTCCAAATTTACACCCAATGAGGTAAACTTATTTTATGCTAGACAAAACAGTAACCCTTTTAGTCTTTTACTACACCGGACTCCTCAACCCAAAAATGGTTATTGCATGGGTTCTAGAATTGATGGTGTGTGTGGGCACAATCTTAGACTCATTAACTACTCATGGAACAAACCTGCTTCCTTATCAGAGGACACTTGTTGATTTTTAGGTTCTATCTATTTTTTAGATTTTATTGCTTGATGATCATTTCAAATAAACCTCTTTTAGTGCTAGTTCTTGGATCATCTTTCATTATTATTATTATTATTTTTTTTTTTTGGTTTTTCAAACATAAATTCTCTCTTAGAGTTTATTTTCTTAAGTTATGTTTGGTTGGGGTGAAAATAGGGAGGATGGAAAATAGGGTGAAAAATGACATTTTACACTGTTTGGTTGAGGAGAGAAAATAAGAGAGACAGAAAATAAGGAAGAAAAATTTTCCTCCGGACCCATCTTTTTTTATCCTCCCAATTTGGAGGAAAATAGGAAGGAAAAAGTACTGAAATATGCACTTTAAATAAATATCCTCAATTTATTCATCTCATGTACCCTCACTTTATTCATCTCACCTGTGACTTAATGACTTTTGCCTCTTCATCCTTATCACTTTACCTTCACAGCACAGCAATGTCCAGGTTCTCTTCTCTTTTTTCTTTTTCTTTTTTTTACCTTGAAACAGGTAAAGAATTTATAAATATTTATTGGTTGAATGGTGTGTTGCCAGGGGAAGAAAGTTTGGCCAGTTGCTGAACACATTGAATGGTTATATAAAGTTTTTTTTTTTAATGAGTGTAAATTTGCTGAATACAATTGATGATGCGAAGAAAATTAGTATGCTAGATACTTCGGACTTGAAAGGACCACGTGCTCTCTCTGTGGCCTGAAAAAGAAGGAAAAGAAATCAAAGGTGACCGGGGTCACCGGCCAAGAACCCTCCGATGACAAAGTTAGTTTTCTCTCTATATTTTTGGAGTTCCAACTTTTTAGGAGAAGTAAAAACGTACCTTTTATTGGTCTGAATGAGTGTTTATATAGTGTCATGGGGACAGTTATTGAAATTGTAACCTCCCCTGGATTTGAGGAGGTCGGGGGTTCTTGGATAACTCCCATAACCATTTAGGAATTATATTTTCTCACACAACGATCACCGGAAGTTATGCGTATATTACGAAGGGGTGAAATGTATTTAGTAATTCTCCAAGTGTAAAATTCTCGTCCAGGGGTTTTCGTGCGGACGAATCCCTTCAAGACGGGGGTGGGCGCTTTCCTTGGACGAGTGATGTGGGTTTGTCTTCGTCCATGGACGGCCATGGCGTTAGCTCCGTCTTGGTGCTTTCTTCTGGACGGTTGCTAGTGTGCCTTCTTCTGGATGGTTGCTGGTGTGAATGACCATGGACGATCTGGAGTATCTACGTTCCTCATCAACAATAATACTTAAAGTTTTATGTTTTCAAAACATAATAATACTTAAGTGGTCATAATTTAAATCATATTCTTTTTTTGAAAATACGATTAAGATAAAATGTTAGATTTTAGTGGTAATTAAAAAAAAAATTTGGAGAAGAATTAACTTTTAAATTTTTTTTTTTTTTTTGAGAAGAGTAACTTCTAAACATTATTAGTTTAAATAAATATTACTAAAATAATACAGTAGTATCATTTTCAAAAATTAAAGGGCGTGATGATTGATGTTTGCAACATAGATGACATGTCGTTTTGCAATTAGGAGAGGAAAAAGGTCACTGAAAAAAGTAAACGACAACCCGTTTATTGTCCATCCCAGTTCAACTAACCACCACAGCAGGAGAGCAGGCAGCAGTAGCCAGTGGCCATTTGTTTGATCTTTCTTTCTTTCAAGTCTCGAGTCTGTCTGAACTCTGAGAAGCCTCAAAAAAAGAAAGAAAGAAAGAAAAAGCACCTGAGAGTGAGAGTGAGAGTGAAAGTGAAAGTCACCGGCATCGGCATGTCATTTTCGGTGACTCTTCCACCTCCCTCTGTCTCCGCTTTCCCTCACACCAAACAACGTTCTTCATACTTGGAAAACAATTTCCCTCTGAATTTCAAATCCAACCTCCAACAATTCCAAGCACTCTCTCGCCTTCATCTTCAAACCCAAGTTTCTAGAAGAACCCAAAATTTCCCTCGTGAAGCTCCAATAGACGAACCTCGCAATTGGCTCGACCCTGTTGATGACGAAGATGAAGACGAAGAAGATGAAGATGAAGATGAAGATGAAGATAGGAGTTTAGATCTTCTTGCACGGTTCCTTCAGAACGTGTTCAAGAAGATCTCCAAGCGTGCCCGCAAGGCCGTGCGATCGGTTCTTCCTGTTTCTATACCTACCAAGCTGGTTGGGTTTTCTGTTAATGGAGTTTTGTTGCTTGCGTTTTTGTGGGTTTTGAAGGCTTTTATTGAGGTAATTGTTTTCTGCTTTTGTTTTTATGAATTGGGTTGTTTTTAGTTTTCATTTTGGAATTCACTGTGATTTTTGCTCCTTACTAATTCTTCCATGTTCTACATTAGCTAATGGTGAGTTGCTTGTGATAATTTATAGTGATAGTAAGTAGTCATTTTCTTCTCAAAAAGGACAAAATAAAAGTTTTTTTTTTTTTTTTTTCTGTCATTTGTGAAGCTCAATCTTTAGTTATATAGGTTGGTGTTAGGAGTCTAACTTATCTTGATTAAATAAATAATGATAGCGATGTGTTTTACCGATTCAAATAAATTAGTTAGGATTAGAATTAGGATGATTTATGATTAGTCTTATTTATATAGATTATAGGAACTAGGAAGTTAGAATTCATTTTTATCTAACTGGAAGTCTCTCTCTTATAAATTAAGATCTTGAAAATGTATGAAGAATAGTATGATATATTAAGTTATAAATTGTTAATTAATCTAACTTGGAGGTTTGGGCTCCCTCGAAGTAGTCAATTTATCAAATTTTGAGGCCCAACCAAAAAAAAAATCATGCACTTAACAGTTGGATTGATAGATGGATTGGGAGTTTTCTCAAAAAAAGAAGAAGCAGAGAGAGAGCGAGAGAGTTGAAAATGTAATTTCAAACTGTGGAGGAATAACTTGGAGTCAGAGGGTTCTGAGATATGTCGGGTCTAAGTGGAAGAGGAATTTTTTGTAATAGGAGTACCAGTCCAAGTGAACTTTGATGGTTAAAGCTAGGTGGGCAGAAGAAATTACTCATATTGACTAATTGTAGCAGCTGACTTGACATAACGGCAGAAAGATTGTGAGAATGTTGCCCACACAATAAGAGGTGGGTGCTGGTTGTAAATTTTCAGTTTCTGCTCCTTGTGTTTCACTGTTTCATGACTGCAAATTTTGTTCAATGACCCAAATTGTTCAGGACTTTGTTATGTGCACTCATGTGCATGTGTGCTAGGCAGTTGATTAGTCTAGACTGTATATTTTGCTACGTAGAGATAGAGCTCAGTTAATTGTATCCTTTATCTTGTTCCTAGGGTTCTATGGTTTCAGTTTGCTCTTCCTAGATTTTCGTGATTGTATGTCTACTTCTTTGACATTTCCATGTTTGGATGGGTCCATGGATATGATCTACATTTGCTGGTACAAAATGCCAATTGGTCTCATTGCTAAAATGCATCACGAATGTTCTGGCTTTGTAATCAGTGGTCTCACTGTTGTTTTGCTTATGTATGAAGAGTTCCAGTTGTGGGGTATCAGTTTCTTCCTTTTAATTGGCCTATCTTAATTAGGGATGTCCAACTTCAATTAAATAAGTTATTAGGATTTGTTGGATTACTGATTATGATTGTCAAAATGCCTTTCTTTCTTCTTCTTCTTCTTTTTTATTTTTATTTTTTATGATGATGATGATGATGATGATGAGCAACGTCTTCAAGGCAAGGCCCTTTGGACCTACCCCTACCCCCGTTGGATGGCCTGCCCACAAGAACTGTGCATTGGGTAATCCCAGGACTCAATACCAGGACCTTGAGGGAGCAAACCCCAGGCCTAGCAATCAAGCTAACCCCGTGTGGGCATGATTGTCAAAATGCTCTATCAAGGCCATAATGGAATACAAAATGGTTTCTATTATGTTACGTTCCATTTGATGGAGAAATCAAAATCTTTATTCAAACCATTTGACTACTTTACTCACTGCGGTGAGAATTAGATGAAAGTTACTTATCATAACTGAGGTCATTGCATAATTAAAATTTTACATAGGAGGACCTTTTTGCAAAGTTGTGATGTTGATTGGAAACTGAGAAAGGGAAGCTCACTGTCAAACATAAACCCATAATCAGTCATCCATTTAATGTTGTTCTGCAATTTACTGTTACTGTGATTCACTGATATTGTAAAACCTTTTTGTTTATCTACAGCCTCTAATAAATCATGATCTCTGTGCTCATGTAAATTCAGAATAGGATGTATCTTGCCAGTTCTGTGAAGTTGGAAGTTATGCAAGGGAACTTTCTATTTCTAATTAATTTGAATCTTGTTTCCAGGCATTTTGGTGTCATGTCCAATCATGTAAATTTTCATTTTCTATCTATATCACTCTCAAGTTCAACATTGGAAGTTAGCAAATGATTTTTTTTTTTTTAATTTTTTTTTATGATCATCTTTGCATTTGCTATGGAACATATTAGTGAACAGTGTGGTCTTCGTCTTTGTCAACAAGAATGTGCCCTTCAATTGTTACAGCTCTAATCATTTCTGGCTCATGAAAGATTAGAGTTAATCCTGTAACTCCTGTTTACTTTTATTCAATAATTACTTATGTGGCATTGTATCACAATAACAAAAGAGAGTAATAGTTAATTACAGAACAAGATTAAAAAAATATGAAATCTGTTCTTGTGAATCACTGCACTGCATGTGATTACAGAAAAGGCAATGGGACCAATGTGAGTTTATGTCCTTTGGAGAAAGCTTAGTGAACACGTTCAAATCTATATTTAGTCGCACTTTCGAAGAATAGGAACTTGAGTTGGTGGATTCTCTTTTTTATTTGCTTTATTTTAATATGCGAAAATGTGAAGGGGCTTCACTTTGGAAGCAAAAGCGTGGTGATCAATTTGATGTCTTATAAGGCATTCAAGAAGTTTCAATGGTTGGGATTTTGCATAGAAAGGCATTTGGAGTAGTAAAGTTACTCTAAAGGTTGCTCTTTTCATACGGACAGTAGCCTTAGGAAGAATTTTAAGTTTCAACTATGAACGAATTAATTGAACAGAACATCATCTTGTTGGTTTGGTACTGTATGGATGTGTAAATGTATAGGTGAGTCTACTGAGCATTTGCTCCTTCATTGTATAGTTGCTAACAACCACAGGTCCTTTCTATTTTAGTATTTGGCATGAAATGGGTGATGTCTCAGAGAGGGTGATTGGTGTTTATGTCAGTTGGCAAGGATGTTTAGACACTATAGAAACAACATCTTCAATATTTTTTAGCTGAAATTCTCATTTCTACAAACTTTGTATGGGGGGTCTAATGTGGTTGGCAGTGTCTCTTCTTTTGCTGATTTTATTGATTATATTTTATTGTGATTTTTTGAGGAAATTCTTTGTATACTATTATTACCTGTGTGCTTAGATTTCACTTTTTAATAGTTTTATTGATAGAATTTTTATATCACTAATGTTAAAAGAAAAAAGTAAAAGAAAGTTCCGTGACCAACTATGGTTTCTTAGTCTGCTCTGCATCTAACTTATGCAAATATTGGCATACGTGACACTCATAAAAAAATAAATAAAAAATAAATTAAATATTGGCATATTCTGGATGTGGCATGAGCTGCCGTTATGTATATGCTAGGAAACATGGCGTCTAAAGCTTGATGTGTGGATGAACGCGGCATTTCCTGTATTTTGTAATTCTATGTTCTGAATAATCTGTGGTACTTCTTTGTTCTATAAGATTAATTGACCCCGGGATTTTAAAAAATATTTTTTTAATAGAATTTTTGTTCATTTTCTGTGTATGAAATCCAGGTTATTTGCACCCTTGGAAGTGTAGTGTTTGTAAGCATCTTACTTATTCGGGGGATATGGACTGGGGTAAATTATTTACAAGAAAGCCGCAACCCAAGGATAAATAAATTTGATGATGATCACCGTGCATGGAGTGGTACACAGCCTGCAGGTTGACTTGTCCTTTCCAGAATTAGAAACTGTTTCAAGAATATTGCACCATACAAGAATAGTGGCATCCTTAATAGGAATAACAGGGGGATGGTGAGATTGTAGCAGAATAAATCTCTTATAGAAATAACCACCATTGCAGTTTTTATGAATATGATGGTGTCCATCAGGAAGATTAACGAGCAAATTTCTTTTTTTGGGATATGTTTCTTATGATATTGATGGAATAGATGAAGAATCAGAGATGTGAAAAGCTTTAGTTATATGTATAATGTATGGGTGCTAGGCAATCCTCTAGCATCATCACGCATCTGATATACATTTATTCTATTCTCATTAAGCTTGATCTTTGTCATTGGGCGGGTACAAGAAAATTTTTGAGGCCTGTTTGGTTTCTCATGATTTATTTAGCTACTTGATGATCTTCATGTTAAGCAGACGTTCTTTAATAAGTATATATGTTGTCCAAACTTAGAGCATTCACAATGATGCTTGCGAAAAACCTATTTTTAACAATCCACGCTACAAAAAAAATTCCCTTTATCAATAATGTCAAAGCCAATTATTTTTTGGCAACTTGCTACAGTGAACTGTCATCAGGTTTTGGTAAAAAGTTAAAAACAGGAACCCCAATGTTATAGAAAATGACTATTCTAGTTTTGATTCATTATTTGGGTTTTGTTTACCATCAGGTGCTTCCATTCCTGTTTTGCATAGCTTGTTAGAGAGTACCTTCTGCGTTCCTCAGGAAGAGGCTGATGAGATAAGGATTGATGATTAGGTAAGGAGATGGAAAAGTGAGAGCAATAAAAAGTCAGAATATTTTTGTCACACTATATGCCTCAACATTTTCACCTTTTATGGGCTCTACATAAAGTTTTTTTCCCCCTTCCCTAACCAAACAACACACAAACCTATTTTTTCTCCAAAATTTTTCATTCACCCTGTTCACCTCTAAACAATCACACCCTTATTTACAAACGGCAGGCTTGGCCGGTTTGTTTTTGTCATTAGCAGATTGGCGCATCCAACAAAATCTCACTAAATGAGAGGTAAGACGCCCATTGATATTTCCAAAGGAGCATTGTCACCTTTTTTATATCTCTCAATAACTGGCTGGCTATGTGGCTATGCTCTTCAGCAATCATAGTCTGTCAAAATGAGCCAATGCATTGTATAAAGATGGGTCCACCTCCACCACCAAAATAATGATAAGGATTGATTTCAACCTGTGTTTGAATGTAATGGTTGCTTGTATTAATAGAAACATGATGATAACCTAATGTTCAATCATCCACACCTAATGATAAAACACTCCTCTCTCTCTCTCTCTCTCTCTCTCTCAATGATTATTTTCACACTTTGATAAAACACTCATCTTCTAACCATGCACATAAATAAGCTTTAGATAAAAGAACAAGCCGGTTAGAATAACACTCTATCTTTGTAGATAACAATCTCTTAAACCGAATGAGTTGTGAGCCAAAATTGCAAATTTAATAACTATATTCAAAAACGTCTTCATTTTGAAAGTTAAAGCTATTTGCAAACTCCTTTCTTATTTTTAAATTTAATTAATCGATCAATTTCAAATGGAGGGTATATATATAAATAGAGAGAGAGAGCTGAGAGAAAATTTAATTAGGTTTTAAATAAGATTTAAATTGTTGTCTAATTTTACGCCACGTATTCTATTTATTTAAGTTTTTAAAATTTTTGTTCTAGGTGAATTAATGAGGCGCAAAAGATGAAGGGTTTAATATAAACTAGCTTGTTACCCTATGCATATGCATAAAAATATTTAAAGATATATAATAAGATGCATAATATAATTCCTATATATATAATTTAAATACTATTAATAGTCATTTTTATATTTTGTTAACTCTTTAAAAAATTTTGTATGGATATTATTAGGTATCAAATGTAAATTGCTCATTTTTTTTAATAATTGTGAAACACTTTTTTTTTTTTTACGATTCATTTATTCTAGACTCTTTGATTTTTGTACATAATAACTCATTTGGATGAATATTTATGATGTGATCTTACATTTGATTCTAAAATTATGAAATAAAACTCTTTAAGAATAAATAATTTAGGACACATGGTACAAAATTGGAACTCTAGTTTGGAATTCTAATTTGAGTTTCTTTTAACTTCACCTATTGTAGGTACTCAGGATTTTCACCTCTCGGGCCAAGGGCTTTTTTCCTTATAACCTTGTTTGGCTTGACACCTTGTATCCCACATCGAAGAGAACTCCTCCCACTTTCTCACTTATAAGCTTGTGCCATGGTGAGGAGTGTACCATCAGTTATTAATAACTGATGGTACACTCCTCACCACGGCGCAAGCTTATAAATGAGAAAGTGGGGGGGGGGGAAATATTCTCGATGTGGGACCAAAGGTGTCAAGCCAGCATGACTACAAGGCCAGCCCTTGGTCCGAGGTGAAAATCCTAGTACCCACAAAAAGAAGTTTCCTTTTAATGTGTGGGCAATTTTTATACTCCAGAGAAACTTATTGCGTACTCTCTGGAAACTTGTTGTTGTCCCACATCGCAAAGAGACCTCCCCACTTTCTCACTTATAAGCCTGAGCTGAAGTGAGGAGTGTACCATTAGTTATTAATAACTGATGGTACACTTCTCACCACGGCGCAAGCTTATAAGTGAGAAAGGCGGGGGAGATATTCTCGATGTGGGACAAAAGGTGTCAAGCCAGCATGACTACAAGGCCAGCCCTTGGTTCGAGGTGAAAATCCTAGTACCCACAAAAAGAAGTTTCCTTTTAATGTGTGGGCAATTTTTGTACTCCAGGGAAACTTATTGCGTACTCCCTGGAAACTTGTTGTTGTCCCACATCGCAAAGAGACCTCCCCACTTTCTCACTTATAAGCCTGAGCTAAAGTGAGGAGTGTACCATCAGAGCCAATTCGATTGATTGGTGAACGACCAAACTCTTTGAAAGAAGTACACCTCACAGTGCATGACCTCCTTGCTTCTTGTAGCCCTAATGCACGTTCACCTTGCTCTCTTTTTCTCTTCTTCTTTGGTCTACCAATCAACTTTTTCCGTTTTGGAGGAAGCATGGTGTCTTGGCCTGTTTCCAGCTCACCCTTAGCTAACATATCAATATCAAGCATTGGGTGAAGGATTTGGCTATAGGTACGAATGTACATGCTCATGGGGTAGAATGGATCACAATAATCTTTAATGGCTGCCCTTTTGTATGTGATACATTTTGCTACATGCTTGCAAGGCAATCCACTAATTTCCTAAACACCACAAGGACATTTTTTGGGTTTTGTAAAACTTTTAAGAATAAGTTGAGGACAATTTCGAGAATATATCCTTAACTAAAGAGTAAGTTAGTACACAACGTTTTTAACATCAATTTAACAGAGTTTAGTTAAATGAATGTCAAAGGGGGAAAATGTTTTTTTCCCTTTAAGTTTGAGGGTGAGTGTAATTTTCCCATACCTCAAGGGAGTGGAGTATTATTTGCCCTATAATTTTTTTTACATCCTCAAATGCTAGTGCTTTTAGATTATTTTAGATCGAAGCAGTTTCGATTGGACTCATCCCATGTATATTAAAAAAAATTATATATATATATATAAAAGATTCCCAATGAAAGTATATAGAAATTAAACGTACATAAAAAAGAAAAAAAAATTGGGTAAAAAAGAAAAGAAAAAAGAAAAGGTAAAAGAAACATCCAAACAGCAAGAGCAATGATGGAGGAAAACCCAAGCGGGGTAGAGGGAAAATCACAACCTTACAGCCAAACAGATTTACAGTAACCCTTCATGGAGCGGCAAAATAATAATAATTCAAAAATCCAGAAAATATAACGAACCATGGTTAGAAAGATGGTTACCGCAAGAACCAATGACAGACGGCCAAGTCATCCACCTTGTCTCAACCACCACCTCGGGTTAAAATGATATCTCTCTGTATAAATACAGCCAAACCCAAACTCTTTTTGCATATTTGAATCGAAAGAAAGGGTTTTCACTCAGATCAGAAGGCGTCTTGATAAACGCTTTCGTTTTACGGTGAGAGCCTCAGCCTCAGCCTCTGTCAACTTCTTTGTTGTAGAATTTCTTTTCAAATCGAAAATGAGAGAGTGCATTTCGATCCACATTGGTCAGGCCGGTATTCAGGTCGGAAATGCTTGCTGGGAGCTTTACTGCCTTGAGCATGGTATCCAGGTATTCTTCTCTTCTTCGTATTCCTGCTCGCTTTTTACTTGCTCTGAATTTGTACTAGTATGTGGTGCATTTGATTTCTCAGATCTGTGTCTTTTATCACTCACATTTAGTCACGCGCTTCGCATTTTTCTTGTTTCACTTCAGATCTGTGATTTTTTTCTGAATTGTTTTTGAAATCGAGTGGTTTAGTTGTTTCAAATGTTAGATCTGTGGTTTTAAGCATCAGATCTGTCGTTTCTGTGAATGTGGAGATCATATTCATGGTAACACTGCGTTTCCTTTGCAAGATCGGTTTGTGTTTTTATTAATGAATTAAGGTCTAAATTGTTCTGAACACTGTAATCTATTTGCTTAGATAACGTTTAATTTTACACAATTCAGTTCAGTGATAGTTTGTATCTTAGCCAAAATATAATTTCTATATTTTGTGTTATTAATGACTGTGTTTTATGGTTTTTGAACTATCATTTTGGTGTAAAAAAATTTAAGTGTTTGAATTAGTTCTTGTTCAAGCTTTGGATGATAAATAAATCGCTGAACTGTTACTTTTATCTGTGTAGCCTGATGGCCAAATGCCAGGTGACAAAACTGTTGGAGGAGGTGACGATGCCTTCAACACCTTTTTCAGTGAAACTGGTGCCGGGAAGCACGTCCCTCGTGCCGTGTTTGTTGACCTTGAACCCACTGTCATTGATGAAGTGAGGACTGGTACTTACCGCCAGCTCTTCCACCCAGAACAGCTCATCAGCGGCAAGGAAGATGCTGCCAACAACTTTGCCCGTGGCCACTATACCAGTAACCATCTTACACTTTAAATGTTTTTTGTTCACTAAATTTTGCATTTTTCAATAAAAGCATCTGAAAGAATTCAATTCTTGTTTCAGTTGGCAAGGAGATTGTTGATTTGTGCTTGGACCGTATCAGAAAGCTTGCTGATAACTGCACTGGTCTCCAGGGTTTCCTGGTTTTCAATGCTGTTGGTGGAGGCACTGGTTCCGGGCTTGGTTCCCTTCTCTTGGAGCGTTTGTCTGTTGACTATGGCAAGAAATCAAAATTGGGTTTCACAGTCTACCCTTCTCCACAGGTCTCCACATCTGTTGTTGAGCCCTACAACAGTGTCCTCTCCACCCACTCCCTCCTCGAACACACCGATGTGGCTGTACTTTTGGACAATGAGGCAATCTATGATATTTGCAGGCGCTCCCTTGACATTGAGCGACCCACCTACACCAACCTCAACCGCCTTGTCTCTCAGGTAATTGTCTATGAAGATCTTTTGCTAGAATCAGAATTGAAATGTATTTGAAATATGTAATGCAATGTGCAAGTTAATCATTGTATATAACCTATAATGCTTACCTTAATATCTGAAAAGTGCCACATGACCGTTGATAGATTTTGAACGTGTTGTTGCCTTGTTGGTCGTATCTCTATAACATGTTTGCTATCTATATGGTTTTTTGTTTGTTTGTTTGGAATTCAGGTGATTTCCTCTTTGACTGCCTCTCTGAGGTTTGATGGTGCTCTGAATGTGGATGTGACTGAATTCCAAACCAACTTGGTTCCATACCCCAGAATCCACTTCATGCTTTCCTCATATGCACCAGTCATCTCTGCTGAGAAAGCATACCATGAACAACTCTCAGTGGCTGAAATCACCAACAGTGCTTTTGAGCCCTCATCTATGATGGCCAAGTGTGATCCTCGCCATGGCAAGTACATGGCATGCTGCCTGATGTACCGTGGTGATGTTGTGCCTAAGGATGTCAATGCTGCTGTTGCTACTATCAAGACCAAGCGTACCATTCAGTTTGTTGATTGGTGCCCCACTGGATTCAAGTGTGGTATTAACTACCAGCCTCCAACTGTTGTTCCCGGAGGTGACCTTGCCAAGGTGCAGAGGGCTGTTTGCATGATCTCAAACTCTACCTCTGTGGCTGAAGTGTTCTCCCGTATTGACCACAAATTTGATCTCATGTATGCCAAGCGTGCTTTTGTGCACTGGTACGTGGGTGAGGGTATGGAAGAAGGAGAATTCTCTGAAGCCCGTGAGGACCTTGCTGCTTTGGAGAAGGATTACGAGGAGGTTGGTGCTGAGTCCGCAGAGGGTGAGGATGATGAAGGCGATGAGTATTAAGGATAATAACTAGTTGCTGAGATGATGGTTTGTTTTTTTTGTTTGGATAGTATCATCTTTTGGTCTGCCCTATGTGCCTTATAATGTTTGTGTACGTGTGCAACAAATCTCAGTTGTTCCCAATTTTATCCTACCCAGACTGTGATGTTATTGCTGTTTGATACTTGTTATGGATGGTTTTTAATTTGTGAAGTTTCTTCTCTCTTTTACCTTTTTTATTGTGTCTTAAAACTGCTTTAGGCATGTGTCAAAGTAGAACTAGCGAAAATTTGTGGTTGAGTTTCGTGTGGGTGGGAACTCTTAACTAGTCGGTCGAATGGGTTCTCTAATCTTTGACGAAAAAGGGTGAAATAAGGGGCGATTAGAATGGTTAAATCTATCTACCAAAAAAAATAAAAAAGAATGGTTAAATATTTTAGTTGGATGTCTTAAAAATTAGGCAAAACTACAAAATTGGTTCTTAAAGATCAGTTGCTAAGCTTTGTTGTTCTTTGAAGTTTTAAACTTTTAATTTGAGTGTCATTGGTCCTGAAGTTTTAAGTTTATTAACTTATGTTAGTTTATGAAGTTCCAACTTCTGGTAGTTTATCTGGCATTTTTGCTCCTTAAAGTTCTAATTAAAGTGTCATTGGTCCTTAAGTTTGAAGATTTAACTTCTGTTATTTGTCTAAACGATGAGGCATGTTTTAAGTCATGTAACAATCTATTTATAATTAAAAAATTACGCGTTAGGGTAAACCCGAATAAAAACGCATCAAACCCATTAAAAATTGGGTCTTTATCTATCTATTTTTTTCTCCCTTTTCTCCAAATCCAAACAAGGTTGGAGGTATCGACATAATTGCATTAAAATTGGGACTTTCTCCATTTATCTTTTCCTCCTTTTTCTCGAAATCCAAATAAGGCTGGCTGGAGGAACCTACGTAATTGCATCTATAAGTGACCAAGCAGAAATCTCTCAAGCAAAATATACCTATCTTTCATAATAAAATTGGAAAAAACCAATATGTATTTGATCAAATGGTTAACTGCAAATACTCGATAGAACCACCACTACCATTTCAGTTTCAGGTTCAACGAAATATATGTATCCAAATGTAAAATAAGTGTTTATGCACAGTGAGAGATCTGGCTAGAGTGTTTGAGATGAGTGGCGTGGGGCTTGATGAAGAAAATCCAGGAGCTTTAAAATTTTGGAGAAAGACTCCATTTTAATAGGTTTGATGTGTTGAAGACCCACATTATTTGGGTTTATCCGATTCTGATGTGTATAATGTGGTGTAATTTTTTAATTATAAATAGGTTGCCACATCAATTAAAACATGCCACGTCATTGCTCCATTAGACACATGCAAATAAACTAATGGAAGTTAATAAAGGGATCATAACAGTTATATTTAAAACTTCAGGGACCAACAATGCTCACTTAAAATTTTAGGGACTAGGGTGAGTTTGTTTCAACTTTTCAAAATCGTGTTTTTTAGAAAATTGGAGGTATTAAAAAGTGCTTTTTAATTTGGGTTTTTTTCAAAAAGTAAAGTGATTGGTAAAACTGATTAAAAGTGCTTTTGAAAAAAGTTGAGTATTTGGTAAGCAATTGTCAAAATTGCATTTTGAGATGTAAATTACCAAAAAGGACAATACATATAAGAGAATTCTTCAAGGGATTCTAGCCTTTTACCCCTATTTTTAAAAATATTTGGCAATATGCCTCTGTTTCGAAAGTCGATTTTCTTAAAATCGAGTTTCAATCAAAAAACTCGATTGGTAGAAATTCGAGTATGGGGTGATCAAACTTAAAAAAAAAAAAATTTGCATGGAACTCGAGTTCCATACCTATATCTGCGTTTTATAAGACCTATAGCGGCGTTTTATATGGAACTCGAGCTCTTTGAACTCGAGTTCCATGCAATTTTTTTTTTAAAGTTTGATTGTGCATAACCTATAGCTGCATTTTATAAGACCAATAGTGGCGTTTTATGTGGAACTCGAGCTCCATGAACTCGAGTTCCATGCAAATTTTTTTTTTTTAAAGTTTGATCGTGCCTAACTTATAGCTGCGTTTTATAAGACCTATAGCGGTGTTTTATATGGAACTCAAGCTCCATGAACTCGAGTTCCATGCATTTTTTTTTTAAAAAGTTTGATTATGCATAACTCGATTTTAAACCAATCGAGTTTTTCATTGCAACTTGATTTTGAGAAAATCGAGTTTCAAAACAGGGTCACGAACCTAAATAGTTTGGAAACATGGGCATATTGCCAAATATTTTTAAAAATAGGGGTAAAAGGCTAGAATCCCCGAATTCTTCATACTTTGTGTGTGTGGTTTTTAATGGAATACACAATTATTATCTTAAAACCCAATAATTTGGTAAGGTATATCTCTACAAAATAAATTTTTATGGAAATTCTATGTTTACATTGTATTGTAATTTCAATGTAAACTTACATTGTAAATACACAAAAAAATATAAATGTTGTACAAACTTATGTTTTAAATTTTGTATTTTTTACACTCATTAATGGTAAGACTGCCACCATTTTCCAAAGAGCAGCTCATTTATTATACTAATTTGTACTTATTAATTTTGTATTTAGGGTAAATTGCAAATTATACTATTAAAGTTTGGGGGTGATTGAATTTTACACCTTGAAGTTTCAAAATTTGGATTTTATCTCTTAATATTTAAGAGTATTTGGATTTTACACTATAACGTTTCAGAATGTGGATTTTAGTTCCTATATTTCTAGGGTATTTAGATTTTGTCCTTAAAATTTGGGGGTGTTTGGATTTTATACCCTAAAGTTTCATAATTTTGGGGTGTATAATCTAGACACACAAACTTTAGGGGGTAAAATCAAATTCTGAAATGTTAGGATGTAAAATCCAAATACCCCAAACTTCAGAGGGTAAAATCCAAATTCTAAAACTTTAGGGTGTAAAATCCAATCACCTCCAAACTTTAAGGGTGCAATTTGCAATTTACCCTTGTATTTGTAAAGAGTTGCTTAGTGCATGTATTCCACATAACCCAACCCAAAACCTAAAAATTAAGTGGGAATATATAAATTATTAATAATTATGATATTTCTTTACTTTGTGTGGTGGGCATTTTTGTGTTGTTGGGCTTTGGTCTCTCCTGTTGCACTGTGGCTCATGGGTTTGAGGTAAGAGAGTTGGGCCTGACCTAATGAAATGCACTTTAGGCCAGTTTGTGCACAAGTCAAACCATCCCAACACAGACGCGTTCTAGCAGAGGTATTGAGTGTACGATGTGCCCACAGAAGGAACAATTGTTATAGATGTTATAGTAGGAATACAGTATGACATAATAACTATAATACTAAACAAATGATACTAACATCGAAATAAAGGAAAGTAACTTAATAAGGTTATGGCAAACGGAAATAATGTTACAGTAGACAATTTAATGACGAAACGGTAAACTAATCACCCAATAAGCGTAGATAACAAAAAAGAAAACTTGTCTGCCAGAAATAACAGGCTTAGCTTCTCAGTAGAAGCGGGTCCAATAAGGGAACAAATCCCCAACGTGGGTAACCTCAAGGAAAGCTTCTGCCATAGAAGTTGTGCACTTTGGAAAAAAGGACCTAAATGGTTTAAGCTTCAATGCTCAATCCTTCAGAGAGTGGGTCTGTTAAGAAGGAGAGAAAAAATGTAATTTATTAATGCATGCCTCTATTCCTACCATTTGTGTCTCTTTGATTTTTGTATGTTCTTTTCTTCTCTCTTTTCTTTCTTTCTCTACCCCTTCTTCCTTTCACCTCTTCTGTCCCCCCTTTGCTATTCGTAGCTACCACTTTTTATACTATTTGTCATGATGGGATTTACCATTTTTACCCCTCACTTGCTTTTGGCTCCTTATGTGTGTTCTTCCAAGATTGCCCATTGGCCTGCTTGCTGCTCATCCATTACCATTACTCTGAATGTATTGGTTACACCACTCCCCATTCCTAGATAAAATCGCTTGTCTTGTTTCTTACCTCTCTTTGTTTTTCATTACCTTCATTTGGATTAGGATTAAGCATTTTCATCACCTACCTCTATGGCATGCATCAAGTGGTCCCAGCCTATACTTATTTCTTTTGGGTGAGGTGCCATCGTAGCAGGTCATTTCTCTCCAAAAAAGTTTTAGCGGGAACCCCAAAATGGACCTCCTCTTTCTCCCCATTGCTAGACCACATCCTTTAAAACCCTTGACCAATGACCCATCTCTCATGGATTGGCTGGGTACAAGTAGGCAGTGCTCTGGCCCTTTGTGCATGCTCCACTCCGCTTGAATTTGTTTCTTTCTGGTCTTCACACCATTTTTGCCGCCTCCGTGTTTGATTGATTCTGTTGTACATATTGGTTGGTGTTTGTCTTTTGTGGTGTGAAGGATATGTTGACTTTTGGGCTCATGTTCCCTACCTTTTATCCCTTCTTGGACTAGGCATTGCTTGGGTAAAAGCCCTCATCTTTTCTGTTGAGCCCATGTTTTCCTCTTTTGCATCCGTGGGCCTTTTGGTTATTGATCCAGCCATATCACTTTATCGTGCCTGCTATAGCTCTACCTTCCCTCTTACTTTGTGTTACCCCGTGAACTTGTGGGCTGATGTTTCTGCCGTGCCAACCCACTTCTTCATCAATCTTTTGCTTAGGGCTTTCTTGGCCTACTTTTTACATCTTTATCTCTTTTGGGCTTTGTTGGCCAACATTCCTTCTGTGCCAGCCCATTTCATTACTTCATTCCTTGGGCTTCCTCTGTTCATTTACTTCTTCTTTACCTCTTTTTATTCTCATGGACTTTTTGCTAGACTCTTTGGGCTTCCTTGGCTCAATTACCACATTTTTACCTCTTATTACTTTTCGGCCTTATTGGCCTTTAAGCCAACCCAATGAGTTTACTAATTCATTTCTCGAGCTTCCTCGACCCATTTACTTCCTCTTTACCTCTTATTATTTTTGTGGGCTTACTACCTCATTCCTTGGGTTTCCTTGGCCCACTTACTCATTCTTTACCTCTTTTTCTTCTTGTGGGCTTTCCAGCCATCAATCTTGCCATTTCAGCCTATCGAGCTTGTTTCCTTATTCCTTTACTATTTTCCCTTTCTCTTATTCTCTATATTGTTGGGCTTCTTCTGCTGTTGGGCCTTTTGTCAAAAGTGGACATCAACACTTTGTTTAAAGAAATAGATATAAATTAATAAGAATAAAATTGATGATTTAATTTTTACTTTATTAGAGGGTCATAATCTCTTTTTGCCCTTTTCAATTCTTCCATTTTGGTGGATTTGAAGGTGATGGGTTTTGAAAGAGAGATCCTTCCAAATCTCTTTAAATTATTTTTCCTCTACCATTTAAAAACATCCAAACAAGGTTTTTTTACCCTCTTATCCCCAAATAAGTGTCAAGTTTGAAAGTCATAATCTTACATTTGGATGTTTTTCTGTTTTTGATTTGCATTTGGATATAGTTTGTTGATTGCTTATTTGTTAAAACTTAAAAGGTACTACGAAAATGAAGGGCAAAAAGTTCTTTTAGGTACGTGAACCTGCAACAATAAGTTCGAAACATTATCATTAGCATGTACTTCCATACTAGTAGGCCTGTTGTTTGCGTATTACCCCTTAGTGCCCATCTGAGCCAACATACCATTTGGGTTGATATGTTTGCTTTACTATAGCCCACCTTTGTACTAGTGATATTTGGCCCATTTGCATGAACTTCCTTAGTCTCGTCGACCATTGGGTGCATAAACTTTTCTCCACTTTCTAATAGAACTGTTCTTGAGTCCTAATTATCATTCTCTCAATTTCCATATAAAAAATCTTTTTTTGAGAGATGCTACGTTCACAACATTTTTACAAAAAATCACATATAGTTAGTTGTTATTGGTTCAAATTTGAACCTAGTACGAAGATTACTTTTTTACCCCAATAATAACAAACGGTAACAACTGCCACTTAGGATTTGTTGTAAAAATATTGTGAAAATATTGTGGACATATCATTTCTCATCTTTTTTTCAAGTAAATTTCACTAAAGGGTGTGTTAATGGATGACTTTAAGACAATTGTTAATAAATTATTTTAGGAAAATTTTAATACTACTTTTATGGGATATATAAAAAGCAATCAAAAAAATTAATTGTTTTTTATTTTTTTATAAAAAGTTTCTAATATATATATATATATATATATATATATATTGTAAACTAATGCCCTTGACATTTATTAACTTGTTCCTACATCATAAAGTGTGTACTACTAGTCTATTGACAAAAAAAATTTCCTTTTTATAAAAGAAAATTTTGATTATTAATAAAAATGTAGATTATCAAAAGTCTTGTAACTTAGCTAGTTAACACTTCTTTGCTCAAGCTCAATAGAGATGTACAAGGTTTAAATCTCCTCTCCCAACCATCGAATTATAAAAAATAAAAAATAGATAAGTAAAAACTAGTATTTCATTGGACACAATCCAAGATAGCCCAAACCCATTACATCTTTAACCATGATTGGATACATAAATCATAAAATGAATATTGGGATATTATCACAACTTTTGAATTGTAAAAAACGTATTAAAAAAAAAAAAAGAAGCAAAAACTAGTTATTCATTTTCTGCCCAAAAAAAGCCCCTGCAGTCCACACCAAAATGTGATATGTAGGTGTAGACACTCAATTTTGCACTCATGATTTAATCATGAAGTATGACTGGAGTGACCATCCATGTACAAAAAAAAAAAAAAAAATCATCATTCATGCATCATTTTGTTCTTTCATTACATACATCATTTTGTCTTTGCATTACATGCATCATGTCATTCATTACATATCATGAAAATGATCTTGACATTCTAACGGTCGTAACGGTGTGTCTAGTTTCTAAATCAAACTATCGGATCGAAAGATATTGCATGATCAAGTTTGCATGGTCTGTATGCATTGCGTCTAGGAAGAGTCAACCATACACGATTAATTTGAATTAATTCTGATTGGTCAAACAATTAAAATTAATTAAATAATTGTGTGATTGGTTGATAATTAGTGTTTAAAATAGAGATGCATGCATAGGAATAAAAGGGATGATTGGACAACAATAAAATTGTGGATAATCTGAACTTTATCAAGATCTATTTTAAGGGATTTATCCACAAGATAATAGGTCAAGATAATTGTTCAAGATAATTGTTCTTAAAAATCCTGAATTATTCAAAAAAGAGATAAAAAATCATAGACGGAGGATGAAAACGGGTTTAGGTACAAGGATCGGCCAAAAAAACCTAGAATGAGAGTCTAATTGGCACCCGAACACGAAAGCACATTCGGATTCCAAGAGCCAATTTGGCACTTTTGGAGTGCCGAACAACACATTTGGATTTTGGAGTGCCGAACGGCACTTTGAAAGTGCCGAATTTTCCTTGGTTGGGCTTTGGCCCAATAGCCTTTGGGTGACGATAATGCACACCCTTTTCGACATTTTCGAAAAAGGATGGGTTTGGATTCAAACCCTAGTCATCCATACCTATTTTTTAGGGATTTCTAACCTCTATAAATAGAGATTGAACCTCATAATTCAATATCTTTTTGCTACGCTCTGAGAGGCATACGTTTTTGGCTCTCAAATACCTCATATTTCCTGATCCCTTCTCTGTGTGTTGCTGTCTAAATTAGGGTTTTTAGGTTTCAAAGAGAATTGAACAAATTTCTTTGAGCCCTAAAACATCATTTCAAGAATAAAGTGTGCTCATGCAAGAGGTTGTACTCTAACCCTTTTTGTTCTTATATTTCTTTAATCATGATGATGTATGCTCACTTAATTTTTTAAACATTCATATGCTGACATGTTAGTGTAGATTATGAAAATATGATCTTGCTTTTCTTTATTGTTACTATAACTTGTTTCTTAGTTTTAAAGATTTGTACGCAATTAATTCTTTTTCTTCAAAACAAAACAGATCTACATCTTTCTTGGATGAAGATTTGAATTTTTCTTCAAAAAAAAAAAAAAAAAGGATCTACATCTTCCTTAGATGTAGATCTAAATTTCTTTTCCCTTAAAAAAAAAAAACGGATTTTGTATCTTTTATTACATACTAGATCTGACTTTTTAATGCATGCTGATTTTTGAAATAAAGAAGGAGATCATATATTGTTGTTTGTTTTGTTTGTCTCATGAAGCATGAAATTATTTTGTGAATGAGATCATTTTCACATAAAAAATCTTTTAAAAAAAAAAAAAAAATATAAAAACAGATTTGAATTTTTTAAAACCAATCAAAATAATTTTTTTTTATTAAGCAAAAATAGATCTAAATTTTCTCTTCAAAAATCTTTTCCACAAACAAAAATAGATCTAAATTTTTATGCCAAAATCAATTTCTTTAAACCTAAAAATGGATCTGAATTTTTTTAAATGAAAAAGAGGATGCATTCATAAATGATTTTATGTAATTAGTTTACTTCACATGTTCAACATAGCATACATAACATGCATAAATTGGTACATTAGTCATAAGAGTCTAGAAGACTAGATTCTGTCTGGGCGGAATGGGTGCCTAACAGCTTCCCATTTCGTAATCTAGCCTTCAGATTTAGATTTTTGGTTAAGTAGACTTAGCTTTTTGTAACTAGGTCAAAAAGCCTTGTAATTACTTGGTAGATTGTAACTAGGACCCAAAGCCATGTAAAGTTCAAATTTTCGAACTTGTATTTTTATTTATTCAATCAATGAATGGAACATTCAGTCATGAAAATTTTGTATTTAGTTTTTCTTATCTTTTGTACATAAAAAATAAGTGGCGACTCCATACCACTTAACCAAAAAGAGAGATGCCCTAAAAAGCACTCCAAAAATCTCTCTTTTTTTGAGAGGCAATTTTCCCGGTCTCTTATAGTAACGACTCCATTGGGGATGTCGAGGGCTAAGCTTCATATTAGACTTAAGTTACCAATTATGTACCATTATTTTGCATGGTCTTGCATGATATTGTTGTTTGTTTGTTTATTTATGTTTGATGGGATGTTGTATAATATTTTGTTGTATGATAATTTGTTGTATGTATTGTTTGTTAAAAGCTTTCCCTAACTGTCATAGTGTGTGCCATCCAAACAAATATGTATGCACCCATTTTCAACAACTTGTGGTAGTAGTAACCATGGATCACCGGTCTTCATTAGATTCGGGTACCTAGTGGCGAACTCACCAACTGATAGCCCAAAGTCACTGGATCATTTCCTGTTGATTGTAAAGGACAAACCATGCCATTTAGACCAACAAAATGTTCATTACATTACAAGTTGGGAGGTGTAATGTCCTAGCTATGGGAAACAATGAAACAACAAACCCACCCTACAACGTAATGACTTAGAACCTATCCCTAGGTTGGTCCTGGTTAAAAATGCATTGCATGTTGTGTGTGTTTGTTTTGATTGAATGATGGATGTGGATGGGGTCTTAGCTTTGATTAACTTGACCAAGCTTGTCATTAGGGGAGAATTTGGTCAAGATCTAAAGGAAGGCTACAAAGAGAACACAAGTCCGACACTCAAGCTAGTAGCTCCAATTCCAAGCTCGTCACTCCCATCACCATACTGAAGCCGTCAAGCATAGAAGAGGCTCCACTACTGCAACATCATAACCCCATCTTCAACCTCCAAGACAGTTCAAGCCACAAGAAGAGTGAGACTCCCCATACTATGGCCGAGGAAGGAGAACACCCAAACCTAGAGGAACCCATGAACACCTAAGAGCTACTTAACACTATGGTAACTAGTCAGATTTAGCTAAAGGAAGATATGAACAGTATGATGCAACAGTTCCAGAATCTGAAGAGTAGTCAAGAGGAAGACAAGACTGATCATGATCCACCAACCGTAGAAAGTGAGAAGAAGATCAGTGAGAGAATGAATAAGATGGAGGAGATGATTAGGAGAGCTCGTAAGATGGAGGACCTTATGGATTACGATTCTCTCTTACTATTCCCTAATGCAAGATTGCCACCCAAGTTCAAGATGCCAACCCTTGACAAGTTTGATGGGACTGGTTGCCCAAAGTCCCATATGAAGATGTACATGAGGGCTATGCAGCCCTTAGACGTGATCGAGGAAGTGCTTGCTCAAATGTTCCAAAACACACTGATCGGAGCCGCTCTTAGGTGGTTCCTTAATCTAGATGATGCAAGAGCAAGAAGTTGGAAGGACATTTGTCGAGAATTCCACAAGCAATAAAAGTATAATACGGAAGTTGACATCACAAGAAGAGACCTCGAGACTACCAAGCAAGAGCCAAAGGAGTCCTTCTCCACTTTCATCACCAAGTGGAGAGCTAAGGCCGTATAGATGATGAGCAGGCCTAGTGAGGAAGAACAATTAGCCATGGTTGTAAAGAATTTGTTACCTGTGTATCATAAATATTTGTTTGCACAATAATTTTCCAATTTTAAAGCTCTAATTGCCGTTGGAACCCAAATTGAGGATGCTTTAAATAATGGAACCTTAAAAACTGATGACCAACCAAGGTTTAGAAAGAACACAAGATCTAATTCCAAGACTGCAGAAATTTCGAATATTCATAAAAATGATCCATATCAGTTGATTGCACCAATCACACCTGTGCAAGTACCACAAGGGCCTAGGCCTAAAAGAGAATTTCATGAGTTGTATACGCCCATGAGCCAAGTGTTTGATAAGCTGAAAGCAAAAGGGTTACTGAAGGCCTTAGACCCAAGACCAATTCCAAACCCCTTGCCCTCAAGGTTTGATGTAAATAAAAGATGTGCTTACCACCAAGTCCCTGGTCATGACACTGACCATTGCTTCACCCTTCGTCATGCAATTCAAGACTTAATAGACAACAAAGTGATTGTGCTGCCTACAAGGCCTAGCATCATTAACAATCCCTTGCCCAATCACATCTTTGGGAAAGGACCAAGGATTAATTGCTTAATGATTGAAGAGGAGAATAAGAAGGATCCATCCGACCTGATTTGTGACCTACCCGTATATTTCATGATGACATGGGAAGAATTAATGGATAGGGCATCTACCACCGTCACAGGATATGACATATGGAATGAAGAATCAGAACCCGAGGATTGCTAAACACCCACAAATGGGGGGAGACACTTCAAATCCTAAATAAACAACCAAACATTCACAAATGGGGGGAGACTCTACAAATGAGGAGAGACATTTCAAACCCCAAATAAACAACCAAACATCCATAAGTGGGGGGAAGACACTTTAAACCCCAAGAAAACAACCAAACACCCACAAACGGGGGGAGACACTTCAAACCCCAAGACACTGACCTCAATGATCCAACAAAAATCACCCACATCACGGCTCCAAGTCTGGTGGCGATGCCCCCAATGGTTTATCCCCTTGAAATCATTTTTATCTTATCTACTTCCTTGTTTGTTGTTGTTTTGCTTCTTTTTTTTTTTTTTTTTTTTTTTTTTGAGGATTCGTTGTTTTGGACCATTTTAAGTTTCCGCAAGTACAGTAACACGTCCATGTTTAAGGACGGGTATAAATATAATTGCCTTTTTTGGGCTTGATACATTAAAGGGTTTTTGAACGATGGTTTTCGATCCTTCTTTTTTATGAACATGTTTTTGTCCATGTTTAAATTACTCAGTCTTATTTTTACTGCCAATGTTAATTCCAAGTGTTCTTTGTCCATTGTTAGGACTTTATTTCGGAGTATATGAATATTTTCCTCGTCCTTAGACTTATTCTAGGAATTTTGCTTGACTATTTTTATTTTCGTCCATAGCTTGGATTGCCCAGTGGACTGGACACGTCATCCATATAAAGTGTTGCATGCATGCATCTTTTTGTCCTTAATTTTTTGGACAAGTGTACTGTGAGGTGTTTGTTCCTTCCCTTTGTACATAATGTTATTTGCCTTTTCCTCATCTAAGGATGGCTAATGATGATACATCTTCATGTCCAAAGATTTTAAAAGTCTTTAATTTCATATGGGCATTGATTTCACAAAGTAATCATCACTTAATTTAGAGAATTCAAGTTGCTCTATATACAATAACTATACATAACATCGTCCCTAAACATCAGAGAACTGAGTACATAGCATCGTCCAAGGACATCATCCATGCTAGTGCATAGTTCTTTTTTAGGGAATTAAAATTACTTTATAGACAAAAGGACTTTGCTCATGACATTTTTCATAGCACACACTAGTAGCTAGTACTTTCTAAGGAATTCAAATACTAAGAAACATAAAATTCTACTAGAAAACATAAGTGATGAGAGATAACATAAATAGACTACTAATGATCACTAGTAGTCTTTAGTCTCATCCATTCTGACCTTCTTGACGAGTCCTCCTCACTGGTAGTACTTTCTTAAATGCTCCACATTCCACGGGTGCTCCAGCTTTTGTCCATCCAAGGCCTCCAAGTAGTATGAAACTCGCCTTTTGGAATTGATAACTCTACATGGTCCTTCCTAGTTAGGTCCCAACTTTCCATGAGTAGGGTCCTTAGTAGCTAGGGACACCCTTTTTAGGATGAGATCTCAAATGTTGAACTACCTTGACTTCACCAATGCATCATGTTGCTTAATCATCAGATTGTTATAACGTGCCACCTTTTGCTCTGCATCCATCTTTACCTCGTCAATGAGGTCAAGGTTTAGAAGAAGTCGTTTCTCATTCTCCTCATTGTTATAGTGGGCCACCTTGTAACTAGTTAGACCGATCTCCATGGGTATCACTGCATCACTTCCACATACTAACTTAAAAGGAGTTTCTCCAGTTGGAGTCCTTAATGTCGTCTTGTATGCCCAAAGGACGCTGAGTAAGTCATTTGGCCATATCCCTTTTGCCCCTTCAAGCTGAGTCTTGATGATCTTTAGCAAGGATCGATTTGCAACTTCAGCTTGTTCATTGGCCTGTGGGTGGGAGGGTGAGGAGTAGTGATTCCTGATTCCTAATTGCTCACAAAACTCTTTGAAGGGTGTTGTCTGAAGTGAGCACCCTAGGGATTCCAAAACGACAGACTATGTTCTTCCAGACGAAGCTTCTAACATTTTGCTTAGTGATTCTTTCCAAGGGCTTTGCTTCCACCCATTTGGTACAATAATCACTCCTTATTACCAAAAACTTCATTTGTCTCATCCTCAGGGAAAGGGGACAGAGGATGTCAAGTCCCCATTGGGAAAAAGGCCAAGGGGCCACCATTGGAGTGAGATAATTTGATGGTTGCCTAGGTATGTTGCTATAGCACTAACACTTGTCACACGCATTGACATAAGATTTAGCATCTGCTTGCATTGACGGCTAGTAGTATTTGGCGTGGACTATCTTACGAACAAGGGACCTAGCCCTCGAGTGGTTTCCACAGGCTCCTTTATGGATGTCTCTCAGGATGTAAATGGACTCGTCTAGATTTAAACACCTTGGCTAGGACTAAGAAAAACCTTTTTTATACAACTCTTCATCCATAGGATGAACCCCGTCGCCCTCACCCTTAGCTTCCTTGCTTTTTCCTTATCCTTTAGGAAGAGCCTGTCTTTAAGATAAGACATGATTGGAGTGGTCCAGTTGGCTACTTCGTCTATCTGATGCACTTCTAGAATGTCAATACTAGGGATGTATTGGACTTTAATTTGATAACTCACCATCTCGTCTACAGATGCCATCATGGCTAAAACGTCGGCTTTTGCATTCTCTTCCTTTGGTATTTGTTGGAATTGAGTGGTTGTGAAGCTTTTGATGCATTACTTAACTTTACCCAAATACTTCTTCATCCATTCTTCCTTAGCTTCACATGTTCCATTCACTTGGCCTATCACCAACTGTAAGTCTCCTTAGACGAGGATTGAATCTGCTCCAAGTGATTTAGCTAACTCCAAGCCCTGAAGGTGGGCTTCATATTTAGTATCATTATTGGTTGTCTAGAACTGTAGACGGATTGCATACTTTAGATGATCTCCTTTGGGTGAGTGTAAAACTATTCCAATCCCTTTTGCATGCTGTGTGGATGAACCATCCATATAGACGACCTACTACTTTTCCCCTTGGTCTTCATTTTGCTGACAACTAGCAAGAGTGAGTTTGGCAATGAAGTTCGCTAGGACTTGAGCTTTTTTTGCTTTTCTTAGCTTGTACCACACGTCAAACTCACTAAGTTCTACTACTCACTAGATTAGTCGTCTAGCGGCCTCTAGCTTGTTCATGACCTTCTTTAGAGGGTGATTTGTCAAGACGTTGATTATATGAGCTTGAAGATAAGGTTTGAGCTTCCTTGCTACTGTCACCAATGAAAATGATAAATTTTTCATTGGTGGATATTGTCCTTCAGCTCCCCTTAAAGCTTTGCTGGTGTTGTACACGGGCTTCTGTACCTTTCCCTTTTCTCTGATCAAGGCCGAACTCATTGCATGAGGGGACACTACTAGGTAGAAATACAACTCTTCTCCTAATTTAGATGAGCTTAACAGTAAAGTTAAAGCGAGATAAGCCTTCAAGTCTTCAAATGCTTGTTGACACTCGTCCATCCATTCAAATGCTTTCCTTAATACTCTGAAAAACAGTAAACACTTGTTAGTAACTTTCAAAACAAACCTGTTATGGGCAACTACTTGTCTAGTGAGGCTTTAGACATCTTTGATATTCTTTAGGGGCTCTATGTTCAATATTGCTTATATTTTATCAGGGTTTGCTTCAATCCCTCTCTATAAAACCATAAAACTAAGGAATTTCCCTGATGCAACTCCAAAGGCACATTTGCTTGGATCCAACTTTATCTTATATTGTTTGAGTGTATCAAAGGTTTCTTTAAGGTCGTCCAAATGTTGCGTCTCCCTTGCACTCTTGACAAACATGTCGTCCACGTACACTTTAACGTTTCACCCAATTTATGGACGAAACATATGGTTGATTAGCCTCTGGTAGGTAGCTCCTGCATTTTTCAAACCAAATGACATTACTTTGTAACAAAACAAACCTTGGCTTATGATGAAGGATGTTTTCTCCTGGTTTGCCTTGTCCATCTTAATCTGGTTGTACCCTGAGAATGCATCCATGAAGCTTAGCAGCTGATGTCCAGCTGTTGAATCTACCAATTGATCAATGCGTGGAAGATGATAGCTATCTTTAGGGCATGCCTTGTTTAAATCTATGAAATCCACGCACATCCTTCATTTGAAATTAGCCTTTTTTTACCATTACTACATTAGCTAGCCAATTAGGGTAACAAAACTCGTGGATGAACTTTAAGATGACTAACGTATGAACTTCTTCTTTTATGGAATTATCTCAT
This sequence comes from Castanea sativa, assembly GCF_040712315.1. Taxonomy (NCBI): domain Eukaryota; kingdom Viridiplantae; phylum Streptophyta; class Magnoliopsida; order Fagales; family Fagaceae; genus Castanea; species Castanea sativa. Next base: position 24,699,225 of record NC_134019.1, on the reverse strand, counting down.
TCTGGAGGCAAACTCTCTTTTCTTCTGATGGACAAGCTTGTAAGATGGGGACATGTTTAAACGATAAGTGATCACACTTGGGTCAATCCCAAGAATGTCTTCATGGCTCCAAGAAAAAACATAAGTGCTCTTTTTGAGGAATCCAACGAGATCCTACTTTGTCTTCTTTCCCATACTTGTCCCAATCCTGGTAAACTTCTCGGGGTTGGACTCGTCCAGTGGTACATCGTCCAATACCTCAATTGGCTCAGCCAATGTTCTTCTTTCTTCAATGTTCGTTGTCTGCATCTACTCGTCCATGACCAACATTGCTAAGTAACATTCTCTAGCAGCTAATTGTTCTCTTTGTACTTCTTTAATGCCATACTTTGTTAGGAACTTGACAGAAAAGTGGTAGGTGGACATGGCAGCCCTTTAACTGTTTAAATTTGGTCATCCAATAATGACATTATATGAGAACGAACAATCTACAATAAGGAAATTCACTTCCTTATTGATTTACCATGGGTAAGAGCCAACCATGTCTGGCAAGGAGATGGTGCCTACTGGTAGAACCTTCATTTCTCCAAACTCGATCAATGGCACATTCATTGGACGAAGTAATTCCTTAATAATACTTATTTGCTGGAAGACTGGATAGTAGAGGATGTCTGCTGAACTCCCATTGTCTATTGACACCTTTCTAGTTGTATAATTTGCAATCGCCAGAGTAATGACAATCACATCATCATGGGGATGGTGCAATCATCTTGCAACATCGCTCGTGAGAATAATGGCCAGCTCATCTTCTCTGATCATCCTTGGTGGTCGTCCAGATATTTGAACATTCTAGACTTCCTGAAGGTAGGTCTTCTTAGTTTGGATGAGCTTCCTGTTGATGTACCCCTTACAATGATCCTTATTTCTCCAAGCGGTGGACGCGCTGGTTCTACTGTTTTGCCCTTCATTGGCTGTCTCTCATCCTTGTGGTCTTGCCCAAGAAATTTTTTTCACTTTCTCTTCTTAATGGGAGCTTCAATCTGCTGCTTCAAGTTGTAGCATTCGTTCGTATCATGTCCATGGTCACAATGAAAACAATTGCACTTGCTTTTGTTTCTCTTGCTAGAATTTTTCATCCTTTTAGGCCACTTCAAAGATGGATCGTCTTTGATCTACATTAACAGTTGGTCAAGAGGAGTATTCAAGGGAGTGTAGTTGGAGTATTGTCTTGAGGACGACCCTGCTTTCATGCCATCAAGATCCCTTTTCTCCCTTACTTTGGCTTTCTTTGGAGGAGGACTCTGCTTTGGATAGTGTATATATCCATTGTCCAGCAATTCACCTTTCTTCTTTTTCTTGGCAATAATTGTGTCATCAACATTCATGAAACTTTGGGCTAAATGTTTCAATTCAGCCATTGTCTGTGACTTTTGGTTATATAGCTTATGGATGAATAAGTCTGAACGAACTCCATTGTAGAAGGCTGCTAAAAGATCATGTCATCCATCTCTTCCACCAATAGAGCTTCTCTGTTAAAGCAACTAATAAAAGAATGTAGACTCTCGTTCTCTCCTTGCTCTATGCTTAACAAGCTGGACGAGGAACGTTTTTGCCTTTGTCCCCCTACAAAGTTGTTGACGAATAGCTTACTGAACTCCTAGAACAAGGTTATGGTGTGTGATGGCAACTTACCAAACCATACTTTGGTTGGGCCTTTCAACGTGGTAGGAAAGGCTCTACACATGGTTATCTTAAACGTGGCAATATGATCACAAGGATCATGTGTCCCATCATATGAATCCAGGGTAGGCATTTTGAACTTAGAAGGTAGGGGATGACTCATGATGGACAAGGTCATCCACGTGATTTGCTCTCCTCATGGAATCCTTCATCTCTTCCATGACTCTTTTCATCTGGTCCATCTCCCTCTCCAAATGTGGTACCCTACGAGTAACGGTACCACTAGACTGGTCTCCTTCAGCATTGCTCTTAGTCCCTTCACTCTCTGAATTTTGGCCTCGTTCTTTACCACGTCACTGTTGACGTTGTCTATTAACTTCTCTAGTTAACCCTTGGTTCTGTTGTGTCAGTTTTGCCATCGCGGCTGCCATGGACTGTAGCTGTTGTTGGATGGTCATCAGGGGTGTTGGTGTATGGTTTGGGTGACTGGATGCGTTTCCCCTCTCTTGGTGTCATGGACTGGTGGCCATCGGCCTAGTTCGAACCATGCAACATTTTTGTCTTGGAAAGCAAAAAAGTTAGTACTTAGAATTTTTTTTTCTCACTTTCCCACAAGCAGCACCAACTGATGATGTGTGAAAATCAGTAGGCTGAAATACTTTGGGCTATGGTAACAGTTGTAAGTCCTGAAAAGAAAGAAAGAACTATCAAGATTGGTGTAACCCTGCCAAGGACGCTCTGATGGTTAAGTCAGTTTTCTCTCTAAAACACAAGGATGGGAAATAGTGAATGGTAAAAACTTATCTCGAGTGAATGAGACTTGCTTCTTTTATAGAGAATTTGGAGTGGGTTTACTTGTTCGGATCCATCACCATCGTGGGTAAGGTGAGTAGGTAATGGAGAAAATGGGTAAATGAAGTACGTGGAGTGAATTATGAGGAACTCCTTCCATGTTTTGAGAGTATCACACTATGGTCAAATCATAAGGAACTTTATGAGAAGTTTTTTGTAGAATTCACTAAGTGTTATTTGGTTGTCCTTGCTTTTGTGCTATGGACGACTAACTTAATCTTGTTATAAAGGATATGTACTGTTCCTAAGTACAATGTCCTTGTTCTCCTATTCTTTAGGTTTTCTGGATGTGATGAAGTTATGGACGTGGTAACTGTGGATGACCACCATTGATGAATATCCTTAATTTAGTCCCCATCAGAAATCTTCACTTTCATGATCAAGACAAATCATCTGAATTGATATGTTATAGTCTTCGCAGATGAAATGCCCATTTTCATCACCGACTACGAACTAAGATTTTGAGTTTACAAAAAACTTGTGATTTATATTTTTTGTGACTGAATCACATAAATCACATACTATGTATCTCAAGGACTATATGATAATGTCCAAATATTCATGTTACTATTATTTTGGATAATAATAAAACAACTTTATTACATATAACATAATGTTATACATAGCATACAAAAGGATTTTAGGCACTAATCGTCACAATCTCCTACTTGCCCTTAAAGACTATTCCGCACTAATCTAACTCCCATTCCCTCCAGGTGTGACTCAAAAGTTTTCTGGGGTAAAACTTTGGTAAAGGGATCTTCCAGATTATTTGTACTATCAATCTTTGCTACTACCACATCTCCTCGAGCCACAATGTCTCAAATAATATGATACTTTCTTTCTATGTGCTTTCCTTTTTTGTGATTTCTTGGATCCTTGGATTGTGCAACTGCTCCACTATTGTCACAGAACAAAGTGATTAGAACTTGCTCCATTCTCATAACACCATGATCAGAAAGGAATTTCTTAAGCCAAACGGCTTCTTTTGCTACTTCACAAGCAGCAACATATTCAGCTTCCATGGTAGAGTCGACAATACAAGATTTCTTAACACTTCCCAACTTATGGCTCCACCTCCCAAGGTGAATACACAACCTAAAGTTGACTTTCTAAAATCAAGATCTGACTAAAAATCAGAATTTGTTTAATCAACAGGTATCAAATCCTCACAATGGTAAACAAGCATATAATCTCTCGTTCTCCTTAGATACTTAAGAATATGCTATACAGTCTCCCAATGTTTTGGTCCTGGATTTGATTGATATTGGCTGACTATGCCAACTAAATAATAGATACCTGGTCTAGTACATAACATAACATACATGAGACTTCCCATTGCAGAAGCATAGGGAACTTGTCTCATTGTCTTTTCCACTTTAAGAGTCTTAGGCCTTTGGTCATCAGACAGAGGAACTCCATGTTGGCAAGGAAGCAATTCTTTCTTGGAGTTTTGTATGCTAAACCTTGCTAGAATCTTATCTATATATCCAGTTTGTGACAAGCCTTACATTCTATCATTTTGATCTTGCCAAAGCTTGATCCCTAGAATATAGTTTGCTTCGCCCAAGTCTTTCATATCAAATTGGCTTGACAACCAAATCCTAAATAATGAAATTACCCCTACATCATTTCCAATGAGTAGAATATCATCAACATAAAGCACTAGGAAAATTATTACTTTAACTTGATGTCTCTTGTACACACATGGTTCATTAAGATTTTGTTCAAAACCAAATGACTTGATTACTTCATCAAATTTGATGTTTCATGATCTAGATGCTTGCTTAAGTCCATAAATGGATCTTTTCAACTTTCATACCATATGCTCTTGGTTCTTTGCTATGAAACCTTTTGGTTGCATCATATACATTTCTTCATCAAGATTGCCATTTAAAAAGGCAATCTTGACATCCATTTTCCAAATCTCATAATCATAATGAGCAGTAATGGATAAGAGAATTCTGATAGATTTAAGCATTGCTACTAGGAAAAAAATTTCTTCATAATTAATACCTTCCTTTTGTGTATACCATTTTGCCACTAGTCTTTCTTTAAAGGTTTCAACATTTCCATCTGCCCTTCTCTTCATCTTGTAAACCCATTTGCAACCAACAGGTTTAATGCCATTAGGTGCCTTTGCAAGATCCCAAACTTGATTGGAATACACAGAATCTAATTCAAATTTCATAGTTTTCACCCAATGATGTGCATCTATATCTTTTATTGCCTCTTCATGAGTGTAAGGGTCAGATTCAGCCTCTTCTGAGATAGCTTCATAAGTTTCTCCTAGACCTATAATCTTACAAGTGGCCTTATAATCCTCCCACTACGATGAGGCTCTTATATACTAGTCATCCCATGAGTAATATCTTGTGGTGTATCTAATACAATCACATCATTCCTAGTTTCATCCATTGATTATTCAATTACAAGTTCATTCATTTCAGTTAAGACAACTCTACTTTTAGGAGTAAAATCATTCATATAGTCATTTTCTCAAAATTTGGAATTTTTACTAACAAATACTTTATTATCTTTATGACTATAGAATAAACCACCAACAGTTCCTTTTGGATGCCCCACAAAGAAAACCACTTCTATTTTAGATTGTAACGTGTCAGACTTTCCTTTCAACACATGTGCTAGACAGCCCCAAATATGGAGATGTCTCATACTAGGAATAGAATTAGAAGGTACTACATTTAGAAGATACATTGCAGTATTTAAGGCATATCCTCAAAAAGAAATTGGTATAGTCGAATAACTTAATATGGATCTAACCATATCTAAAAGAGTCATATTCCTTCTTTCTGATACACCATTTTGTTCTGGTGTTTCAGGTGTGTTCCAAGTAATCCTTGAAATCCCCAAGAAGGTTTTCGCCACCACGATCAGATTGAATGGCCTTTATGCATTTACATAATTGATTCTCAACTTCAGTCCTAAACTCTTCGAACTTTTCAAAAGTTTCGGACTTCCGTTTCGTTAGGTACACATAACTACATCTAGAGTAATCATTAGTGAAAGTAATGAAATACTTATAGCCATCTCTTGCTTGGATAGACATTGGACCACATTCATCTGAATGTATTAGTTCTAACAAATCTTTGGCATTAAAATGCCTTTTTTGTCATTTTACTTTCCCTCGCAGATTGGGAATTCATTAAAAATCTAATTGTTCTAAAAGCCCATCTTTCACTAGTCTTTAAATCTTGTTTGAATTAATATGACCCAAACGCAAATGCCATGGATATGCAACATTGGTAGAAAGAAACTTTCTCTTTAATGATTTAACATGTGAATTATTAGCTAATTCAAAATTGTACAATTCATGTTTATCAGGAGTTATAATATAAAGACCATCAACAATAATTCCAAAATAGATAAACACTTTATCCTTCTTTATTACAACATTGTCTTTCAAGATAACACAATATCCATGTCTACCTAAATAAGTATCAGAAAGTAAATTCATACAAACATTAGGTACAAATAAGTAGTCTTCCTATATTAAAACCCTAGAATCAAAACATAAATTAAACACTCCAACAACTACAACTAATATTTTGCTCCCATCAGCCAAATTAAGAAATAGTTCCCCTTCATTCAGCCTTCCAGTCTCCTGAAACCCCTGCAAAGTATTGCAGATATGATTAGTACAACCTGAGAATCCACACACCAGGAATCTGTGGGATTATGTACTAAAAATATTTCAAGAAGGAATGATCTCATGACACCTTTATTCTTGCCAGCTATGAATTTTGGATAGTTCCTCTTCCAATGACCTTTCTCACCGCAATGGAAACATTTTCCTTTAGTGTAGTCCTATACCTTTTTCTTTCCCTTATTGGCAACTCCTAAGCAAACTGTTTACCATCTTGTTTGGTGAAGTCCTTCTTCTTACCACCCTTTCCTTTTGACTTAGGCTTAGAAGAGGAAGCTTCAGCCATATTAGTATCAACACTGGCTGTCCCAAGGATGCCTTTCGCTACCTCTAATTCTTTCATTAATTCAGACAAGTTATAAATATTTTGGTTCATATTATAATTAAGTCTGAATTGTTTGAATGATTCTGGCAAGGATTGGAGTATCATATTCGCTTGGGATTCTCCATCAATGTCGGCACCTAAAATCTCCAATGTATTCAAATAAGAGATCATCTTAAGACAATGCTCTCTTACTGGAGTCCCTTGAGCCATTTTGGTATTCAAAATAAGCCTCATAGTGTCTTGCCTAGTTGAACGGCCTTGCTCACCAAACATCTCCTTCAAACTTAACATTATGTATAAAACTAGTTCCACATCTTGCATTTGATGTTGTAGAACATTTGAAATAGATGCTAGGATATAGCACTTAGCCATCTCATTAGAATTTTGCCAACGATCATATCATTGTTATTCCTTAGAAGGAGCATCCAATGAAGGAAAGTTTGGACATGGTTGATTAAGCACAAATTTATGCTCTTAGAAGTAAGAACAATGTTTAAGTTTCTTTTCCAATCAACATAGTTGGATCCAGTCAGTTTGTTTTGATTAAGAATAGTAACAAGTAGGCTAAAAGATGCCATGATTAAATCTAAAAGCAATAAACATGAATATAATAAAGAAACAGAACATTATCAATTTAGCACACAAACATATAGCATGGAACCTTAATAAAACCGTAATATAAAATATGCAACGACAACCCAATCCCATATTCAATATCCCTCAGCATAGAGTGAACATTAAATACTATGATTGATTGAAAATATCTTTCATTACTAGTGCTGTCTTGATAACTCTTACCAAACTCTAATAATATGTTGTTATTCAATTGGCCTCTAAATAATAATAGTCAGAACTTAGCATAGTGGATACTACAATATTTAGTCTAGTGTGCACCATTACCTAGAGTCATGTGTAGCCACATTTCGTCTACCACAAAAGCTTAACCTAGTAGTACCATGATACAAAACACCCTCCACATGGAATGCAAGGATCGAGGCCAAGACGAGGTGTTTGCTCACACCACTATATATCTGGAAGTTCAATACTGTAGTACTATGAAATAAACACCCTCCGCATGGAATGCAAGGCTTGAGGCCAAGACAAGGTCCCTACTTCACACTACAATGAAATGGTAATGGAAGCCATTAGAATCAACCCTTGAATCTCTCTCCCACTAGAAATTTTAAAAGAAAGTTTTTGTTTGAAAAATATGTGTAATCTTATCACACATGACTTTGCACTTTATCTATGTTTTAACACTTGGTGAAATTTCAAAAATAGTTTGTTTGATCGATCAAAGGTATATCTCGATTGATCAAAATATTTAATAAATCCATTTCGAAGTTTCTGGATGACTTAATCGATTCTTAATTCCCGTTCGATCAATTGAAAGGAAGATCCGATCGATCGAAGGGATTTCTTGATCGATCAAAAAATTGAAGAAATTCATCACGAAGTCTCTAGATGACTCGATCGATTCTCGATTCCTGATCAATCGATCGAAAGAAACATTTGATCGATCGAAAGGAATTCTCGATTAGTAGAGACTCGCGAAACTAAGTTTTCTCAGATTTTTCTGGTAATCGTTTTTGACGTTTCACTTGAACAAAACATAGTCCCTTGATCATATCAGAATGAGATTGAGATGAAAGCTGAATTTCATTGATGCTATAGTCTTAAAGTTCAATATGGCATGGTTAAAATCAAACTTAAACAACATCATAACATCAATATCAAGTTTATCAAACAATAGTTCTAAAACTAAAATATGCAGAAAAATTACTATAGAATTCCCAAAAACCATGAAAACAATTTCCTTTGATTTCAAAACTCACTTAACATGTTATACAAACATGAGGTTGAAGACTGCTCTGAGAACATTTGTTGGGAAAAGACATGGAAAATACAGTTTTGTATCTCATACAAAATCACAACAAAAATAAACGAAACTACTTCAGTCATGTGAGATAACATGCAACATCTGGGTTTTTTTTAATATTTTTTTAATATTTTTTTTATAGAAAAAAAGAACATTAAGGTATACGTTGATGCAGTGAAATTCAAAACAAATGAAGATTGAACTTGGGAAGACTTTTAATTTTCACTCTAATTCCACAATGTGCCCAAGATGTGTGGTCTCTCAATCAATTCTATACGTACTTGTTCAAGAGAATAACCAAGTGTCTTGAGAAAACTCTAAATCTTTTTGTTTTTAATCATAAATATATGTTCTGCACTTGGCAGTTACTTTATTTATTAACTCTTATCAAATAAATAACTGATTATCTAATTGGGTTAGCCTTTTAGGTTAGCCTTTTAGGTTAGCCTTTTACGTTAGCCCAATTGGGCTTTAGTGTGTGGCTTGGAGTGGGACCAAAAGGGACGAATAAAGCTTTAGCTCCAATGGGTTTTGGACTTATCTGTCGACTCTTGACAAGCTCAAAGTTACCATTAATTATATTTAATACCACTATATAAATATAATTGCACTCTAGGCCTTATCAATAAATTATATTCCAAGACTTTATTAAACATTTAACCCTTTCATGAAAATATTTGTAGTAATACAAAGTCATGATATATAACTGTCACTTTGAAAATTACAACATCTTGATCCTTGAGTACCCAATTTAATCCTTTAAGTAATTTATATATATGTGTGTGTGTGTGTGTGTCTATATATATATATATATATATATATATATATATATATATATATATATTATGAAATCTAATTTCATAAAATATTTTTTTTAGCAGCTTTTTACTAAAGTGGTTAGGCCTAACACTCTAAATAACCAAATCCATTAAACTTATCACAAAAGAATATTTTATATCCTTATAAAGAGACTATGAATTCCATCTTGAGAATATGTGTTCCTTTAACATTACGTGTGGTTACCCAACATACTGAGATTTTGACTGTTTGTTTAGACCTCACTCCTGATATATTAAAGCAACCTACATTTCATCTTTGGCTTCACTATTCCCTCAGGATTAAGAGTTTCTGTAAATAAAAGTTGTGAGATTTATTATTCATTTGACAGTCGTTAATAGAATAATAAATCCTACAGTGGTCTATTTCAATATGTCTTATACACTCAAAACATATGAACATATCAATTAGAAGTCTTCACTTCCATGATTAAGACAAATCATTTTAATTGATAAGTAATAGTCTTCGCAGATGAAATGCACAATTTCATCACTGACCACGAACTAAGATTTTGAGTTTACAAAAAACTTGTGATTTATATCTTCTGTGACTAAATCACATAAATCACATACTATGCATCTCAAGGACTATATGATAATGTCCAAATATTCATGTTACCGTTATTTTAGATAATAATAAAACAACTTTATTACATATAACACAATGTCATACATAGCATGCAATAGGATTTTAGGGCACTAATCCTAACACTTCTGTGGTCTCTTTGATCATTGCGTGCATACACTTTTCTTGACTCTTTAATAGAACTGTTCTTGAGTCCTAATTTTCATATTTCCTCAATTTCCATATAAAAATTCTTCTGTTCAAGTAAATTACACTATGAGTTATGTTTTAAGGTTGAGTTAACAAATGTCCTTAAGACAATTGTTAATAAATAAAAATATGAAAATCCGTCAAAAAAATTAATTGTTTTTTTTTCCTTAAAAATTTTCTAAATATATATCTTGAATCAATGCCCTTAGAGCATCTCCAGCAATCTCTCCAAATTTTTATATTGTTTGGAGAGTGTATAATGACTTTTACATTTTACCTACTGGTGTGCTGTCGTAGGCAAACAAAAATAAAACCTATACTCCTAAAAATATATATAGTAGTGCGAGTAAGGATCGTTCCCACGAATAGTATCTAGCCTAGCTTTACGCTATGTGAATAAGGAGGGGGGGGGGGGGGTTGAGTATAAAACAATTTTAAGAAAAACAACAAAGGAACAATTTAAATTAAAGTATTGAATTCAATCAAAAGAACAAATCTTGATCAAAGTCAACATCCACTATCGGAATTTTACAATTGATTATTGATGTAAGTATATATCAATTCATACTTTGAATATTCATAGTTGGAACTATTTTCCTATTTCTCCTTAGTCTCAATTAATTAGGAAACAAGCGATCTAATTAACCTTAACTACTAAACAACCCAAGACAAGCGCTAAAGGTTTAATTTAGTAGCAGCCTTAAGAACTAAAGAGATCGATGAAACTAAATAACACAAACACAAGTGGTTGCATTTAACTTAGATTCTTTCTAAGATATAATAATTTCTAATGCAGCAAATAATTAAATTTTGGTTGCTTCACAAATTAGAGGGATTAAACAATTACGGATTTGATATCTAACCTAGCAGTAGATTGCAACGAATAATAAACTAGAAGGCCTCCTAGTAATTAAACGAGACGATCATGAAAATAGGCACAGAAGAACATCCGATATTCAAAGCATAAATTGAACATTAAAAACAAATTAGATATCATAGTTTTATTGATTTCGAGGCTTCTGTTTCATTCGACCAAGTATAAAAGTTTTAGCCACGCAGGGCCATGACAGAAACTCAAAGGAGAAGTCAAAGAAGAGGGGAGAGAGAGGTGTGTGTGAAGTCTGATTTTTTCCTCCCCCTTTTACACATTAATTCCCCCTTTTACAAGCCTACAAAATCTCCAAAAAATATTCTAAATAATAATATCCAAATTTGATTAATTAAGGAAAATATTAAAAATAAAATAAAGTCCTAATATAACTAGGAAAGTGGCGTTTTCAGCTAGAATTTTCGTGCATCAGATCTGGAGACTTCTGAAAATAAATTGCATCAAATCCGCATATTAGAATTACAGGCTAAGGAATGATCCAGAACATTAGTAATGCAGGTGCTGCAACTTCAAGCCCGATTTTGACCTTGATGCAGCTAGTATCTCTCAAAACTCAAAACATGAAAGTTGTAGAACTTTTTCTTGGCGCTCCATAGCATCTTGAATCATCTCAATCAGAGCTCGGATGAGAGAGTTATGCCCAGATTACGAAGTATTGTCAAAACTGTCTAGAATCGCCCAACTAGCTTCGTTTTGCACTTAATGCCTCTATTTGCATCCTAAATCAAAATATAAGAACAATGAGTACATTTAGGAACCAAATGAGTGTAGAAGACTAAACATTAAGGGAGAAAAATATGACATTTTGCATTTTCATCACCTACCTACTTTTTCAAATACACTTTCCAACAGATTCTCTATTTCTTGTTTATCTCATTAAAATATTATTTTTTCATTCATTCATTCTTTAATCTTTCTTTATTCATTCCCAATTATTATATTTTCAAATTCTTAACAGCTATATTTCCAGTGTTTTCAAAATTTTAACAATTATATTTTTTAATGGTTTTTTTTTAATGATCATTATTTTCATTTATCAAATCTATGTAATTTGGAATAAATTTATTCATTAAATTTCCATAAAAAATCATTAATTGTTGCTTTGTTCTTATTTTTTAGATTATTAATATTATTTACTAACTTATATTTACTCCTCTCTTTTTTCTATAAAAAAAACCTATCTAATTTTAAAGACCACATAATTTTAATTAATGGTCACACTCTCACATTTCTCCCATAAAAAGCAATAAAGGCCACACATTTCACTTAACAAGACCAAACCATTCATTTTCTACCATTCATCTTCAAAAAAACAATATATCTTCTCATCACTCATCAAATGGAAAGGGTGTGAGAGAGCAGAGAGAAGGAAAAGCTCCAAAGAGAAAACGTCATCTTCTTCCTCCATCGCCTGCTTCTCCTCCACCACCGCGTGTCTTTTGTTGTCCACACCAACACCCACACGTTTCTTCCATCAAAAAACAAAACAATAAAGGCCGCACATTTTTTTTTTTTTTCATAAACCGTTCATCTTCTCAAGATTAGATGGAGAGGGAGAGCCACAGAGAGAGAGAGAGAGAGAGAGAGAGAGAGAGAGAGAGCCCACAGAAGAAAACTCTCCAGAGAGAGAGAGAGAAATCATCTTCATCCTTCGTTGCTACTCTGCCTTCATCACCACTGTCCTCATCCCCACCGCCATCGACATGCAACCGTGATGGGTCAAATCTGTTTCTTTTTTCCTAAATAAATTTCTTCCGATTTCATTCGTTTTATGAGAATGTCTATGCTTTGTGATTCAAATGGGTTTTTTGTTTTGTTGTCATTTGTAGCCGTTGAGAAAAGGCTGAAATTTTAATCAGATATGCTAAATTTTTTTATTCCGATTTATTCAGGTGTGGATTTTTTATTCCAGGTACACAATATCATTTTCGGTGTTTGCTCTCCAGAAAGAACTTTATAGAGCCTATTGGAGATACTCTTGGCACATCCATTAACTTTTTCTTATATCATAAAGTTGTACTACTACTCTATGGACAAAACAAGTTTGTTTTTATAAAAGGAAAATTTGTTTGTTAATAAAAATGTAAATTATCGAAAGCCTTGTAACTTAGTAGGTTGATACTTCTTTGCACAAGTATAACAGAGATGTACACGTTCAAATCTCTCATCTCTTAATTATCAAATTAAAAAAAATAAAAAATAGAGAAGCAAAAGTTTTATTTTTTGAGAAAAGATAAAAGAGAAGCAAAAGCTAGTAATTCATTGGGCACACTCGAATATAGCCCAAACTCATTATATCTTTAACCATGATTGGATACATATATCATAAATGGACATTAGGGATACCACCAACTATCGGATTATAAAAAAAATGTATAAAAAAAAAGGGAAGCAAAAACTAGTAATTCATTGGTCACACTTGAAGAAAGCCCAAACCCATTACATCTTTAACATAATTGGATACATAAACATACATCTGGATATTCCTTGACCCTATTAGATTGATTTCTATATGTGCTTCGCGGTCTATGTGATGTGTAGATGCCATCCATTGTCTGCCCAAAAGGCCCTTACAGTCCAAGGAGAAGACAATCCTTGGGTCATTGTGCCACATTTTGTTAGTAAAGATAAAAAAAAATATTCCTCAAAAAGGAAAAAAAAAAAGAAAAAAAAAAGAATCTGACTATACATTTTGGTAGCCTAAATTCCATACTAAATTTTATCCATATCGGCCTCACTATAATTCCACTTTTTATTTTTATTTTATTTTATTTTTAATATCAACCAGAAAAGAGCACTTACATGCTTGTTGATTGGGACTAGCTATAGTGTGTAGGTATGTTGGTAGCCAAAGCAGCTATAGAATATAAATTGCAAACATAGATTTTTCTTGCCAACTTGGGTTACAATCCATGTTGAAAAGTTGGACTAGTCTCTTACAACTGCTCAAAACCAAAATCTGGTTGAAACCATATCTTCTAGCTTGAATTGCTGCCTCCAGCGGAGAAGGATGCTGGGCTTTGTAGAAAGGCAAGTTTCTTTCAGTGATTATGTATTTAAGGAGGATCCCATTATTTGGAGCTACTACTAACATAGGCAAACGTATTGTTGCAATAGTAGAGGACCTTCAAGCCCCGAAGATCATCAATACTCTTGTACCTTTGCTATTTGCATTGCGGGTTGTTTCTGATTTTGCCATAAATTTTGGTTTTGCTGCAAAATTGATTTTTTGCAAAAGTGACTAAGTCTAGCACTCATTTTAAGGCGCCTACAAGTGGTGCAGTTATCAATATTTTTCCAAGGGGAAATGAGGATGCTTTCATGAGAAATCTTCACTTTCTTTTCATTCTAAATATTTTCTTTTTCATTCTGCCACAACAACTATTGATTCCTTCGTGTTTGCTTTCTTTTTTTCTTCTTTAACATTTTCTTCTTTAATATATTCTTTTTATTAATCTGCAACAGCCACTGCTGGTGAGGATATCACTACTTCCTCGATGAAAAGGCATGGATGTTGTTGCAAACTAACTTTCTCTTGATTTTGTTGTAATCTTCCTAGATGAGTAGGATACACCAATCTCTTAGGAAGATTAAATGTTGCTCAAGAAAAAAATTCCTTAAGATTACTATAGATCTTATTTCTCCCAATTCTTCTTTCTTATGTTGCTAGGCTTGGCAGTGTCTTTCCAATTCTTGTGGAAGGAGGTCTCCAATTGAATGCGTTGCTCGAGAGATGTTTGGACTTCATCGTTGATTTCCACCTTTTGTTTTTGCTGTGAGTTCCTTTGTCACTCAACTTTTCTTCAAAGCACTCTTGAAGCCTTAAAGTCTCGCAAAGAGCATTTATTTTCTGTATTAGTGTTTGTTGGTTCACCTTTACATGTGTTTCTGCTAGAGTTCTTGTAGGCCTCCTCTTCTTGCTTCCTTTCTTTGCTTCTTTTACATTTGCCGCAACAAGGGTGGTAGAATTTATTCTCATGGATTCACTGCTGCATAGACTTTATATCGTGTGAGAACTTATTCTCTAATTGCTAGTTGATGCTTCTGCAGAAGATAGATGATGGTTCTACTTTATCACTAACTAGAATGTTACTTGACCATGGTAGGTTGCAACAAATTTCATGGGTGTTGCACTATGCCATATCATAAAGTTTGAAGTTGCTGCAGATCAAGTGGTGGATGAATGTATACTTGCTGGAATGCCATAATCAATACTTATTTCGCAGTGGGTAATGTTGCTGCTATATATTGATACTCTAAGCGCTTTGTGGAAGCCTTCCCAAATTTGCTACAGAATGGGCCTGAGCCCCCCAACGTATGAGACAACAGGATGAGTCTTTAGCATGTTGAAGAAGGCTTTTCGTATTTTCTAAAGAATGAGACAACCCTTATTATACGAGAATAAGCATTTAGCTTTTAGCAGAAGGCTTCTTATATTTGCTGTAGAATGAGCTTTAGCCCCCAGCATGTGAGACAACTGGATGAGCTTGATATCACCTTCTCTTGGTGTTCATGCTCCATCATGTAGTTCATGCATTCTTCAATAAAAAAATTAGATGACATGAATCTACAAGTTGCCATATTGTACAAATTCTTTGTTGCTAGAGAATTTGGGAAATAGTTACTTACCAAGCATGCTTTGGCTTTGTTCCACTGCAAGCACAATTGCTTCCCATGTATTTTCTGCTACGTATGATTGTGGTTATAGCTTTTCTGTAGATTCTTTCCAAAGACTTGCGATCATGGCTCCTTTGCGGGTTTGATTGAGCGTAGCCCCCATTATGGGCTTTTGCCAAGAACTCACAACCATAGTTCCTTTGTTGGCTTCTAGCCAAGAATTCATGACCACAACCCTTTTGCAGGCTTTTGCTACTAAGACCCATATTTCTTGGATTTCTTCTTCGTTTGCCTTGAGTATGGGCCTAATTAGATGGAGCTTGCTATGTCTATTGCTTCATGGTTGGCTAGTAATAGTCAAGAGGCAGTAGCTTCTAATGTAGAATTTTCCCAAGATGTACCAACATCTTCCTGGGACATCATGCTTCTTTATTCTTGTGGCAAAATGCCCTTGCAACAGAACACCTTCATAAAAACCATGTAATAGTTTTCTGCAGCAATAGGATGAGTAACTCTATTCATGGCAGAATGTATGTCAACAATTGATTCTTCTATTTCCCTTTTGTACACAAGCCAAAAGAAGGAGCTTTGAGTTTGTCATTGTTGTAGAGTTCTTCTAGGATGGGACGTGGGCATCAATGAGCTTCATGACTTGAAGAGTGATGGTGGAGTTGCATAGTTTGTAGAACAAGTAATCTAATACATTCTTTCTTAGGAAGATCATAAAGATCATGATTATTGATGCAACTCTAGGCATAAATCCTCTGAGTTGCCTTAAAGAAAACTTCTCAACTCTTCAAGGTTGTTGAATCGGTTTGCTAAACCCGATAATGGATAAAGAGCAGTTTGCAAGTAACTTGTAGATTTGGGCTTCTTTATGGAAAGTATGCAATAACTGAGTGATTGGCCTTATTCCAAGGTCAGGATTTAATTTGGACACTTCACCACCCCGTCAATTGCCTTCAATGTATTCTTTAGTTGAAAGCAGATGTTTTGATATCGCCGAATTGATTACTTCTCCCTCCTCCCTTCATTGATACTTATATATTTGCTAATGTAGTAGCAAGAGATTGATTTAGCAAAAGTGAACATGAAAGGCTTTGTATGCACCTCTCTTGCATTGAGAACAAGTCTCAAATTTGTTGAATAAGATCTAGACTTGAATTTCTTGTTGTAGCAGAGTCGTCCACTACTCTTTTACACATCTTCACATTGTTGGTGTTCCCATGAATTTTAATGGGGCAATGATCACTTTTGTTGTAGAAGATAATCATGTTGGATTTGTGGTTACATTTAGAAAGTTCAAGAATTCAATACTGAATTTTGCGATAAGATATTTTGCGAAAAGACCTGTTGGAATTCAATACAAAATTCTGCTATAGAATATTCTGCTGAGATATCTACACTTTGGCTTCTGAAACTTTCTGCTACGAAATATTCTACAGATTAGCATTCTGCATTTCTAAAATTCAATAGATTCTACTGTAAACAGTCTGCTAGAGGATCTGAACTATGTCTTCTGAAACTTTCTACTACGAAATATTCTGCAGATGAGCATTCTGCATTTTTGAAAGTCAACAGATTTTGCTATGAACAGTCTGCCGAAGGATGCACTTTGTCTTTTGAAACTTTCCGCTACAAAATATTTTGCCGATGAACATTTTGCATTTCTGGGATTCTGCTATGAAATATTCTGCCGATGAACATTCTGGAACTCAACAAATTCTGCTCTAAATAATCTGCAGAGGGATCTACATTCTGGCTTCTAAAATTTTTTGCTATAAAATATTCCGTGGACAAACATTCTGCACTTCTAAAATTCAGCAAATTCTGCTATGAATAGTTTGCCAAATGATCTATACTTTCTGCTACAAAACCTTATGGAAAAGTCTGTTGAAGGATACTTTGCGGTGGAAATAGTGATTCGCAACAGTATAGTAATGATGAAAGTTTTCCTTTAGCTACTATAGCTTTATTTTTTGTTTCTAGCTTTTGGTTCTTGAAGGGAAGTAGAGCTAGAATCACTAGCATGAAAAAAATGATTGAAACCTTGTGAGGGAATGAAGGGATTTTTCTCTTCTAAATGCTGAACCCAAAGGTGGAGATGGAGAGAGTTTAGAAAGCTTCTAGTGTTTTCTAAAAAAAAATAAGAGCAAAAAGGTGATAAGTGGTTTAGAAAGCTTTTAGGAGAATTGCTTGTTTGAATAAGTGACTTGCCACATGTCTCACATGCAAGACAAGGATAACAAGTGGCATTTAAAGGATAGGACCAAGTATTGTAAAGGCCTTCTATTGTACATTTCTCAGGATATTTTTGTTGTAGAACTCTTTTATGCTGTAGTGATATTTTGCTACCGCGCCTTGATGTAATTTCATTAAACTCTACTATAGTATTGTGGTATTCTACCACAACATTTGATTGTAATATTCTACCACAACAGAATTTTGCTCATGATATTGTTTTGTTTTAACATTTTTGCATTCTGCCACAGAATTTTGCTACGGTACTATCTTGTTGTAACGTTGCTGCATTCTGCCACAGAATTCTGCTACGATATTGTCCTACTATAACGTTGCCACAATATTCTGCCATAGAATTCCGAAACACTGTCCTGCTGTAATGTTGTCGTGACATTCCGCCATAGGATTTTGCTATGGCTCTGCTGTGATGTTTTGGATACTATCCTGTGTTATAGCACAAATTAAACAAGACAATTAATTCATCTATTCTTGATATACGATAACATTTCTTTTTCAAGAGAAATTTGTTTTATCTTGTTTTGTTTTCTTAGTGCAATAAAACCTTCTGCTACACGGTATAGCTTTCTGTTGCGCAGTAAAGCTTTTTGCTGTGCAATAAAACCTTTTTCCGTGCAGTAAAGCTTTCTACACTTTTCTGCAACGTGAATGATTACTCTTTATTTTTTACTGCAGAAATACTTTTCTACTTCCTGCACATAAACAAATCTAAAACCAAAGAAAATACCAATAAAGCAAATGTTAGTTTACATGGGTTGGCATATTCTCAAATATATACATACATATATTCGTAAATACACTTATACAGATTCACATATACATATATAAAATATATTTTTGGAGAACATGAGAAACAATGTATATGTATATATACTTACGGTAGGATAATAATTAGTTTGTGTCAAAAGTAAAATACGTAATAACAAAGAAATAAGAAAGCTTCAGCAGAAAAGGTTTAGCTAGTATAATAGCTAACATCGTAAATATAATGAAAATGTACTACAGCAGAATAGCTAGTACAACAAGTAAAGATACCACAACAGAACAACTAATGCAGCAAACGTGATAAAAGCGTGCAACAATAGAATGACTAAAGACAGCAGATATAAGTTCTAACAATCAAAATCAAATATATTTGCAATCAAAATCAAATATTGAATCTTCCTATTAAATAAGTAAACCAAGAAGGAACCCAAATCCAAACGTGAACAATCTTGTCATAGGCCTTTGCCATCAAAGTTGTGCATTTCGGAGAATATGCATAAATGGCTACCAACTACTACTTTTTGGGGACTTCAAAGAGTGGGTTTGCTAAGGGGGAGGGAAAAGATAGTCTATTGATGCATGCTCCTAATCCTACCATGTTTTCTCTCTTCTTTTTACTACTTTCTTTCTTTCTTTCTTTCTTTCTTTCTCTTTTGTTCTTTTTACTCTTAGTTTCTTATTGCTCTCTTGCTATGGGTTGTTTTCCTCCATTGGGTATTTTCCTGTTAATCCCCCTCTCCCTGGGTACCTATCTCTCTAAGTGCCTCCCTTAGTTGCTTACTACTCTCTTGCTATGGGTTCCTCCCCTTAGGTACTTCCTCCCTTTTCATCCATGGCCGCCTCTTCCTTTTATGGCGAATTGATTTAATGAGATTTCTCCCTTTTACCCTTAGGACTTCACCAACTGTTTTTGGCTTGTTGTGGGCATTCCTTCAAGATTGCCCACCAACCTATTGGTTGTCCAGCCACTACCTCTGCTTAGAATACATTTTCTGCACCACTACTCATTTCATGACAAAATTTCATTTTGTTTGTTCTTGTTGTATACCTCTATCTCTAGGTTTAAATGGATAAGGATTGGGCTACCTCACTACCTAGCTCTATGGCATGCATCAGATGGTCCCAACCATCTACTACTTCTTTTGAGTAAGATACCATCCCAACAAGGTATTTTCCCAAAAGAAGTCACAGCAGGAAACCAAATATAGACCCTTTTTTCTCCCACCACCAAACCACACCCTCTGAATCCCCTTGACCGTGGGCCCACCTCCCTTGCATTAGCTGGGTACAAGGTTGTGGTGCTTCGGTCCTCGTGTGCTTGCTCCACTGTCTTCTGTTTTTGTCTTCTTTCATCCCCATGCTGTTTCTGTAGTAGAAGATTAGCTTTGTTTCATTTTGTTGTGTGTCTTTGTCTTATTTCTTCAAGCGTTCCCTGATGTTTTCGTCATTTTCTTTGGTTTGACTTTTCTTTTCTTCATGCAATTTCTGCTGCTGACACATCCTGCTATTCCTTGTTTCTTTTCATTATGCTTCTTCATATTAGTTTTCATGCCTATCTTTTTATACAAAAGGATTTGGACCTTTATGGGCCAAATAATGTTGAATGGAACAAAAGGGCCTTGGGCATAATGTGCCTTGATCTGTCGAAGCCATTCTGCTAAAGAACTATATTCTGTGGTAGATCTGTATTCTGCTGAAGATCTGCATTCTGCTACAGATCATTTTCCCTTGAATTTATTTCTTTGGACCTTTCTTACTATTTGGTATTCTTGGTGGGCCTTTGGGCCTTGCTTTTCATTGGGTTTTCCTCCGTATGGGCTTTCCTTCATATGGGCTTTTGAGTACAGATTTGCAAAAATGGGCATCAACATTCAGCCCCCTTAACATATGGATTGCTCTTGCAATTCATATGTGAACATTTATGCAGCCTTCTTTCGCGGGTTGATTTACAACTCACATGCAAATGCTTCTCTTCTTTTTTTCGCGGGCTTGTTGTTTCAATCTTTACCCTCCTTAGGCAAATCGATCTCTTTCTTTCTACAAATTTATGACCCTCCAAGGGTAGCCAAAAAGTTGCTCTTCATGAGGGTAGTGGTTTTGTTGCTGTTACCCTCGAAGACCATTCTTAGTCTTTTTATATTTCCAACCTTATTCGAAGGGATTGTTAGCTCATGAGGTCATTCTTGATCTCCATTTTTACATCCATCCCTGTTTAAATGGAATATTTTCCCCATTCGAGGGTTTTCTTTACAAAATACCATTCTTAATCTCTTTTTCTATCTCCTCCCTCCTTCAAAGGGATTATTGCCCCATTCAAGGGCCATTCTTAGCCTCTTTTTCTACCTCTACTCTTATTCAAAGGGATTGTTGCCCCATTCAAAGGTCTTTTTCGAATAGGTCATTCTTAGCCTTTTTTTCTACATCTACCCTCATTCAAAGGGATTGTTACCTCATTCAAGGGTCTTTTTGCAATAGACATTCTTATCCTTAATTTTTACCTCTACCTTCGTTCAAAAGGATTTTTGCCCCATTCAACGGCCTTTTTCCGATAGGCCATTCTTAGCATCTTTTTCTACTTCTACCCTTATTCAAAGGGATTGTCAATGATGATGATGTGTGCATCCTTCTCTTCTTTATCATTCCTTTGTTTGTTTCTTGGTTTGCTTTTTTTTAAAATTCCTTGTGATCTTGGACTTCTATGGTGGTACTCATTTCTCTATGTCATAAGCAATTTGTATACTTCTTTACATTTCTGCTGTAGCACATACTCATTTCTTTGCTTTTGCTGCAATACGTATGCTTGCTTCTTTATATCTCTGCTTTCTATGGTAATACATAGTCATTTCTTTGCTTCTATAGAGATAAATACTCATTTTTCTACTCCGCAGAATATGCAGACACTTCCTGCTGCTAGTTTCTTCGCTTCTGCTGCAATATATGTACTTATTTCTTTGCGTCAATACACCTTTTACTTTGTTTCTACTAGAGCAACATCTATACTGTAGGAAGTGAAGGTTGTAGCAGATTTTGTGGCAGAAGAATTAGGCTTAACTGCTTCAGCTAACTTACTTTTTTTCTTTCTTACTGTGAGAGACAATGTCCTTTAAAAAAAGGGATTCGGGTACCTTATAGGGCACCTTTCTTTTTGGGTATGTGGTATAGAGTCGCCACTTATTTTTTTATGTACAAAAAATAAGAAAAACTAAATACAAATTTATATGACTGAACGTTCCATTCATTGATTGAATAAATAAAAATACAAGTTCTAAAATTTGAACTTTATGTGGCTTTGGGTCCTAGTTACAATCTACCAAATATACATGGCTTTTTGTCCTAGTTACAATCTACCCAAAATTAAAACTAAGATGAAGCCTAGGTCTACCTAACCAAAAATATAAATCCGGAGGCTAGGTTATGGAATGGGAAGGTGTTAGGCACCCATTCCGCCTAGATAGAGTCTGGTCTTCTAGACTCTTGCGGCCAATGTACCATTTTATGCATAGCATGAATGATATGTTGAACTTGTGAAAGATAAACACAATCACACAAGTTTGTTTATGATTGAAATCTCTTATTTCGTTTAAAAATTCAGATTTGTTTTTTTTTTTGTTAAAAAAAAAATGATTTTGGGTTTGTTAAAAATACCAGATTTGTTTTGTAGTATTTAGAAAAAGTGGTTTTTGGAGAGAAAATTCAGATCTATTTTGTTATGATAAAAAATTGGTTTTTGGGTTTGTAAAAACATCATGATAGGCCAAAAACGTATTGACCCCTTGTGATGGATTAAGTTGATTAATTAGCCAAGTTTATTAATTAATCAAATTAACATGCAAACACGTGGTAGTACAAACAAATCACCAATAAACTAAAGTGCAGCGGAAAATAAATTAACACGGTGATTTGTTTACAAATGGGGAGAATTTCTAAGGCAAAAACCCCACCGGGTGATTTTAAGGTCACCACTCCCGAGAATTTACTATTATTACAACAAACGGTTACAAGTAAAGGAATCCCAGTACTTTATACCAACCTACAGTTGATCCTTTACCCCAATACCCAATTGGACTTGTTCTGTAGTGACAATCTCTCATTTTCAATGCACGACTCCTAGTACGTGACTAACCAATTGCGCGGATCCCAGTACGTAACTTCAATCACCAACTTGAGAAAGATGTTGGCTGCAAAGTTCTTCAGTTCATCCTCACAATGAAGAACAAGAAGATGCTTGGTTACAAAACCCTATGGTGCAAAGACACAACGACTTCTTCACAAAGAGATGAACTAGGGCAAACTTTGTCTCCGATCACGAATTGCTTGAACAGACTTTGCTCAATGCTTGTGCAACTTGTGCTTACTTTGACGGCCCTTAAAATAACCCTTTTATATGTCTAGGGTTGTGAAAAAAGAAGGCCCAAAGACATATCCACGGATTAGAATCAAAACAGTACTGAAAAACTGTTTTCTTAAATCTCGACAGCTAGAGATGTCGAGGTGCTGTCGAGGAGCTGTCGAGCTACAGGCTGGAACAGCTTCTTAAAGCTCGATAGATGCAGCTGTTAAGCCAGCTGTCGAGCTTTAATGAAGAGCACTTCTCAGCTTGTTTCTTGGACAGACTTGCATGGCTTTAACACTTGATCTTGAAATCTTATCTCTTGAAATATTAAAAACATCCTAGATCTACCCAATTACAAGTAAAGTGCGTTTTGTCAAAGGATTAGCCAATTACATAAAAGAATGACATATGTTCTTATCAAGTGAACGACATATGTCCTAACACATTAGATCTGTTTTGATAAATTAAAAAAATGGTTTTTTGAAAAGAATTTCACTCATAATTTGAATTTGTGCAATCATGAATTAAAACAAACACATAAATAAACAATTTATTTCAACAATTTGCATGTATATAAAAAAAAAATTAGATTTGCATCTTGAGAAAGATACAAATCAGTTTTGATTTAAGAAAAATTCAGATCTACATCTAGAAAAGATGCAGATCTGTTTTTATATTTAGAAAAATTTAGATCTACATCTAGAAAAGATGCAAATCTATTTTTATATTGAGTGATAGGCCAAGAATGTATTAACCCCTTGTGATGAATTAACCAATTAATTAGCCAAGTTGATTAATTGATCATATTAACATACATTATGCGTGGCAACACAAACAAATCACTAACTAAAATAAAATACAGCTGAAAATAAAGTTGACACGGTGATTTATTTACGAATGAGGAAACAAGGCAAAAAGCCCACCAGGTGATTTTAAGGTCACCACTCCCGAGAATTCACTATTACCATAACAAGTGGTTACAAGTATAGGAATCCCAGTACCTTATACCTACCTATAGTTGAACCCTTATCCCAATACCCAATTGGACTTTTTCTGTAGTGACAATCTCTCCTTTTAATGCACGGCTCCCAGTATGTGACTAACCAATAGATGCGCGGATCCCAGTACGCAACTTAATCACCAACTTGAGAAAGATGTTGGCTGTAAAGTTCTTCAGTTCATCAACACGATAAAAATCACGAAGCTGCTTGCTCACAATACCTAATAGTGTACAAACGTAGTAACTTCTTCAAGAGAAAGAAGAACTAAGGCAAATTAGGTTTCCGGTCACAATTTGCATGAACAACTTTTTGCTTCACACTCGTGCAACCTATGACAGCCCTTAAAATAATCCTTATATATGTTTAGGGTTGTGAGAAAAGAAAGCCTAAACATCTATTCACGGATTGGATGAAAATTAGAACTGAAAATCTATTTTTCATAAATCTCAATAGATACCCTATCTATTGAGCAGCTGTTGAGCATCGGGCTAAAATAGCTTTTTAAACCTCGATAGATACTAATTGTCGAGATTTAAAAACCAGCACTTTTTCACTTGTTTCTTGGACAGATTCGCATGACTTTAACAGTTGATCTTAAAATCTTGTTCCTTGAAGTATTAAACATATCATAGATCTACCCAATTACAAATAAAGTGTGTTTTGTCAAAGGATTAGCCAATACATGATGACATATGTTCTTAACATGAATCACATACGTCCTAACATTGAGAAAAATTTGGATCTACATCTTGTAAGACGGCGATCGATTTTTTGATTAAAAAAGTCAGGTCTACACTTATAAAGATGTAGATCTATTTTTATTTCAAGAACAAGTATTATTCACATGCAAATTATTGACATTCAAGAAAAAGATTATAATAATCATATGGAAAAAAAACAATCATCCTTTAAACAAAACAATTACGAATCATTCATGTTATGGAAATAAACATTCATCAACATAAAAGGGAGCATGGAAAAGATAGGGTAAATGAAACAACCTCTTGCATGAGCACTCTTTGTTCTTAAGAGGATGTTTTAGGGTTCAAAGAAACTTATTCAGTTATCCTTGAAACCTAAAAGCCCTAATTCTTGTAGCAATTCTCAGAGAGGATCAAAGAATATCAACACTCTTTTAGTTTCAAAACATATGCCTTCAGATTGTAAAAAAAAGGTGTTGAATTATGAGGTTTAGCCTCTATCTATAGAGGTCAAAAATCCTGAAAAAATAGGTATGGACGATTAGGGTTTGAATCTGGACGCATCCTTTTACGAAAAGGACAAAAATGGTGTGCATTATTGTCACTCGAAGGCCATTGGGCCAAAGCCCATCCAAGTGAAATTCAACACTTTTAGAGCGTCTTTGGCACTCTAAACATGCCAAATTGGCTCTTGGAGGCCGAACGCGCTTTCATGTTCGGGTGCCATTTGGACTTCTCTTCTAAGGTTTTTTTGCTGATCCTTGTATCTAGACATATTTTCATCCTCTGTCTATGATTTTTTTTTAATCTCTTTTCTAGATAATTCAGGCTTTTTAAGAACAATTATTTGTGGATAAATCCCTTAAAATAAATCTCGATAGAGTTCAGATCATTCACAATTTTATTATTATCCAATTATCCCTTTTATTCCTATGCATGCATCTCTATCTCAAACACTAATTATCAACCAATCACAAATTATTTAATTAATTTTAATTGTTTGACCAATCAAAATTAATATAAATTAATTGTGTGTGGTCGACTCTTCCTAGATACAATGTATATGGACCGTGCAAACTTGATCATGCGATATCTTTCGATCCGATATTCTGATTTAGAAACCGGAAACACCGTTGCGACCGTTAGAATCTCAAGATCATTTTCATCATATGTAATGAATGACATGATGCATGTAATGCAAAGACAAAATGATGCATGTGATGCAAGAACAAAATGATGCATGTGATGCAAGAACGATTTTTGGGGTGCATGGATGGTCATTCGAGTCATTCTCCTTGATTAAATCATGGGTGCAAAATTGAGTGTCTACACTTACTTTTCTCACGTATTCCTTAGTATCATCTATTCATTCTTCCATAAGTGTAGTTGCCATTTAAGAATGGTCTGGAGACATAATGGAATCCTTCCTTGTTGGGTTCTTCTTCATTATGATGTTCTACATTTTCTCATCTCTGGAGAATGCTCAAAATTGGCTCTTTGGATTCTTTGACTCTTCTTTCTCTTGCCAACTTCGTGAACAGCACTTTGTGGAGCGAGGATCCTTCTTACGGTCTTCATTTTTCTTTTCTTTTAGCCACTTAAGGTTGGTTCACTTTGGGCTTCATTCATTCTCTAAAAATAGAGAAATTGTTGTCTTCTACTACCTTCGAGTCTAAACCGATGACTGAAAAGAGTTTCATCAAAATAGTTCTGCCACTTTACTTTCTTCAAGTAGGGCTCTTTTCGTAAGAGGAGAGCTTCCTCTAAGTGAGTAGATCAAAGGGTGGCTTTGCTCCCTTTTCTTGTGCCTTCTTCTTCTCTTTTCATTCATGTATCTTCATTCTTTTTGCTCACTTTAAACAAAGTGTAGAGCTAACGTTGCAAGCCATCATCATAATAGAGTACTCTTTCGTTTGCTACTAATGCTTTCTGCTGTGTTGAAGAACACATATATTCTTCACCAGGATGAAGTTTCAACGGAGAATGATGCTGGGCTTTGTAGAAAGGCAAGTTTCTTTTAGTCATGATGTATTTAAGGAGGACCCCATTATTTAGAGCTACTACTAACATGGGCAAATTTATTGTTGCAATAGTGGAGGACCTTCAAGCCCCCAAGATCATCAATACTCTTGTACCTTTGTTGTTTTCATTGCGAGTTGTTTCTGATTTTGCCATAAATTCTGGTTTTGCTGCAAAATTTATTTTTCTACAGAAGTGATTGAGTCTACCACTCATTTTAAGGCACCTACAATTGGTGCTGCTATAGATATTTTTCCAAGGGGAAATGAGGATGCTTTCATGAGAAATCTTCACTTTCTTTTCATTCTAAACATTTTCTTTGTCATTCTGCTACAACAACTATTGATTCCTTCATGTTTGTTTTTTTTCTTCTTTAACATATTCTTCTTGTTAATCTACCACAGCCACTGCTGGTGAGGATATCATTGTTTCTTTGACGAAAAGGCATGGATGTTATTGCAAACTATCTTTCTCTCGATTTTGTTGTAATCTTCCTAAATGAGTAGGATACACCAATCTCTTAGGAAGATTAAATGCTGCTCAAGAAAAAAAATTCCTTAAGATTACTGCAGATCTTATTTCTCCCAATTCTTCTTTCTTGTGTTGCTAGGCTTGGCTGTGTCTTTCCAATTCTTGTGGAAACTGGTTTGCAATTGAATGTGTTGCTCGCACTTTTCTGCAGCTTGAATGACTACTCTTCATTTTTTACTGTAGAAATACTTTTCTACTTCCTGCACATAAACAAATCTAAAACCAAAAGAAAATACCAATAAATCAAATGTTAGTTTACATGGGTTAGCATATTCTCAAATATATACATACATATATTCGTAAATACACCTATACGGATTGACATATACATATATAAAATATATTTTTGCAGAACATGAGAAACAATGTATATGTATATATACTTACGGTAGGATAGTGATTAGTTTGTGTCTAAAGTAAAATACGTAATAACAAAGAAATAAGAAAGCTACAACAGAAAAGGTTCAGCTAGTATAATAGCTAACATGGTAAATATAATAAAAATGTATTATAGCAGAATAACTAGTACAACAAGTAAATATACCACAACATGACAACTAATGCAGCAAACATGATAAAAATGTGCTACAATAGAATGACTAAATACAGCAGATATAAGTCCTAACGAGTGAAATCAATTATATTTGTAATCAAAATCAAATATTGAATCTTCTCATTGAATAAGTAAACTAAGAAGGAACCCAAACTCCAATGTGAACAACCTTGTCATAGGATTTTGCCATAAAAATGTTGTGTATTTTGGAGAATATGCTTAAATGGCTACTGACTACTACTTTTGAGGGACTTCAAAGAGTGGGTTTGCTAAGAGGGAGGGAAAAGATAGTCTATTGATGCATGCTCCTATTCCTGCAGTGTTTTCTCTCTTCTTTTTACCACTTTCTTTCTTTTTTTTTTCTTTCGCTTCATTCTTGTTACTCTTAGTTTCTTACTGCTCTCTTGCTGTGGGTTGTTTTTCTCCCTTGGGTATTTTCCCTTTTAATCCCCCTCTCCCTTGGTACCTCTCTCTCTAAGTGCTTCCCTTAGGTGCTTACTACTCTCTTACTATGAGTTCCTCCCCTTAGGTACTTCCTCCCTTTTTATCCATGGCTACCTCCTCCTTTTATAGTGATCTGATTCAATGAGATTTCTCCCTTTTACCCTTAGGACTTCACCAACTATTTTTGGCTTGTTATGGGCATTCCTTCAAGGTTGCCACCAGCCCATTGGTTGTCCGGCCACTACCTCTGCTTAGAATATATTTTCTGCACCACTACTCATTTCGTGACAAAATTCCATTTTGTTTGTTGTTGCTGTATACCTTTATCTCTAGGTTCAAATGGATAAGGATTGGGCTTCCTCACTACCTAACTTGATGGCATGCATCAAATGGTCCCAACCATCTACTACTTTTGAGTAAGATACCATCTCAGTAAGGAATATTTCCAAAAGAAGTCACGGCAGGAAACCAAATATAGACCCCTTTTCCCCTCACCACCAAACCACACCCTCTAAATCCCCTTAACTGTGGACCCACCTCCCTTGTATTGGTTGGGTACAAGTTGGTGGTGCTCTGACCCTTGTGTGCTTTCTTCACTATCTTCTATTTTTGTCTTCTTTCGTTCCCACATCATTTTTTCCGTAACAGATTAGCTTTGTTTCATTCTGCTGCATGTCTTCGTCTTATTTCTTTGTGTGTTTCCTGCTGTATTTGTCATTTCCTTTGGTTTGACTTTTCTTTCCTTCACGCAATTCCTGCTGCTGACACATCCTACTATTCATTGTTTCTTTTTATCGTGCTTCTCCATATTAGTTTTCACGTTTATCTTTTTATACAAAAGGATTTTGGCCTTTGTGGGCTAAATAATGTTGACTGGATCAAAACGGTCTTAGACCCAATTTGCCTTGATTTTTCAAAGCCATTCTGCTAAAGAACTGTATTCTGTGGCAGATCTATATTCTACTGCAGATTTGTATTCTGCTGTAGATTTGTATTCTGCTGTAGATTTGTATTCTGCTGCAGATTGTTTTCCCTTACATTTTTTTCTTTGGACCTTTCTTACTCTTCAGTCTTCTTGGTGGGCCTTTAGGCTTTGCTTTTCATTGGGCTTTCCTTCGTATGGGCTTTTGGGTACAAATTTGCAAAAAAGGGAATCAATAAGGGGCAACCATTTCTCCCTACTTTAATCTCCTGTATTTCATTTTGGTGTTTAGCTTGCAGAAGGAATAGGAACAAAATATTTGCACACATGAAGAATAGATAGGGTGATAAGGGATCTCCTTATCTTAGCCCTTTATTAGGCCTGAAGGATTGAGTTAGGCTACCATTAACTAGAAGTGTGTATTGAACTGTAGTGACACATTCTAAAATCCACTTCACCCACTTATAGCTAAAATTCATAGCAACAAGAAATACCTTTAAAAACTTATAGTCTACCCTATCATAGGCCTTACTTATATCTATTTTCAGGGCACCATAAAACTTCTTCCTTCTCTTCATATTCCTAAGAATGTTAAAAATTTCATGTGCAATGAGGATGTTATTAGTGATATTTCTACCTCTAATGAAAGCATTTTGAAAATGGGTACTAAGAGAATCCATAAAAGGCTTGAGTCTATTAACTAGAAGTTTAGAAATTATTTTATATACCACATTGCATAGACTAATGGGCCTAAAATGATGTACATCATTAGGAAGAGCAGTTTTTGGAATAAGAGTGATGTAAGTATGGTTAAGAGATTTCAACAAAGAACCTGAGTGGAAGAAGGCATGGATTGTGTTAAAGATATCAAACTTGACTGTATTCCAGTACTCTTGATAGAAGAAGGCAGGGATACCATCTGATCTAGGAGCTTTGTAAGGGCCTAATTGAAAAACAGTAGTCTCTATTTCCTCATTTGTGATTGGGTTGTCAAGCAATGAGAGTTGATGAATAGAGAGCTGTGGTATGGGCATGGTTCTAATTTTTCCTCAAGGATTTGTTTGTAATTAGATGTGTTTCTTAAGGATATTTTCTATCTCCTCTTGATCCTCAGTAATGCTCCCATCAGTCTTTTGGAGCTGCAAAATTCTATTTTTGACTCTTCTTTGCTTCACCACTATCTAGTAAAAACAAGTGTTTCTATCTCCTAGCAGTATCCAATCACTCCTAGCTTTTTGAGCCCACATTATCTCTTCACTTTGAAACAAAATCTCCAACTCTCCTCTAACAACACTCTTTATGGACATCACCAATTAATGAAATTGAGTTCTGGATAAGTTGCAGCTGATGTTGTTTTTGGTAAATATCATGATCTAGTCTTCCAATTAAAAACCTCCATGTTCCAAAGTATAAATTTTCTTACTTACCCCTCTTTAACTAAAGTATAAATCAAAGAGGGTAGTTTTAAAATATTGTGACTTTTTATTTAAAAGACAATGTATTAAATGGTGTTTCCATAAAAATTTTGATTTTCTAAACATGACTAACAATATAGATGGAAGTACATATTTTATTAATAAAATATTTATAAACTAATGTGACAACAAATGTGATTAGTAGATTTCATCAATCTTATAATTATCCTGAGATGGATTTATCATACCTTTCTAAAAAAATATAAATACACTCCATTCCCATTGGTTGAAGGCCATAACTAACAAATCCTAGTGTTGGGTCAGTGAAATTTTTTTGTTAAAGCAATCTCTCAAGTTGGGTTAAAAAAGACAATGGGTAATGAAAGTGAGTCATGTGGAGAAAAAAAAAAGCTTAATCATATTAATCATATCCAATATTTTAAAATTCCATTTTAACTAATTAGTTTGGTAGTCTTACCTTCCAATTTTGAGATACTCTGAATTTGGACATTTTTATCTTTTCAGTATGAACACAACTTTTGCACTAATTTGGGATTTCAAATATTAATTTTTTTGCATCATGAGCTCTTCTAAAAATAATCTTATCCATGTATCAAAAAAAAAATTCTTTTCCAAAGAGCATTTACACTAGCTCATGCGAAAATTCATTTTTATATTTTAGCATAACAACTTAATTTTTCTATATTACCTAACAACTTTTCAAAAACACCCATATCAGATTATTTATTCTAAACTCTATTTCATTAGAATATCAATTTTTTTATTTTTTAAAATTATTTTTCTCTTTTCATACACCACAACTACCATCCATTATTTTCCTTCGCACTTGGGATATGTAAAAAAAAAAAAAAAAAAAAAAAAAAAAAATTAAATTTTCATAGTTTTTGTAGTTTTGGATGAGTTTTGCATAATTTTATATGAGCTAATGTGGGTGGTTTTGGGGTTGATTGGGGAAAATTTTACATATATTTGCACAAGCTGATGCAAGTCCTCTAATTAGTCTATTATTCTAAGTTATTTTACTGGGTGATAATTACAAATTTACAATCAGGTTGTTGTTTTGAGTTTTGGCATATCTCTGCTGTCAAGAGAAAAGGCCTGGGAGGCCATTAAAATAGTACATTTTAAGCACCTGTATCCAACGGCTATCACCTAATGCTTACATTAAAATAGTACATTTTAAGCCATTACATTCTTTCCAAATAAAGCTCTCTAAAACTTAGTATTAATGCCTAATACATAATTTGTTTTCTTTTACCATTTTCCTCTTAACCATTTCTTGCTAGAGAGAAACATATCTCCAAAACATCTTTGACAGAGTGAGAGACAGGGCTATGGCGATGCAGGGAAGTTCAAGGTTTGCAGTAGAATCTGGGGACGTAAGTTCTAAGTTTGATGATGATGGAAAAAAAAAACGAACTGGTATATATGTATACCTCTTTTACTCTTTCAATACATACAACTCTCAACATTTCATTCATCAAAACACCCCTAATATTTTTCTTGAGTTTCACTTCATTGATTTCTTTTTGGCATGGTTTTGAATCTTTTGAAGGAACTTTGATGACTGCAAGTGCACACATCATAACAGCTGTTATTGGGTCTGGAGTATTGTCTCTGTCATGGGCGTTTGCTCAATTGGGCTGGATTGCTGGGATTATTACTATCTTGACTTTCTCTCTCATTACAATGTTTACTTCTGTTCTACTAACTGACGGTTATAGGTCCCCTGACCCTATTACTGGGAGAAGAAACTACAATTACATAGAGGTTGTAAAGAACAACTTAGGTAAGACGATTGCAGACTTTCTGCCGTTAGTCAATAATTTATCTTATGAATCACATATACGCATACTCCCTCTCACATGTCAACCCCACAATCCGTGTGATGTGAGAGGGAAAATGACAAACATGTAGCTAGAGAGGAAGGATCTTTCTCAATGTTATGAGATACTTATATATTGGGTGTGTATAGTTTCATTTATTTTTTGGGAGTGTATATAAACTATGTAAAACAGTTTTATGTGCTATAAGTTTAACCCTTTATGCTTTCTTGATATTGGTATTGCGACTGAGTCATAACACATCTTTTGACCGGAAGATTAAGACATAAATTGAAACTTGAAACTGACTCATTTTCCCATTGATCTTGATTAGATAGGGATGCCTTTGTGTTCAAAATTACTTATTGCAAGGGAGTCTTATATCCATGAAACTAATTCTCCTCTCTCTCTCTACAGGGGGAATCAAGTACAAGTTTTGTGGGGTAGCTCAATATTCAAATCTTGTAGGAATATGTATTGGATACACAATTACTGCCGCTATTAGCATGGCGTAAGCTATCTAAAATCTTACAAACACTTGCTTTGATCCTTGTTCCATTTGGATTGAGGGGGAAGAAGGAGGAGGAGAGTATAGTTTGCCCAAAATTAGCATATTTTCAACCAAATATATTGTACTTTACTCTCTCCACTCCCCTCTCAATCCAAATAGGCCCTTAGCGATTATATTCTTTGCTTAGGCCATTGAAATATTCTTTTGTTTTTCTTATATTCTTTTTATTATTTTCATGAAATTTTTATTTTTATTTTTATTTTTTTTAAAGAAAATGACCTAGAAATCTTTTCTTTGGGGAAATCTGTACAATCAAAATGAATTGCATGAAACTCTAATTATAAAAGACACACATGCTCATTCACATTTATGTAAACTTATGCTATATCGCTCAAAGAGGAGAGTGATTTTTATATATTGATACAAGTTTTATATTGAAACAATGAATTTAATTTAGATATTTATATGTAACATATTTGCAATATATTTTTAGTTTATTTATGTATTATGAGATAATTTTTACTTTATTTAGTTTTCAATCTCTTAACACCACCACACACCCTTAGTGCGATAGTCACTCTACAAGTATAAGTGCTTGTGGGGTGGGGGCAAGGGTCGGGGTTTAAATATCCAGGAGGGAGCTTCACACACATATATACTTAGATTAGGTTATAGTAGAATTCTATATATCTTGTATAAAAAAAATAAAAAAAAAATCTCTTAACACTTTTTTTTTATTTAGGAAATCAATCTCTTAAACACTTGAAAATATCAATTACCACTCACGATGTTGATAAACTTGTGGAATATGCTAGGCATCATACACTAGATGCCTAGTATTTATAACAAAGAAATAACTATCAAACCAATCAAGAATTATTTTGGGAAATTATCATTCCAATCGATATTTTGAAAATCTTGATTATTTTTTCAATTAAGATCATCATGTGACAATTTGTAATCTTCTTTTCTTAAAGACCAACAAAATAAATACTTGAAAAAAAAGAATAATAAATTGAAGAAAAAATATTTGAGTATTCAAGAAAATTATGGAAACTAAACAAATTGAATACATAATAAAAAATTTTCATTTTTGAAACTAGGTTGACAAAACTTAAATTCCTCTGGTAGTATTTTATTGCTCATACTAAAGAGGCATTTGATTTTGAATTTACCAATAAGTTTTCTTTAACCACATGCTTTAAATAGAATTGTATTAGATCCACTAAAGAATTATAATGTTTAATTTTAATAAAATTAATGAATTTGAGTGGATATTTTATAAACTTTGTATAATTTATTTTTAGTTTTATTATTCTTTTAAGGAATACTACATAATTTTTAAATTTTTTTAAAAGTTAATTAAAAGGACTGTTTTTTTGGTGGCCCAAATAACTTTTTTGGGAAGCCTTAACTCTCATAAATTTCCTGATAAGAAAACACATATATGTTATTAATTAAACATTGTGAGGGCTAGGAAAGGGACTAGCTGGATGGCCCCCTTGGTCTCAATAGAACTCCGTCTTTGCCTCCCTTCATGTATTCTTGAATGTTTTGTATGTGTTGTGATATCTATACAATGCATTTGGCTGTCACTTATTTTGTTTTTGTTTTTAAACCAGGGCTGTCAAAAGATCGAACTGCTTTCACAAGAATGGTCATGAGGCGTGGTGTCACACATCAAACAGTTCCTATATGATCATTTTAGGGGTCATTGAGATTATTCTGAGCCAAATATCTAATTTTCATGACCTTTCAGGGCTCTCTTACATCGCTGCAGTCATGTCTTTCACTTATGCTTTAATAGGCATTGGTCTCTCTATTGCAAAAATAGCAGGTCAGCGATAATGCTCCTTTATCACACATAAAGAAAATATGTAGCATGTAGCATGCAGTTTTTCTTATTAATTTGGCTTGGATTATATTTAGTACAAGAAAATTTATGTCTATTTTCTAAGCTATTTTGTAGAAGGGACATATGGTAGGACAAGCATCACAGGTGCGACTATTGGAGTGGACGTGGCAACAAGTTCACAGAAGGTGTGGAACAGCCTACAGGCCATTGGGAACATTGCCTTTGCCTATTCTTACTCTACTGTCCTCATTGCGATACAGGCAAGTCAATCTCTAACATAATAAAATCATTTTATATATTTTTGGAAAATACTAGGCTTTTATAGTTTTATATAAAATATAGAACTTGAAAAGAATCACATTTTTCATTGATGTAGTTGGAGAATTTCTAATTATAGTACAAATATAGTCTTCATAAAAGGAAATTATTGTCTCTCTTCATATATTTGAGCACGCAATGTTCTTAATTTTTCTAGATAGCTTGCCCTTAACCCCAGTTAGCTTGGAATATCCTTGTAAACTGCAGAAAATAATTAGGTACTCTTAAAGCACAATAATGACATTCCATTTTTATCATATAAATAGTCATCTCACTATAAATTTAATTAATGAGACCTACAACCACTGTTTTCAGAATCGGACCGGATCGGGAGATCGGACCATGAAAACCGGGAACCGGGATGAAAGCCGATTTTTTAAGCATAAAGAACCGTATTTTTAGTTAATTCCGTGAACCCCTAAAGCCGGGGTTGGATCGCACGAACTGGTCAAGAACCGTGTGGTCCAACCCCTTAGCATTTTTTTTTTATTTTAATAAAAACAACTTAACACAATTTTCTTCTACTTAATTAAATTATCCATCTCTTGCAAGGAATAAAAAAATTATAATTAAAATCCTTCAAAGATATTCAACTTTACTTCAAAAATTAATCATAAAGTTTAATGTTTTCATGGTTATTATTATTTTTATTAACTTTCTTATTTAATTATTAAATATATGCTTGAAAATCATTAAATTTCCCTCACATATATAGATATATTAGTCAATTTTTCTAGTTTTATAAATTTAATATCTATATTTAGGCTTTAATTAATTATTAAATTAATTATGACATCATCACGGTTCGACCCCGGTTCAACCTCAGTTCGATCTCAAAAATCTTGAGCCTCTCTCTTTTACGGTTTAATAAACGGTCCGGGTTTCAAAACCTTGCCTACAACTATGTGATAGAAGTGATACGTAATACGTTGTTATACTACTTGTCCACCTTTGATCTTTCTCATACAACATTTTTATCTATTTAGGAATTGTTTAGGTCGAAGAATTTAAAAAATTATCGAAAATAGAGAAGTGATAGAGACAGCTTTCATTGGATGACATTATTCATCTTCCACAAAATGTAAGGTTTATATGGTTAGACTAAAAAGTGGGTCTGATGAAAATTGATGAAGAAAAAATAGGTGGGGGAATAGCTTTTTTCTCTATTTAATTTATAAGGGAAATAGAGCCAAAAAAAAAAAAAAAGTGGGTGCCTAGGTGTTTTCCACCTATGCACCCAAAATTGTTCTCCTAAAAATGGGGAGATAAATGGGTAAGTCAACAAAAATAATATTTATAGTTTCTACCAATTTCCTCCATTTTTTTTTGGCTACACAACCTACTTTCTCTACCTTCATTTCATCTTTTTCTTGCAATCATATTTTATTTATTTATTTATTTATTTATTATTATCTGCTTTCTAATTAAGACAAAAATGCAGAATACTTTTTAATTAGACCTTTTTTTGGTGATATAAAATAAATGAATAGAGAAAAAAAATCAAATACTCTGTAGTAAATGTTTCAATTTATTTGATTCAACTAATCACATCATTTTTTTATATATAAAATGGATGGGTAAAAAATAAAATAATACATTAATTGTGTTGTGTTCACTTCTATAAGATGATTTACTAATTTAATTGATAACACTACATCATCTAATAATGAAAAAATATATTATTATGTAATAAGGATATGTAATACTAAATTCATCTAACCATGCCTTTTCCATCATTGCCAGTTTTTGTTATCAACCAATTGAAAGATCCCCCTCAAAAAATAAAACCAATTGAAAGATATTTATATTTATTTTTTCTTCCTTCCTGTTTTATATTCTCTACTAAAATATTTTCCATGTCACTTTTCTATCCTCCCAACAGTTTCTATCTTCCCATTTTTTTCATCCATACAAACCATTTCCTTAAATAAAAGAGAGAAAAAAAAAAGAATAGAGGAAACGGAACACAATTATAATTTTTCCCTTCATATGATCCTAATATTTATTATTAATACAATATATATATACAATAAAAAATGAGTATATAACTGTGATTAGGCATAAATTTATGATTTTTTCCAACAAAAAAAGGGAAAGCTATAAACATTTGATGACTGGATTTATCAAATGGACAATATATTTCTTTTTTCTTTTTTTTTCAGCCTTTTAACTTCGATGAAATCTTTTTATAGCTTTACTATGTAATCCGGTACAATTTTACTTTTGTCAATTTAATAAAAGTAAATAGATATAAAGGAATCCAAAATTACCTTCAAAATATTTTTTAAAGATCAATTCACGTTTGAATGTACCAATTGAGGCAAGAAACTCTTGGTAAGATCAATTAACTACAGTATTAACTTGAAAAGAGATGTATTTCATATAAAAAATTTCTTTTCAAATTAGTTCGACCACCATATGATAGAGTGTCTTATACTGCAGTTGCCATTATTTGTTTGCGACCCTAGAAATGACAAATATATATTGTACTTGTCATAGACTTGTAAAATAATAAAATCAATAAACCTTAATTCCCGAAAATCAAATTTAATTTTCTTGAATGCATCTAAATATTGTAGACTGAACTTTCATAACTTGCAGGATACGCTAAAATCAAGCCCACCAGAGAATGTAGTCATGAAGAAAGCTGGCATCATTGGAGTCTCAATTACCTCAGTCTTTTACGTGCTGTGTGGAGCTTTGGGCTATTCAGCATTCGGGAATCGTGCTCCTGGCAATTTTTTAACAGGATTTGGTTTTTATGAACCTTATTGGCTTGTTGACATAGCTAATATTTGCATTGTTGTCCATCTTGTTGGAGCTTACCAGGTAATTCTCAAAGAGGACTAGCCTAGCTAGCTAGAAATGATCAAAATTTGGCTTGGATTGGGTTCAACTTTTGTTAATGTTAGAGCTATTATAGCCCAATATTGTAATATTTAGATTAATTTAGGCCTCTCTAGTATATAAACTTTACTTTAGATTCATTGTAAATATAAGTCATATAACAATGACGTAACTATTAAGGACTTTTCACTATACGTGTATATGTAGACTATACCACGTTAAAATTCATGTTTCAGCCTTCAGATTTTTCTTTTATCTTTCTAATACTCAATTAACAAGTTTATCAACAAATTATGGGGATAGCTTGTTTGTCTAAAATAAGTAGTGAGCATTACAAAAAGGTGAATTGTTTGTTCAGAAGATAAATAATTTCTCTCATAAAATTTGGATATCACAATTGTGTGAAGTCCAAATTCCAAACGAATTAACATATTCAAGTGTAATATATTCTTGGTAAATGAATTGCTTCATGTTGTAATCAGACTTCGATCTTCTTTTGTTTCATGCATGTGGGGTCTTCTTCTTGTTCATTTCTTTTCTTCCTTGGCAATTAATTAAGTTGTGATTATGCATGTGTATAGGTATTCTCCCAGCCAGTATACCAGCTTGTGGAAGATTGGTGCAAAAGCCGTTGGCCAGAGATTGACTTCATAGCAAAAGAACATCAAATTGTCATTCCATTTGTTGGTATTTACAACGTGAATTATTTCCGGTGCATCTGGAGAACAGTGTTTGTGGTTTTTACAACTGTGATCGCAATGCTATTTCCAGTCTTCAACAGTGTTTTGGGCTTACTTGGAGCTTCCTCATTCTGGCCATTGACTGTATATTTCCCAATAGAGATGCACATTTCACAGGCGAAAATCCGCAGTTTTTCTCTTAACTGGTTCTGGCTAAAGACGTTGAGCTGGGCTTGCTTCATTATTACTGTTGTTGCTGTTGTTGCATCCATTCAAGGCATTATCACTGATGTCAGTCACTACCAGCCTTTCAAGTCTTTTTCCTAATTAGTGTATTTGGATAAGTGAGTTTTCCCTGGAGGAAGGGAAAGGGAATATTCGAGTACAAGTACATTGATAACCTGTCTAGGATTTATGAAATGCACATTATTGGTTTTCTTTACTATATTTTCCAGAAAATGCGTTACTGGGATTTGCTTTGATAATGTGTTTTGGAATTCTGCATTGGGTTCCGTAATTTAAGCACAAAAATATATCTTTAACCAGTGGCATGTGCCCATAAAGCTAGTTGTTTCACTGGCACATGACACTTTGGTTCAATTTCCTCTCTAAGAACATAAGATAATACCGTCTGAAGATTCTGAACCCACAAACTTTTTACCCAATAAAAAAGAAAGACAAAACATATCAAATCAGAGCACAACAAAAACTAAATAATTACACCACAAAACAAAGTAGCAAATAAGAAGCCAATAGCTAAAAAGTAAAAAAGACAAGCTCCAAGAACCTTAACAACAGGCTTTGAGAAAAAAAAAAATAAGGAAGGATTTCTGCTGCACGTATGAAAAATCATTCTAGTACTCTGAACCGAATCCTCGAAGTTTTTCTGAAAGCCATACTGACATTTTTTGTGTTTAGGTTAGTGGTACGGTGGTACCAATTGTTATTTGATTAGGTAAAAACTAGTACTTTCATATATATTTTAATTGAGTATTGATTCTTAAAAAAAGAGTTTTAGATAAGAACAAACAAATTATTGAGAAGGAATATAGAATTTTAGTTGAAGTGTAATTTTTAATATCTTGAAAATTAGGTAATAGGGTTTAGGTGATATTTTGCTTACCTTCTTCTCAAAAAAAATTAACCTAATAATTTTTTTCGCTTTCTAGGTTTCTCTAGAAATCTTAGGTGCTGAAAATCTTTGCCTATTCTTGCATAGGCACCTCTTTCCCCTCTGTGGTGGAATATTTCTTTTTCTTCTTTCTACTTGATGATGCACAAAAAATCATCAGTGAGTTGATCTTCCACACATGTCAATGGGTGCACCTGAAGAACAAAAGAGAAGAACTAATCAAAGGGCACCGGTGGGGTACCGGCCAAAGACCCTCCGAAGGTTAAGTTAGAAGAGAAATTGTGCGTACCTTGATTTATGAGAGTTTTGGGGTATTTATAGTAGTGTGAGATTGACATCTGTCCCTTGGCCAAGAAGTTCTTTCATTCCAAGAAAGAACCTCTTGAATTTTGTATATCTCCTAGAGTTCCTTTTCTTATAAGAGTCTTCTTGATTATGATTAAGCGTGTGGCGCAAGAACTCTTCTTATACATGTATGCGTGGAGATCAAGCAAGGCTATAAATGGAGGTTCGCTTACCCTCTTCAACTTGTTCTCGTCTTTGTAGGTCTAAAAATACCCTTATCAGTACTCTATTAGTCTTGCTTCTCAACCGGTCTTGCTTCTCTGCCATCTAGTCTCAGCGATGGAAGATCTCACAGGTCGATGAGCAAATCTTTCACTCAATACCAAGGAGAGCACTACTATCAGTCTTTCTGATAACAAAGTTGGAAATAGCAGGGTTCTTGTCGCTAAGTTTTTTACGAAGAGAAGAATTAATTTGGAAGCTACTACCAGGACATTGAAGAGAATGTGGAGGGATGGAGGAAATTTTGATGTCCTTGACCTTGGAAACAATACTGCTATGTTGATTTTTGACGATGAAGATGACCCTAAATGGATTCTAATGCAAGGACCTGAAGCAAAATTGAAATAGAACTCAAATTCAAATAGAACTCTTATTCAACTAAAACACTAAGAGAGTAAAGATCTCAAACATGTATTTAAATGGAGAGATAAGAGTGAAATAGTGTTTGGGTTGCAATGGGTTTTTCTACTCTATAGGATTTTTGTGTGGTTATCTTATCTAGAGATCTCAAGTGGAATATTTGAAGACCCACAAAAAGTTGTCAACGTTCATTTCAGTTCCTACAAATTAGAACATGAACGTTAAAGTCTCTAATGTTTATTTGAATGTTAAAATCTTTAACGTTTATTTAAACGTTAAAATCAGAACTCACTCTCCAATTCACAACTCATTATCCCTTAGAAATCTTAACTGCATATTTGACTATGTCAAACCCCACACAGCCAATCATAGCCAAAACATGCAATTCCATTATTCAAACAATTTTATTAATAATAATCATCTCATATACAATATTGTGTAAGGTAATTTCTTTTGAGAATTACACACATACACATTATGGGTTATTTAACCACACAGTTCAACATCCATATTGTGGGCTATTTGGCCACAGAATCCAACATCTCCCACTTGGCCAAATAATTTGAGATGTACAATAATTATTCAATAACTCCCATAGTACGGACATGTCCCTTGAAACTCTCTGCAGCAGCTGCCTTCGTCAATGAATCCGCCACCATCTCCTTTGATGATGCATATTCTACAAGATTTTATTTTTTAGTACCACATCAAAAATATAATAATAATGACATTCAATATGGTTACCTCTTGTACCAAGCTCACTACTTTTTATGGTGCATATTGCAGCTTGGTTATCACACATAACTTTTATAGGCTTATCTGGTATTTCTTTTATATTTAAACTTTTAAGAAAGCCTTTTCTCCAAACAACTTCTAATATGGCACTACTACATGCTATATATTCTGCTTCCATAGTGCTTTTAGCTATACAACTTTGTTTTTTACTACACCAGGAAATAGCTCCTCCTCCAAGAAGAAATACATAACCTGATGTGCATTTCCCATCATCTGTCACCAGAGAAATCAGAATCTAAATATCCAATAACATTCACATGTTTCCCACTATAAGTCATTTTATGACTTTTTGTACCTTTAAAATATCTTAAAATTCTTTTAACAGCCACCTAATGGGCCTCACTTGCATTACTTTGAAATCTACTCACAAGGCTTACAACAAAGCTTAGGTCAAGTCTAGTACATAGCATAGCATACATTATGCTACCAACAACTTGAGCATAAGGTCTATGCTCCATTTTTC
This sequence comes from Castanea sativa, assembly GCF_040712315.1. Lineage (NCBI taxonomy): Eukaryota > Viridiplantae > Streptophyta > Magnoliopsida > Fagales > Fagaceae > Castanea > Castanea sativa. The sequence continues at coordinate 24,657,411 of NC_134019.1, read as the reverse complement.
TTTTCTCTTCATCATTTACAGGACACATTTTCTTAGACAATTTGGTTTGTTTATGGATAGGAGTATCAATTGGATTTGAACTATCCATATAAAATCTTTTTAAAATTTTATCAATATATTGTTCTTGAGATAATTGAAGTATTCTTGATTTTCTATCTTTAATAATTTGAATTCCTAACACATAGGAAGCTTAACCCAAATCTTTCATTTCAAATTGGGATTTTAGAAAATCTTTAACTTCACATATAGATTCAACATGATTACCATCAATCAAAATATCATCAACATACAAAGATAAAATTATAAAATCACTCCCACTATTCCAATGATATACACAATGATCATAATCATTAGCTCTAAAGCCAAATTTAACAATTGCATTATGAAAAGTATAATACCATTGCCTTGATGCTTGTTTCAAACCATACAATGATTTCTTAAGCTTATACACTTTATTTTCTTAACCCTTAACTTTATAATCATCAGGTTGTTGCATAAAAATTTCTTCCTTTAGGTCTCCATTTAGAAATGCAGTTTTAACATCCATTTGATATAATTCTAAATCTAAGGCAGCAACAATGGACATTGAAATTCTAATAGAAGTGAATTTAGCAACAAGAAAATATGTTTCTTCATAGTCTATACCAGGTTTTTGTGTGAATCCTTTTGCCACTAATCTAGCTTTATATTTTTCAATACTACCATCACACTTAAACTTTCTCTTTAATATCCATTTACTACCAATTGCTTTCCTATTTTTAAGCAATTCCACTAATTCCCACACATCATTTTTAATTATTGAATCTAATTCTTTCTTAATAGCTTCTTTCCATTTCCATGAATCTAGGGTAGACAAAGCTTCCTCAATTGTTAAAGGTTATAAAAGTAAAATAATCTTTTAATTTAGTAGGGGGATTTCTTTCTCTTTGAATCCTACTAAGCGTATCATGAGGATTTTCACTATTAGGAACAATAACATATTCATTATTCATCACTTCCTTCTCCTTAGAAATTTCAAATAATTCTACTAATTTATTGGAATCTCTTGTATCAATTTCTTCTTCTAAGAAGCTTGCATCTCTACTTTCAATTACACAAATAGTTCCATCACTATGGTGAATAACAAATCTATGCCCCTTAGAATTTTCAGGATATCCAATAAATGTTCATTTGATAGTTTTACTATCTAACTTATTTCTTAAATGTGATGGTATTAATATATGAGCTGAAGAACCCCAAACCTTTAAATTTTGTAGATTGGGTTTTCTTCCTATCCATAATTCATGTGGTGTTCTATTATGAATTTTTGTTGGAACTAGATTAAGCAAGAACATAGCAATAACAATAGCTTCTCCCCAAAAATTAGAACCTAATGAAGAATGGCTTAACATAGACCTTACCATGTCCAATAAGGTTCTATTACGTCTTTTAGTGACACCATTTTGTTGTGGTGTATAGCTCATAGTAAGTTGATGTATTATTCTATTTTCTTTCAAAAAATCACTAAATGGATCTGACATATACTCTCTCCCATGATTTGATCTTAGTATCTTAATATTTCTTCCTAATTGATTTTCAATTTCCTTTTTGTACTCTTGGAATTTTTCAAAAAATTCAGATTTTTTATGCATCAAGTATATGTGTCCATATCGAGAAAAATCATCAATGAATGTGACATAATATAACATACCCCTATGAGTTTTAATATTTAATGGACCACATACATCAGAATGTACAATAGCTAATAATTCATTGGATCTTTGTCCCTTAGGAAAAGGAAGTCTATTCATTTTACTAGATATGCAAGGTTCACAAGTAGGAAAAACAATGTTTATGTTTGGAATTAATCCCATATTAATCATCCTTTTCATTTTTTTTTTATTAATGTGTCCTAATCTCATATGCCATATATAAGGATCATCCATACATAAACAAACATCATCATAAGCATAAGAATGATTAATAGACATAGCAAAGTAAGCAAAAAAACCAACTATTGCATTATTATTAGCAAAAGAAATGTCATTAAGACGGTACAAACCATCCATCTTAATACCCCACATTAAGATTCTACCATGTTTTCCAATTGACACTTTTTCGGAACGAAAACAAATCTCAAAACCTTTTTCATCCAAGCAAGAGATAGAAATGAGATTACGTCTCATGGTGGGTGCAAAAAGTACATCTGACAGATAGAGATTTCTTTCTCTAGGTATCATGATCTTCACCGCCTAACACATCACAATGTGTTATTGCCCATGTATACACGATGGCCACCGACTTTAACCTCTTTCATGTCAACACAAAAATCTCTCGTCTTTGCCACATGGCGTGACGATGCAGAGTCTACCCACCACACTTTAGAGTCAACATCAGTTAACAAAGATTTAGTTACCACACAAATTATATCCTTGGAACCTCCATAATTTGGTCTGTTATTATTTTTATTTTCATGAAAATTAGCTTGATAATGGCCAAGTTTTTCACACTTAAAACACTTTCCCTTATCCCTTTTATTCTTATCATTGTTCTTGAAATTCTTTCCTTTGCCTTTGAAATTTTTAGAAAAGTTTTTTCTTGTCATTTTTAGGAGTTTCATTCTTTGGGGGTTGACTAGTGGAAGTAATTGTTAAGAGAGATTTAGATGTATTCTTTTTATTTCTTCTTTCCGCTTCTATCCCCAAAAGAGCTGGTAAGTTTTTCATGTTTACAGGGGTTGCAAAATAGTTTAGAGCTACCACTACAGAATCCCATGAGTCAGGCAAACTATGCAAAATGGTAGACACTTGCATCTTATCAAGAATTGGATTTCGTAAGACAACTAGCTCTTTTGCAATTATTGACATTTTATTGACATGTTCAATGGCATTATCACTTTCATTCATCATGGTTCCATTAAATCTCTCAATTAAAAGTTGAATGTATGTTTCAGAAGATGCATGATATGCTTCAATAGTAGCATCAAACAAGGTTTTAGCATGTGTATATTCTTCAAAAAGAATTTCAATGTCAGGTTCCATGAATGTAAGCAAAATATTTCTAGCAATTTTATCATCTTCTAAATGTTTTTCATACATTCTTTTTGCAGCAGCATTAGAATTTTCAGGTGGTAGAGTTGGAATGCTGATATCAATAACATACTCAATCTTGTCTTGAAAGAGTATGTGACGGATACGGCGTTTCCAAACAGAATGATTAGCCCCATTTAATTTTTCTATTTTGCTTAATTCTTGATATACAGCTTTACTAGTCATCATCAACCAATAAGAATTAAAAGGATTTTATTTTAGAAAGCTGTCCATGATGGAGAAACCCAAAAAATAAATTTGTGTGTACCAAATCTGTACTGATGTCTACTCCAACACTTCCTTTTTTTTTTTATAGCCCAACCAAGCTTTCATGTTAAATAAAAAAAACTGGAAAAATTTCAATGGCCTTCCACCATGTAGCAAGAGTCCCACCCAATCACAAAATCTACTTGTCCACGACAATGCAACCTTTTCTCTAACAAACTTCTTCTTCACAATAGTAGCAATACTCCAACAAAAATCATTGATGAGATTTTCTTCCTTCGTAGGCCCGTGGAGTGGTGTAATACAAATATCCATGAAAAGAAGTTGGATTCAAAAAATAAAAATACTTGCACGGCTTCACTTTGAAAATGGACTTGCTTCAAAGCTTTGATACCAATGAAGCAAAATTGAAATAGAACTCTTATTCAACTAAAACACTAAGAGAGTAAAGATCTTATATGTGTATTTAAATGGAGAGATAAGAGTGAAATAGTGTTTGGGTTGCAGTAGGTTTTTTCACTTTGCAGGATTTTTGTGTGGTTATCTTATCTAGAGATCTCAAGTGGAATATTTAAAGACCTACAAAAAGTTGCCAACGTTCATTTCAGTTCCTACAAATTAGGACATGAACGTTAAAGTCTCTAACATTTATTTAAATATTAAAATCAGATCTCTTATCCACCTCACTGCCCTCATTCACAACTCATTATCCCTAAGAAATCTCAACTGCATATTTGACTATGTTAAACCCCACACAGCCAATCATAACCAAAACATGCAATTCCATTATTCAAACAATTTTAATAATAATAATAATAATCTCATATACAATATTGTGTAAGGTAATTTCTTTTGAGAATTACACACATACACATTATGGGTTATTTAACCACACAGTTCAACATCCATATTGTGGGCAATTTGGCCACACAATCCAACAGGACCTTGGTCGTTTGATAAATATTTAATTGGTCTGTTTCGCCCAGACAAAGCCGTAACAGTGGAGGATGTGAAGTTCGACACTGCATCTTTTTGGGTGCAAATACATGGCCTACAAATCATACGGATGACAAAAGTAAACGCTGTAGCCATTACAAGCACGTTGGGTAGGGTTGAGAGTGTTGAGGAATCAGTTAAGGGGGATTGCCGAGGGCGTTGTATGCGTGTACGAGTTAATATCAACATTAGCCAACGTTTGTGTCAGGGACATCTAGTGAACATAGGAGACTCTCAGGCACAGTGGATAACCTTTAAATATAAGCATATGCCGATTTTTTGTTACTAGTGTGGTGTTATGAACCATGATGAAAAGGATTGTAGGATGCGGGTAAGCAACCAAAGAACTTTGAAGAAGGAGGATCAGTAGCAGCTGATGACTCGCTTCTTGGAAGTCTTCACTGGAGAAAGTATGGAGCGGGAGGAGAGTAGTGGACACAATCAAGTTCAACCAACCCAGGTTCATGGTAATTCTAAATGTTAGCTGTCAAATTCTGCAAAAGAAATTCTTGCTAATCCAAAGATGTTTGGTGCACATTTAGAGAGTATTGATAGGGAAATTGGTAAGTTTTCACTAAATAGTACTATAGGCTTGGATGGGGGCATGGACCAAAGAGAGGGGCACACAAAAATGAAGGATATGGATGGGGATTATGTGGATCAACTAGCCAAGTCTGATGGGGAGTGTAATGCAGTGAAGGTTCTTTTTAATTTCCAATCAAGGACAGAGGATTAGATACAGGGGAGTAGTTCTGGATTGGAAATTTCAACTACGGTAGTACAACATGATAATGTGGATCTTTTGAATGGTATGGAGGGTGTAGGACCTCAGGAAATTAAGGGTTTAGACTCTAATACATCCCTACCCAATTCGGCCCAGCAACATGGTAAGTGGAAGAGACTAGACCCAACTCAAAGAAAAAATGATACAATGGACATATAAGGTGAATTTCCAATAAAGAAAAGAAAAGTGGATAAGGAGAGGGTAATAGAGGTGAATAAGGAAAATATTGTGAAAAAGAAGCAAGAATTGGAGGTAGAAACAAAAGCTTTGGGCAAACTTATGGCCTATCACTTCGGATTAGTGGTGGCTGCTAAGCAATATCGCCGAGTCCAATGAGTATCTTAAGCTGGAATTGCCAAGGGCTTGGGAACCACTGGACAGTTCATACCCTTAAAAATTTGCTACAAGATGAATCTCCCAAGGTCGTCTTCCTCATGGAGACAAAATTACCATAGGAAAGGATGAATTTTTTAAAGCATAAGTTGGGTTATACTTAAGGGTTAGCAGTATCAAGTGATGGACAGAGTGGGGGGTTGGCTCTTTTATGGAAACCAGAATCAAAGGTGGAGGTTAGGAGACTTTCACGGTGGTACATTGATGCTTACATAGATTATGCCAACATGGGGGAGATCTGGAGTCTAACAGGCTTCTATGGTCAGCCCGACACAAGCAAAAGAGAGGATACTTGGTCGATTCTTGATCTTTCAGAACACATAATCAGCATCCATAACTTTGCATTGGAGATTTCAATGAGATAACTGGTAGTAATGAGAAGAAAGGGGGGGGGGGGAATCCTAGGCCAGCTAGATAGATGGACAGATTCAGAATGGTCATAAATTTGTGTGCTTCCCATGATTTAGGTTTTGTGGGTTCACCATTTACTTGGTCAAAAAAATAATGGGGAGGAAGGGAGAATACGAGTTTCTATTGGATCGTGCACTAGCAAAAAATGAATGGATAGCAAAGTTCCCGGACACTAAACTACACCATATTTCCATGTCTTCTTCTAACCATTCTTAACTTGTTTTACGATTTCCATAGGGAAAACAAACTCAAAAGGGGGGAAAGCTATTTCACTTTGAGGCAATGTGGCTCCGAGATCCTAGGTGTGAAGAAGTTGTCTAAGAAGCTTGGCATGATGGCTTATTTAAGTTAGGTGGTTGTTAGTTTGAGAATTGCTTGGAGAGTTGCCGAAATAGACTTTTTTCTTGGAATAAGTTGGAATTTGACCGTGTTGGAAGGAAGATAGCTAAGCTACAGAAATAGCTATAGTGGTTGGAACTACAAAATGGAGACACTGTGAATGGGGAAATAGAAGAGATTCAATGTGCACTAAATGGGTGGTTGGATACGGAATCGAGTATGTGGAATCAATGGTCTAGAAACATGTGGCTAGTGGATGGGGATCGAAATACTAGTTTTTTTCGTGCAAAGGCTTCACACAACACCAACGCAACTTGATTTTGGGTTTATGCGATGCAGAGGGTGTCTGGAAAGAGGATGATCAAAGAGTTGAAAGTATTGTGGTGGATTACTTTACTAACATCTTTAAATCCAATGGTCCATCAGATGCCTCACAGGTGGTAAATGCTATCAAGCCTGTGGTGACCAATGTCATGAATACTGGTTTAACTCAAGATTTCCAAGCAACTGAGGTATTAAGGCTTTGAAACAATTGCATCCTAAAAAAGCTCTGAGTCCTGTATGCCCCTTTTGTTTTATAAGCATTATTGGTCTTTAGTAGGTAATTTTTTCACTAAACTATCCTAGATTTTTTGAATCATGGTATTAGTCCTCCTAATTTTAATGAAACACGTGGTGCTTATTACTAAAATTAAAAGCCCCACATATTAATGAGAATCAAAGTGCTTTTATGTTCGAATGTCTTATTACTGATAATGTACTAGTTTCTTTTGAAACAATGCATTATATCAATCAAAAGAAGTCAGGGAAGGTTGGAGAAATGGTAGTGACGCTTGATATGAGTAAGGCTTATGATTGGGTTGAATGGGGTTGTTTGGAGAAAATTATGCTTAAGATGGGTTTCCATGTGAAGTGGAATATTATGATGAGTTGTTTATGCTTTGTTTCCTATTCTATCAGAATTAATGGGAAACCTTATGCATGCTGTGTGGACAAGCCATCTACACGGAGTGAATTTAGCAATGTAATCTGCAAGGATTTGAGCTTTTATTGCGTCTTTTGGTTTGTACTGCACGTCAAACTCACTAAGTTCCATTGCCCACTAGATCAATCGTCCAACGGCCTCCATCTTGTTCATGGCCTTCTTTAGTGAATGATATGTTAGGACATTAATTACATGAGCTTGAAAATAAGGCCTAAGTTTTCTTACTGCTGTCACCAATGAAAATGCAAGCTTTCCATTGGCATATATCGCCCTTTAGCTCCCCTTAAAGCTTTATTGGTGTAGTAGATAGGCTTCTGTACTTTTCCTTCCTCCCTGATCAAGGCCGAACTTACTGCATGAGGGGACATTACTAGATAGAGATATAACTCTTCTCCTGGCTTGGACGAGCTCAACAATGGAGTTAAAGCGACATAAGCATTCAAATCTTCAAATGCTTGTTGCCATTCATCTGTCCATTCAAATTCCTTCTTTAATACTCTGAAAAATGGTAAACACTTGTCAGTAGCTTTTAGAATGAACTTGTTAAGGGTAGCTACTCGTCCAGTGAGGCTCTAGACATCCTTGATATTCTTCGGGGACTCCATGTTCAATATTGCTTGGATTTTATCAGGGTTTGCTTCCATCCTTCTCTATGAAACCATAAAACCAAGAAATTTCCCTGATGCAACTCCAAAGACACATTTACTTGGATTCAGCTTTATCTTATATCGCCTAAGTGTATCAAAGTTTCTTGGAGGTCATCCAAATGCTGTGTCTCCCTAACGCTCTTAACTAGCATGTCGTCCACGTACACTTCAACTTTTTTCCCAATTTGTGGACAAAATATGTGGTTGACTAGCCTCTGGTAGGTAGCTCCTACATTTTTCAAACCAAATGACATTACTTTGTAACAAAACATACCTTGGTTTGTGACGAAGGATGTTTTCTCCTAGTCTGCCTCGTTCATCTTAATCTGGTTGTATCTAGAGAATGCATCCATGAAACTTAATAGCTGTGTCCAGTTATTAAGTCTACCAAATGATCAATGCGTGGAAGAGGATAGCTATCCTTGGGGCATGTCTTGTTTAAATCTGTGAAATCCATGCACATCCTCCATTTGCCATTAGTTTTTTTGACCATTACTACATTAACTAGCCAATCAAGGTAGTGAACTTCAAGAATGAATTCCACAGTGACTAACTTATGAACTTCTTCTTTGATGGCATTATCTCATTCTAGGGCAAACACTCTCTTCTTCTGACGAACGGGCTTATAGGACTGGGACACATTTAGATGATGAGTAATCACACTTGGGTTGATCCCAAGCATGTCTTCATGGCTCCAAGCAAAAACATTTGTGCTTCTTTTGAGGAATCCAACGAGATCCTACTTCGTCTTCCCCTCCATACTCGTCCTAATCCTAGTAAACTTCTTCGGGTTGGACTTAGCCAACGTTCTTCTTTCTTTAATGTTCATTGTCTACATCTGCTCATCCATGGCCAACATCGCTAGGTAACATTCTCTAGCAACTAATTCACCTCCTTGTACTTCTACAATGCCATACTCTGTTGAAAATTTTACAGACATGTGATAGGTGAACATTGCAGCCCTCCAACTATTTAAAGTTGGTCGTCTTATGATGGCGTTATATGAGGATGAACAGTCTACAATAAGGAAATTCACTTCTTTATTGATTTGTCGTGGATAAAAGCCAACCATGACTAGCGGGGAGATTGTGCCTGCTGGTAGAACTTTCATTCCTCCAAACCTGATTAATGGCACATTCACTAGACGAAGTAACTCCTTATTAATCCTCATTTTCTAGAAGGCTGAATAGTAGAGGATGTTTGCTGAACTCCCGTTGTCTATTAAAACCCTTCAAGTTGTGTAATTTGCAATCGTCAAAGTAATGACAACTGCATCATCATGACGATGGTGCAATCATCTTGCGTCTTCATCCGTGAAAATAATGGCCGACTCATCTTCTCTAATCATCCTTAGTGGTTGCCCAGATATCTGGGCATTCTGGACTTCCAATAGACAGGTTTTCTTGGCTTTGAACGAGCATCCTGTTGATGTACCCCCTATAATGATCTTTATTTCTCCAAATAGTGGACACACTGGTTCTTCTGTCTTGCCCTTCATTAGCTGTCTCTCGTACTTATGGTCTCGCCCAAGAAAATTTTTTAACTTTCCCTGCTTGATGAGAGCTTCAATTTGTTATTTCAAATCATAACATTTGTCTGTATCATGTCCATGGTCATAGTGAAAGCAACAATACTTTTGTTCTGCTTGCTAGGATCTCCTTTCATCCTCTCAGGCCACTTTGATAATGGATCATCTTTAATCTGCATTAACACTTAGTCAAGTGGAGTGTTCAAGGGAGTGTAATTGGAGTATCATCATAAGGATGACCCTGCTTTCTTGCTGTCACGATCCCTTTTCTCCTATACTTTAACTTTCTTTGGATGAGGACCCTGCTCTGGATGGTGTATAAATCCATTGTCTAGCCGTTTACCTTTCTTCTTTTTCTTGGCAATAATTGCGTCTTCTGCGTTCATGAAACTCTAGGTTGAATGTATCAATTCAACCATCGCCTACGGCTCTTGATCATACAGCTTATGGATGAACAAGTCTGGACTGACTCCGTTGTAGAAGGTTGCTAAGAGGATCTTGTCATCCATCTCGCCCACTAATAGGGCTTCTCTATAAAAACGGCTGATAAAAGAACGTAAACTCTCATTCTCTCCTTGCTCTATGCTTAACAAACTTACGAGGAACGTTTCTACCTTTGTCTGCCAATAAAGTTGTTAACGAACAACTTACTTAACTCCTGAAACGAAGTTATGGTGTTTGGTGGTAACTTAACAAACCATATTCTGGCTGAGCCTTTCAACGTGGTAGGAAAGGCTTTGCACATGATTTCATCTAGAACACCTTAAAGATGCATGGTTGTCTTAAACGTGGCAATGTGATCACAAGGATCACGCGTCCTATCATATGAATTAAAGGTCGGCATCTTGAACTTAGAAGGCAAGGGTGACTTGTGATGGATGAAATAAAGGGGGAATCAGTCCTGTGGACAAGATCATCCACAGGGTTTGCTCTCCTCATGAAATCTTTCATCCCTTCCATGGTTCTTTTCATCTGATCCATCTCCCTCTCCAAATGTGGTACCCTACAAGTGTTGGTACCCTTGGACTGGTCTCCTTCAGCATTATTCTCAGCACCTTCATTTCCTAAATTTTGGTCTCGTTCTCCACCATGTTGTTATTGATGTTGTCTATTAACTTCTTTAGTTAACTCTTGGTTCTGTTGTGTCAGTTTTGCCATCGCGGCTGCAATGGACTGTAATTGTTGTTGGACGGTCATCCAGGATGCTGGTGCACAGTTTGGGTGACTGGAGGTGTTTCCACTCTCCTAGTGTCTTGGACTGGTAGCCATCGACCTAGTCTGAACCATGCAGCCTTTTTGTCTTGGAAAGCAGAAAATTAATACTTAGAAACTTTTTTTTTCTTCTTTCTCACAGACGGTGCCAATTGATGATGCACGAAAATCAATAGGCTGAAATACTTCAAGCTATGGTAATAGATGTAAGTTCTGAAAAGAAAGAAAGAATCGCTATGGGTGACCGGTGTAACCGGTTAAGGACCCTTCGACGGTTAAGTCAGTTTTATCTCTAGAACACAATGATGGGAAAATAATGAATGGTTCACACTTACCTTGAGTGAATGAGACTTGCTTTTTTTATAGAGAGTTTGGAGTGGGTCTACTTGTTCGAATCCACCACCATCGTGGGTGATGTGAATAGTTACTGGAGAAAATAGGTAAATGGAGTACGTGGAGCGAATTACGAGGAATTTCTTCCACGTTTTGAGAGTAGCACGTTATGGTCAGATCATAAGGAGCTTTACGAGGAATTTCTTGTAGAATTTACCAAGTGTCACTCAGTCATCCTTGCATTTGTGGTGTGGACAACTAACCTAGTCTTGTTTTAAAGGGACATGTATTGTTCCTGTGTACAATGTCCTCGTTCTCCTTTTCTTAAGGTTCTCTGGATGTGATCAAGTTATGGACATGGCAATTGTGGACGACTATCATAGAAGAGTGTCTTTAATTTAGTCCCTGTCAAATTGAATTAGTGATTTCCTATATATGATTCTATTTTTGAGTTTTTTTTTTTTGTTTTTTTTTTGTTTTTTTTTTTTTTTATATATGAATTTTTGAGTTGATTAAGTTAACAGCGGAAGCTCTTAAGGAAAGTTTTTTTTTTTTGTTGAGAAGGAGCTCTTAAGGAAAGTTAAAGAGGGAAATGACAAATGTTATCAGATATGTTGTTTTTTCTTTCAATTTTCACATAATAACGCCAGATTTACAAAATAACAAATGAAAGTAAGAAAATTAGGAACCGTCATAATGAATGATCTGAAGTCGCTACACTCCCTCACTTCTTCACCATGTCCTGGTATTATTTTCTTTCATACATTACCATTTGCTTCCTAATTATTTTGATTATTTAAAGTTAAATTTATTTTGTACGTTTTTGTGGTTTCTTTGAAAACTTAGCTTCTTAAATAAGTTATCTACTTTTGTTGGTTTGTCACATAAAGCCTCTTATTCATATCACACTTCCTTCTGGGTTGGACACCATAAACATGCATACATACATACATACATACATATACATACATATATATATATATATATATATATATATATATATATATATATATATATATATATATATTACATTCTCTCCCATCAATTGTTTTACATCATACACTATGGAATAATTAGGATTCAGATCCTCTAGAGTTTCTAGGAACTCTACCAAGTAGAGTTCATTAAATCTTAACCACTCTTTAATGATTTAATGGTTTAGATTCTGCCATGTCAACATTTCATTAATAATATTCTTAAAATAATAAAATAATGTTGTAAACAAAACAATTAAGATGATTGTTAATGAAATGCTGACATGGCAGAATCTAGACCATTAAATCATTAAAGAGTGGTTAGGATTTAATGAATTCTACTTGGTAGAGTACCCTAGGAACTCTAGAGGATCTGAATCCGAATAATTATGGAAACTAGTGCATTTATTAGTTGAAAACTGGAATTTGAGAAGGAACCATTAATCGTTTTACATCTACCCATTGGATATGGCTTTCTTCTTCAGAAAATTTTGCACAATGTTGAATGTTGAATCTGTTCATCCAAAAGAAATCATTACCCCTATGCCATAAACGGAAGAAAAATGCTAAATTACTGTATAGTATTTCATTCTACCAGATCGTTAGTCCTCTTGCCTAAAAAAAGGAAATTGTTAGTCCTCAAGACCTTTTTTTTTACAAGGTGCCGTCTATTTCATTTTAAAAAGTTCCAAAATTTTGTTATTTTTTAAAAGTTAATAAGTAAATTTTCATACTTACCCTTTGCTTCATTTAAAAAAACTCGAACCCCTCTTTAACTAGATTTATTAAATTTTTATACTTACACTTTGCTTCATTTAAAAAACTAGAACCCCGTTTTTAACTAGAGATTAAATCAAAGAAGGTAGTTTTGGAAATTTGTAGCCTATTTAAAAGGTTATGCATTAAATAATATTTCCTTAAAAGTTGAATTTTCTAAACATGACTAATGAAATGAGATGAAGGGGTACACATTTATTATAAATTTTTTATAAAATGATGTGACAATAATTTTTATTGAATATAGATTTCAAGGACCTAAAAAATGAATTTTTGAATCACTTTTTCGTGATTGGTATCTCCAACATCACATTTGATTGGAATGTTTAATTAGTTTCAATACATATGAGTTTTTCTAACAAATTCTTTGTATCATACATATTCAAACGTGTTCATTTGCCCAACATTTTTGGATGTATATATATATATATATATATATATATATGTGTGTGTGTGTGTGTGTGTGTGTGTTCATTTGCCAAACATTTTTGGATATATATATATATATATATATTTTTTTTTTTTTTTGAGAACAAGAAATTACAAACCTTAATCTAGGGTGTGTGAATTTTTTGGGAAAAGAATCTCTCAAGTAGGGTTAAATAAGAGGATGAGCAATGAGAGTGAGTTGAGAATAAATAAAGGTCAGTCCCATTGTTTAAAACTTCCAATATTACCAAGTTTGAAAAATGTGGTCGGTTGATGGTCTTACTTATCTACCAATTTTGAGAACATTGAATTTGGACATTTTTCTCTTTTTAAGTTTGAACATAACCTAGGCATTTATTATGGACTTCAAATGTTAAATTTTTGCATCATCAACAACTACACATGCCCAAGGAAATTTTAATAATAATTATCTTACCTTAATTACTCTCTTATTCTAAATTATTTTAATGTTTGATAATTACAATTTTTTTTTAAGTTTTGACATATAATAGTGGGGTAGATTTCATTCTTATCACACTCACACGGAAAATTATTAGGTACTCAGACTTGCACCCAACGGCTATCAATTAATGCATACATTAAAGTAGTACAATTTTAAGTCATTAGTTGTTATCTAAATAAAGCTCTCTAAAACTTTTTTTTTTTTTTTTTGAGAAACAAAGCTGTCTAAAACTTAGGAGTAATACCTTATACATAATTTGTTTTCTTTTGCCATTTTTCTCTAATCATTTCTTGCTAGAGAGAAACATATCTTTAAAACATCTTTGACAGAGTGAGAGAAAGAGAGCTATGGAGACGCAGACTGCAGTTTCAAGCTTTGCCGTAGAATCTGGGGACATAAGTTCTAAGTTTGATGATGATGGACGCAAAAAACGAACTGGTATATATTTCTCTTTTACTCTTTCTACGAGTACAACTCTTTGAATTTCTTTCTTCCACACCCCCTCTCAAAAAATCAGTAAAGAAATTCCCTGATTTTTTATTGGGTTTCACTTCATTAATTTCTTTCTGGCATGGTTTTGATTTTGTTGAAGGAACTTTGACGACTGCAAGTGCACATATAATAACAGCCGTTATTGGGTCTGGAGTATTGTCTCTGTCATGGGCCCTTGCTCAATTGGGATGGATTGCTGGGATTATTGCCCTGTTGATTTTCTCACTCATCACATTGCTTACTTGTATTCTACTCACTGACTGTTATAGGTCCCCTAACCCAATTACTGGGAGAAGAAATTACAATTACATGGAGGCTGTAAAGAACAACTTAGGTAAGATGATTGCTAACTTTCTGTCAGTCATTAATAATTATCTTATGCATTTTATATATGCATTCATTTTTCTCACATCATGTGGATCTCACAACTGTGTAATATGAGAAAGAAAATAATAGTCGTGTAGCATGAGAGAGAAGATGCGTATATTAAATATGAATCATGTTAACAGGTGCCCTTAAGGCAATTATTAATAAACTATATTCGAAAAATTTTGACACAACTTTTATGAAAATATAAAAAAAGTTGCCAACATAATTAATAGCTTTATCATTTTTTCATAAAAATATTTTTGAAAATAGTTCATTAACCAATACCCTTAGGACATTTGTTAACATTTCTCATTAAATATGTTAGATGTATGAGATACTTATTAAATGTATATATTACGGGGATCTCATGTAATGTGAGAGGAAAGATATATACTTTCTCGATGTTATGAGATACTTATCAGATGAAATATATACTTACTAACAATTTTAGGCCTCATGAACCTATCACATATACAAACTGTGTGATGTGATAGGAAGAATACATTTATCCAATGTTTGCTTTATCAATGTTGGTGTTGTTGCAAACACATCTTTTGATCATCGGAAGATTAAGATATAAGTTGATACTGACTCATTTTCCCAATTATCTTGATATGATACAAATACTTTTTTGTTCAAAATTACTTACTAAAGTGGGTCATATATGAGTAATTATTATGTACTCCTAGAGAGGAAATTATTATGCACTCTCGGAGGACTATAAATGCGCATTCCCTCATCTCACATAAATAGTAGGTCCCACTAATTAAATTCATGGTGGGACCCACCATTCATTCATGTGAGATGAGAGAATATGCATTTATAATATTCCGGGAGTACCTAATAATTTTCCCTCCTAGAGTATGGAGAATTGTGCTTCTTTCTCCTATATTTATAGTTGGGTCTACTTATTAAATTTATGGTAAGGTTCACCGCGAATGTGAGAGGAAGGACACAATTTCTCCATACTCCGAGAGTACTTAAGAATTTTTTGTCATATATATCTTCGAGACTAACTCTCTCTCTCTCTCTCTCTCTCTCTCTCTCTCTCTCTCTCTCTCTCTCTCTCTCTCTCTCTCTCTCTCTCTCTCTCTCTCTCTCTCTCTCTCTCTCCAGGAGGAATCAAGTACAAGCTTTGTGCAGTATCTCAATATTCGAATCTTGTAGGAATATCTATTGGATACACAATTACTGCCGCTATTAGCATGGCGTAAGCATCTAAAATCTCACAAGCATGTGCTTATTTCCTTAGCGATTTACTTTTCGTATTCAAGCCATTGAAATTTTCTTTTCTTTTTCTTTTCTTCTTTTATTTATTTAAAGAAAATGACCTCAATCTTTCCTTTCAGGATAAGTTATACAACCAAAATGAAATTGTATGAAACTCAAATCACAAAACACATACTTAATCCTACATATATAGTTATGTAAACTTATGCTATATTGCTCCAAAAGGAGATATATTGCTATGTTTCTATAAGTTTTATGATAAAGAAATAAATTTTAATTTGATATTTATATGATAGCTATAATATATTTTTAGTTTATTTTCATGTGTTATGAGATGTTTTTTACTTTATTGAAATTTCTAACCTCTTAAACATTTGAAAACTTCAATTACTACACACAATAAATGCTAACAAACTTGTGGAATATAGTAAATGCCTAGCATATATAACAATTGGGTGACCCACAAATAACAAAGTATATATAATGAGAAATGATATGTCCACAACATTTTCACAACATTTTTACAACAAATCCTAAGTGGCAGGATGTTACTGGTTGTTATTGTTGGGGCAAAAAAGTAATCTTAGTGTTAGGTTCAAATTTGAACCAATAACAACTAACCACCTATGATTTGTTATAAAAATGTTGTAAAAATATTGTGGACGTAGCACCTCTCATATATAATAGCCAATACCAATCAAGGATCATTCTAGGAAACAATGATTCCAATTAATCTCTTAAAAATTCGATATTCTTTTCAATTAACATTTCATATGACTTTGCACTCTTTTTTTTTTTCTCCAAAAACAACACATTAAATAATTGAATTATGAAAAAAAAAACTGTAAATTGAAGAAATAAAATAGTTTAGTAGTCAAGAATTATGAAAATTAAGCATAATGAACACATAATTTGCAAATTGAATTATAGAAATTAGGTTGAAAAAATCTAAAACTCGTAAACAATATTTTATTACTCTTAATAAAAAGGTATTTAATTTTAGATTTGAAAACAATCTTTTTTTAGCAACATGCCTTAAATATTAATGTATTAGAAATTTAGAACCACTAAAAATTGTAATGTAATCTTAATAATAATATTAAAAATTTTTAGGGGTTGTAAAATCTGTTTGTAATCCTACTATTTTTTATAACTAACTATAATTTTTTTTAGACAAAAATGCAAAACTAACCCTTTAACCTTCAGTTTATTTCATTTCGGTTCTCTAACTTTCAGTTTTATCATTTCAGTCCTCTAACTTTCAATTTTTATCAATGCAGGATTCCGTTAGAACTCAGTTAGCGGTTACCGTTAATTGAGCCAAAACGACATCGTTTTGGTTTTTTTTTTTTATAATAAATTTCGGAATTTAAAGAAAAAAAGAAAAATCTGTAAAAAAAGAAAAGAAAAAAGAAAACATTTAAGGGGAGCGACTTCCCCTTCCCTTGAAATCAAAACAAAGAAACCGATTGAGAACTCCATCACCTAAAGTGGTATCTTGTTTTTGTATCCCTATCTGTACTTGGTTCCATATTGTTCACTATGGAACCTTGTATCTCATTTCTTTATGATTGTAGATTCTGAAAAATAACATTTGTTTTTGTAATTTATCATTGTCTTTCAGTCTTTTGTTGAATATTGTTTTTGGTTTTCTACATCATCTTTTAGATGGGTTTCTGTTGGAGTATTTTAGGATTTAAATTGTGGGTTGGAAAATTAAAAACGTTTAAGGCTCTCTTCTGGTACAAGTGCTTTTGTTTAAAAGAAATCTTGATCTGTCCTTATTTTTTTTTGTTTTCCTTTTTCCTAATATTATGCACCGTCATTGGAGTTCAGTGATGGAGTTCTGAATCGGTTTCTTCTTTTATCTTTTTTTTGTTTACAGATTTTTCTTTTTTTCTTTAAATTCCAAAATTTATTATATAAAAAAAAGCCAAAACGATGTCGTTTTGACTCAATTAACAGCAGCCCTTAAGTGAGTTCTAACGGAGTCTTGCATTAACAAAAATTAAAAGTTAGAAGACTAAAATGACAAAACTGAAAGTTATAGGACTGAAATGAAAAATACTGAAAGTTAGTGATTCAATTTTGCATTTTTGCCTTTTTTTAATGTTTAATTTTTAATTTTAAGTTTCTTAAAAAGACTAGAAGGGGCCCGATTCATTATTTTGGAAGCCAAACTGTTAAAATCTTCAATTTTGATAAGTAAAAGTATATTATTATTATTATTATTATGGGGGCTAAGATAAATCAGTTCGTCTTTGCCTTCCTTCAGGACTTCATGTATTCTTGACTGTTTGTGTGTGTTGTGAATATCTCATATCTGTATGATGCATTTGAATGTCACTTTTTATGTTATTGTTATTGTTTTTTAAACCAGGGCTGTCAAAAGATCGAACTGCTTTCACAAGAATGGTCATGAGGCGGGATGTCACACATCTAACAGTTCCTATATGATCATTTTAGGGGTCATTGAGATTATTCTGAGCCAAATACCTAATTTTCACGAGCTTGCAGGGCTCTCTTTCATTGCTTCGGTCATGTCCTTCGCTTATTCTTTGATAGGCATTGGACTCTCTATTGCAAAAATAGCAGGTCAGCGATCGATAAAGCACATTTATAACACAAATATCTATGGCATGAGTGTCTTCTGATTATGCTCCCTAGAAAACTAAGTGCTAATAGGGTATGATTTTTTATTTTCTCTTCTTGACAAAGAAAAAAATTTGCCTTGGATTAACACAGATTATATCTTTCTATATTCTATTCTATTTTGTAGAACGGAAAAATGGCTCGACAAGCATCACAGGTGTGACTGTTGGAGTGGATGTGACAAGATCACAGAAGGTGTTTGACAGCTTACAGGCCCTTGGGAACATTGCCTTAGCATATTTTTTCTCCAATGTCCTCATTGAGATACAGGCAAGCCAATCTCTTAACATACAATCATTTTATGTTTGGAAAATACTAGGCTTTTTAATTTTAAGGAAAAAAAGAGTAGTATATTTTGATAATTAAAGAATCACATATATTCATTGATGTGGTTGGAGTATTTCTCTCCAACAAATAAAGTACAAATTGAAAGATTTTCTGGAGTTGTAGCACTTTCCTTCAACTATGTACACAATGTATATGTATATTTTATGGGGTTGGGTAAAGGACTGACCCCAGTTAATTTTAATCAATTACTCAAGTTGATTAAATTATCAAATTATGAAAAGGTTCAATTAAATTTTTTTGAGAACAACCATTATGCCAAAACTAAATTTTATGTAGTAGAAAAATAAATCACAACACACAATATAATTAAGATGAGAAAACTCTACGTTAAAGGTCACCACACCTTGAAGAATCCACTAACAAAGATTGAGGTTACAAGTGAAGGAATGTAACTAATCTTGAAGTACCTACCTAGAGTATAATCTATTGAGCTTCCCAAGGGTAGCTCCAACCCAGTTAGATTACTCTACTCAGTGAACTTCTTTATTATGCCACTTAATATCCAATTCGCTATAGACTTTACGAAAGATAGATTAATTTTATACAAAAGTAACTTGAATTGATAAAATTCTCATGTAAATATCAAATATTTTAAGAAATCTGCAGGGTTTTAAATCATAAGAACATTGGTTCTAATCAAAACTTTAAGAATAGTGTGGAAATTTCCACAAATAACTAACACAATCAAATGTTTATGTTTGAAAACATTATCAAGCAAGTCCAAGACAAAAGCATGGACAAATAACAAACACACCAAAAAAAAAAAAAAAAATCCCATTTGGACATTTTCACAAACACTTCAATTGCACTCACTAATGTACCTGAAATTTCAACTCAAAGGAGTTACTTTAAACTTTTTACTTCTCCCTTTCCTCTATGTTCCTATACAGCCAGGCATATTGTGTAAGATAAAATTTAGAGTGCAGCGGAAACGAAACAAAACAAACATAAACATACTTTCAATTATAGTTGTTTAAGTGTATGGAGGAAAGAAGACTCACTATATGATGATAGTGTTTTTTTTTTTCTTTGCTGAATTATGATGATAGTGTTTATAAGAGGTGTTTTCTAGTCTATGACCTTTACCTTACATATTTCCTTTTGATGGCGATAGGCTATATATATAGGCTAGACTAGGGACCCTTTTAAATTAAGATTTATTCC
Organism: Castanea sativa; assembly: GCF_040712315.1. Lineage (NCBI taxonomy): Eukaryota > Viridiplantae > Streptophyta > Magnoliopsida > Fagales > Fagaceae > Castanea > Castanea sativa. The sequence continues at coordinate 24,637,592 of NC_134019.1, read as the reverse complement.
ATAACCTCCTTCTATCAAGGAGTTTAAAAGTTGTAATTTCAAGGTGTTTATTAACCAAAGGGGTTATACCAATTGAGAATTACTTAGAAATTATTATTCATCATAACATCTTTCACAAATAAAATCCTTAAAACATGAGTTTTCATTTATCAATTAAATGTGGGCCACATAAAATTTTCTTAAAATCTTACATTCTCCCATTTTGCCCACTTGACATTTAAATTACTTGATAAATGATATTAACTTTAATATGACCATAATATTACCCATGTCAACTAGTTGTGAACTTCTCCCACTCAAATAAAGAATCCAATACATGAATCATGGCGGTAATACCCTCAATTATAATGAGAACTTCCTTTCATGTATTATAATGTATGGTAATTCTTACATGAGTACTTTATGAGCCATTAATTCTTTATGAATGGACTACCTATGTCCTTTTTTATACATCCCCATGGATTTATCATCCTTATACTTTATGTGCACAATATAAAAATCAAATATTTTCTTCTCCAAAACTAACCAAATTTGTGTCCAAAACATTGAATAATTAGAGAGAAATTAAACACCAAATGAGCTAACAAGTTCCATATGTCCAAAAGACTTTTATATTGCTTTGCTGACAAACCTTTAGTTATGAAATTAACATGTATTAGCTCAATAATTTTAACTCAATGGACACTTTTAGTTTCTTAAAATTCTCTCTTAGACTGAGTTACTTTATGTCGATATGTTTATTTCAACTTTCACAATCATTGTCCTTAGAGAAGAAAATTATAGTCGAGTTATCTTTAAAATCTTTAAAGGTCTTATCATAAAATCGAAAACCTTAAGACCTATCCATAATGCCTGTCTTATAGCTTCATAACATATAGGATATCTTACATGACAAAATCAAATCACTACTTCCAAGTAGTATGTCATTCATATTTAGGCATAAAAACAATACATTTACTCCCACTGATCTTAAGGTATATGCACAAAATAACAAAGTGACTAGTAAAACCAATGGCACAACAAAGTTGGTGAACCTTTATATACTATTAGTGGGATGCCTATATGCCTCACTTTTGCAAAGTATAACTTTTATCGAGAGTCAAACCTTAATGGATCTTGTAAACTAATATAAATAGCTTTCACAAAACCTTTACCTTAAAGGAATAAATTCCTAAGTTTTTACTCTTGAGCAATTAGATCACTCCCACCCTTCTACTTAATTTCTCATTTTAACATACTTTATTCAATGAGATGGGTAATTCATCCACATGAGTACCAAAACATAGATCCACAAACCCAAAGAAAATAAACTTTAATGCTATGAAACTTAAACTTTAATTCTAAATTAACCAATGTCAATTTAGTAGTAAATTTGACCTTCCTATGGGCAAAGGCGCAACATGCATGAATTTACTATAAAACTTTATTCATAAAACTAGTAAATATAAACACTAAGAATCAAATTTTCCATACCTATGGGCCTAGGAAAATCTCATCTTAATGCTACATTCACCAATTTGTTCCAATTAAATTAAAAATAATAATAACCTTCCTATGGGGCCAAGTCATTATCTTCATGAATTAATTGCCACTTAGATGCCTTTATTCCTAATGAAGTCTCATAAAAATTATTGATGTGATTATCATCATGGCTTAGGATGCTAACTCCCATGTCATTTTGATATTCACTACTTCAAATAGCATCATAAAGATCAACTGATCCCAATATTGATCATGATAGTATACACGTAAAAATGACATGAAATAATATTTCAATACATGATAAGTGCAAAGAAACCTGAAATGAACTTAAATAAATGACTCACTTGAATGATCCAAATCTCATACGTAACAATTAACTTTATGAAATAATTGCAAACTTACATGCAACACATTTATCCCCATAATTTATTGTAAAACCTTATGGTTTCCAAAATATTAGGATCATTTGTGTTATCATGCCAAATATATGAAACCACAAAAATAGTCTCTAAAACAATTTACAATTGAAAATTGTACAAATTATTGAGACATGTTTTTCATATGAGCCACCATACTTTCACAAATTATTTTCCAAATAATTAAGATTTTATATCCAAGAAACAAACTTAAATACTTGGATGAGAACTTGATGAATATCAAAATCAAAATCAAATTTATGAACACTTTAAGTGTCTTGGCATGTATTTTAGTTGAATTACCCACTAGTGCACATTAGCATTTTGTAAAATACAATACGTGGACAATTTACGATTAGAGAAAACAATGTCCTTGAGTTGCACATGTAATGAAAAAACAAATTGATACATCATATCTACCTTTGAACCTATGTAGTTCTATATAGATAATAATCTTGTGGATTTCAAATTGATTCTTCCAATCTCAAAACTAAATGGTAATTCGTTACACAAATACCAATAAAGATGCAAAACAAAACTTGTTCTCTAGGATTTAAAGTATACATGCTCTATATTTGCATTCGGCACAACTTAAATTTCATCCCAAAATTAAATTAGTGCATACAAACTTTTACCATAGATGGCAAAAATATACCATGATTGGAAATAATAGAAATTTCTCAAACTAAAATCACTAAACAACATAGCATGAAGGATGACTCTGATACCAAATGTAAGATAAAATTTAGAGTGCAGCAGAAACAAAACAAAAATAAACATACCTCTAGCTACAGTTGTTTAAGTGTTTGGAGAAAAGAAGACTCACTATATGATGATAGTGTTTATAAAATGTGTCTTCTAGTCTATGACCTTTACCTTACATATTTCCTTTTGATGGCGACAGACTATATATATAGGCTAGACTAGGGACCCTTTTAAATTAAGATTTGTTCCATAACCTTCTTCCATCAAGGAGTTTAAAACTTGTAAATTCAAGGTGTTTATTAACTAAAGAGGTTATATCAATTAAGAGTTACTTAAAAATTGTTATTCACCATAACGTCTTGCACATAAAATCTTTAAGACATAAGTTTTCATTTATCATTTAAATGTGGGCCACATAAAGTTTTCTTAAAATCCTACATATTGTTAAAATCTAATTTATTAATCAAGTACTCAAAATTAAATAAGAAAGAAAAGAAAAAAGAAGAGCAAATCATATTGCATTCAATTGATAACTTGAAAGATTTAACAAATTATAAATAAATAAAAAGTAAAACGTAAAAAGATAGTTTGCAACACAAATGTTACAGATGCTTGGCTGAAAAAAATAAATGTCTAAAATAATTTACCAGTGACAATGAAAAAAGAGAAAAAGCAAGGCAACCTTTTATGTTACTAAAACAAAATCACCAAAACTATAAAAAGGAAGAAGACCTTTACTTTCTTTGTCTTTTGGATGACGTTGGAGAATTTTAAATATTTTTAGTTTTTTTAAGAAGAAACTTCACTTAAATTAGTTGATACAGTAGTCTTTATTATTAATTAAACTCCTATAGACAACTGACCCCACCGGTCAAAACTAATTACTGAGTAATTCTGGAGCTTTTCACGCTTGGCAAGCTAAATTGTTTATCCTCATTCCCAGAAGGCAAAAAGAAGACATGTATTAGTTTATTTTATTTTATTTTTGGCTTTCACTTTCTAACATGATAAGGAAGCATGACTTTGCTAATTTATCTGTAGAAGAATCTTGTATGAGTTTATATGCCATTTGTGAGACGGACATGTGGCCCCATATATTATGAGGCCCACATGTCAATCTCGACTCACTATATATTTTCTCCTATTCATGGCATAGATCATATGGAATATATTCTGAATTTTTCTCTTATCATTTCCAACCCTCTCAATCTCAACAACTCCAATGTCTTTTCTCTCTCTTATGGTATATGAGCTCTTTTGGCATGAATATTAAAGGTCTCAACGAAATGCTAGAATATTGACCACTCTTAACTTTGATAATCTCAAGAATTTGGGTTCAATGAAAATTATAGTAATACTAGGGACACAATTAAATGTCATGATAATATCACAACATTTCAAAATTAGCATGCCAACTCACACATGAATTTTTTTAATCTAAAATTTAATTTTTTTTGTATGCTAATATTAGAATTGTTGTGACATTTTGTTGTAGAATAATCTTAGCCCCCAAACATAATCCCTAACCCTTTAAAAAAATTAATGAAAGTTCAAATAAAAATTAAAATGAGTCCAAATAACATTAGAAATAGCCCCAACAACAATAAGATTAGACCAAACAACAACGAATGAAAAAAAATGTTCAACAAAAGCTCATTCAAAAAAAAAAAAAAAAAAAACCTTTTGAATAAAAACCTTAACCATTCAGATTCATAACTCGTTCAACTCATTCCATAAAAATAATTAAATAATCTCTTAAAATTTCATTTTCTTAAAAATTGTACCAAAAGAGAGATTGTGGTAGTGAGTTCTCCTCGATGATGCTGTGAGCTCTACTCCTTAGCAGCTTGGCTCACAATTGAAAAATGTATCTTCCATTGCTCTCTCTTACTTTCTTCATTTTTCTCTTCTCTATCATCATTTCAAACTCTTTCTTACTTTACTACTTTTAGCATAGCATTCTCAATTCTCACTTAATTTCTCATTAGTCTAATTTTGCATTTTTATTTTGTTTGAAGAAAGATATTGTAAAACTTCATGTATGTGCATTTATTTTTTATAATGTCAATATATTGTAGTTATCTTTTTATTAGATTTTTTATAATTTAAATTTCTTACTAATCACTCTAGAAAATATTCCTAGAGCGGTCACTACTCATTTTATATATAGTATAAGGTAGTATAAGACAAGAAATCAAGTCCCACCAGTTTAGGTTGCATCACTTTATGTGTTTGCGACCTTATGAAGTGACAAATATATATTGTTCTAGTCATAGACTAGTAAAATCAATAAACTTTCATTCTGAAAATCAGTTCTTCTACTTTTAATTTTCCTGAATGTATCTAAATATTGTTGGCTAAACTTTCATAAATTGTAGGATACGCTAAAATCAAGCCCACCAGAGAATCTAGTCATGAAGAAAGCTAGTGTCATTGGAGTCTCAATTACCTCAGTCTTTTACTTGTTGTGTGGAGGTTTGGGCTATGCAGCATTCGGGGATCTTGGACCTGCAAATTTTCTAACAGGATTTGGTTTTTACGAACCTTACTGGCTTGTTAACATAGCTAATATTTGCATTGTTGTCCATCTTATTGGAGCTTACCAGGTAATTCTCAAAGATGACCAGCCTAGCTAGCTAGAATCGATTATAAGCTAGCTCGGATGGTGTTCAGTTTTTGTTAAGGTGACACATATTATTGCCCAACTAGTGCAAACCTATGGTATATGCATATACTTGTAGAACAAGCAAACTGATCTTAATTTTAATTTATGGTTACTTTAAGGTTCTCTAATATGTAAACTCTACTTTGAATTCATTGTAAATACAATTCATATAACAATGATATAGCATCAACGGATAGTACAATTTGTCTAAAATAAGTAAGTGATCACATCATGAAGCTAATCTTATGTTAGTATATACCACTTAAATGAAGTGAGAAAAAAAAAAGGAATATTATTCCACACATATGCAATAAGGTATATAATTTGTCCTTAATGCATTATTTCTTTCATAAAATGTGTATGACACAATTATATGAACTCTGCATTCTGAATGAAATAGCACATTCATGGGCAACATGCATATTTTTGGTGAATGAACTGCTTTATGTTGTAATTAGATTGAAATTTATACTTTATTCAAATTCTTTATCATCATCGTCGTCGTCATCTTCTTATTTTGTTTGGGGAAAGTAAGTTCTAATTATGCATGTAGGGTCTTCTAGTTGTTCTTCATTTCTTCTCTTCTTTGGAAATAATTAAGTTGTTATTATGCATATGTATAGCTATTCTCCCAGCCAGTATACCAGCTTGTGGAAGATTGCTGCAAAAACCGGTGGCCAGAGAGTAATTTCATAGTAGAAGAACATCAAATTGTCATTCCATTTGTTGGAAATTTCAACATAAATTTCTTCCGCTGCATATGGAGAACAGTGTATGTGATATTTACGACTGTGATCGCGATGCTCTTTCCAGTCTTCAACAGTGTTTTGGGTTTAATTGGAGCTGCCTCATTCTGGCCATTGACAGTATATTTTCCAATAGAGATGTACATTTCACAGGCTAAAATCCGCAGTTTTTCTCTTAAATGGTTCGGGCTAAAGACGTTAAGCTGGGTTTGCTTCATTGTAACTATTGTTGCTGCTGTTGCATCCATTCGAGGCATTATCATCAATCTCGGTCACTACAAGCCTTTCAAGTCTGTTTCCTAATTAGTGTGCGTGTGGGGATAAGTGAGTTTGCCCTGAAGGAAGGATATTCGAGTACATTGATAACTTGTCTAGGATTTATGGAATGAAACGCATGTTATTGGTTTTCTTACTATTTTCTAGAGAATGCATTCCTGGGATTTGCTTTGATCATGTGTTTTGGAGCTCCAAATTTGATAGGTAAAAGTGTGTTCTTAAACTTAAAACACAATATATCTTTAACCAGTGGCAACAATCAATCCCTATTAACCACTGAGCCAAGACTTTGATTGATGCAGACCTCCTAGTACAGTATATATTTATCTGGTTCAACTTAAAAGAAAAAAAGCTAATTCCTTCTACCACAAAAAACTTAAAACTACTTGTGCTCTCAATGGACAGTTGATGATTCCCTCGTCCTTTTTATTTAGAGAAGAGAAATAATAGAGGGCATGTGCCTCAAAAGACTAAAGTCACTCATTTTTAAAAGTGCGGGGCTAAATTAATGAACCCTTTAATTGGATTATATGTCCTCATGGTCGGAGATTAACAGCCATGAAAGAAGATTTCATGCAAACACAAGCAGAAAGAGAACCTGGCCGAAAATAAGTCAGTAAAAAGCAATTTGCTACTAGTAATAAGGTTCTTTGGAATTTAAACCCTTCAGGGCCTTTAACACAACAAATTTCGCATGCAGATATAGATAATGGCGTGCAAGACACTTCCAACATAAAATTAACGTGAATGCTACTTTACTAATGTCAGGATTTATACAGGCAAAGAAAAAGAAAAAAAGAAAAGAGCTAGGTGATTAAGCCACAGAAACACGTAATTTGTGTTTTCAGGAGCTGTTGTATGCGAAAATATTGTTTTCTTTAATTTATACGAGGGGCAATCTGCGAAATTCTTTCATCTTCCAGAAGTGCATATGGATCAATATATTGTGGTGGAGAAATAGGTGTGCTGCTTCCGTCATGGACAAAGGTTGATCCAAAATACTGTCAGAGGTGAGGAAAATTTAGCTTTCAATAAATGCCAAGCCTCATAAATAAGTACATAACGAAATAATGAAAAGACTCAAACTTTCATACTCTGTCTCACGTGTGCATTACAAGCAGCAACGATTTAAGCTAATACAAAGCAGTAGAGTACAGCCAACAGGTCATAAATGATGATAAGAAAAATCTCTCTTATTGTTCCTTTTATTATTATTATTATTTTTATTACTATTATTATTATTATTCGTTCAAGGATCTGCATCTCTCTAAAACCTCACCAATCTAATCTGATCTTGAAATAGAAAAATATCCCTATGTTTTGTCTATTTTTTCAATTTCATTAACATATGCTGAGTTGGTCTAACCCCTTTTAGTTCTATAACAATGAAGCTAGTTGTGGAAAAATAAAAATCCCAGAAATTAATCTATAGCAAAACCATAGCAGAAACACTCATTCAAAACAGCTACTTCCTATATGATCTTGCAAATTTCATACTTCTGATGACCCCATTTTTTACCCCTTACCAAATGATCACATGTTTCAAATTTCTGTAATAATATCAGACTTTAAACTAGTAAAGCCAAGCAAAACGTTAAGATGCTTAACATTGTCTGGAATACAATTAGTGTCTAGTTAACAGAAACAACATAAGAAGATTCACATATCAAGGTCAAGAGAGATCTTACAAGGTAGAGAGCTGTAAACAATGCAATGGCTATTAGGATCAATGGCCAAAATCCTAAGAAAAATGTTCCTCCAGTTGTTAATAGAAGTTTAGCCCGAGGAATTAACCCCTGGAACAAACAAAGATGGTCAATTGCCTTTTACGATGTGTCCATGCCACAAACACAAAGCAAAAGAACTCTAAGATTTAAGTCCACTCAAATAAATCAGAGGACCACTACTATTATATTTAATTTATTGGAAGAGAAACAAATATATCAACCAAATATTGCTTACAATTCATTAAAATTTTAATCAATTACCATCTCTTTATCTCTGATGTTACGAAAACTACTCAGCCTCTTACTCAAGGGTAACTAACATATTATGAGGATCACATGCCATATGAAAATTATGAATCAATCATTAATTATATTCAAAATAAAAAAGGCCAATTCAAGAAACCCAGTTCCAAAGAGTAAGCACAGATTTGGTTAACTTAAGTGCAGATTAAACAAAAGGTTTTGACAATTTATAATGCATTTTGTATGTTGATGATGAATACTCTACCAAGGATAAAAGAGGTGGGATAAACTTAGTTCAAGAAAAGTATTACTCTAAAATCATGTACTAATTGCTACTCATAATTAAGTTTCAGTTCCTTCTTTGTTCCTCTTTCCTTTTAGTCTCCATTATAGAATGTTTGACTCAGTGTCCTAAGCCCGCTCTTGAATTTTTTAGGTAAATGATAGTTTCTTCCATATGCTGATCTTCATGAATTCCAGGGTATAAAGAATTTAAAGAATATACTACAGGACTGTGACTTCAAGCCTGAGACGGACTGACGCAAGACAGTCCCAATGAAATCATTCAGCTAAGAGTATTAATTAATTAATATAAAAAGGTAAATGTGTCAACCTCAAGGCCTTCACTGTTCAAGGCCATGGAGCGCTCCCTTTGATTAGATAGGCTTTTCTCAAGTTCAGTTGAGACTGCATTTCTATTTGAATTTCCTCTATCCTCTTCCTCCAAGCTTATCTCATTCTCCAGCCCATAGTTGTTCCTTTTTTTTTCTTCAAGCAGTGAAGTTGGAGTCATACCCCTCCTCCTCAGTTCCTTCATAAATAACGATTCAGGAGGTTCTTCACCTGAAAAACATTGACCAAAGGTGAAATTAACTCAGAGGATAATTATAATATTACCAAGGTGTGGCAGGAAAAAAAATTACAAATGAATACCTCATATAGCTCAAATATATTGTCCTACACCCATCAATGAAGCTATAAGATATTCCAGCATCTTCAAAAACCAAAATCCCCAGAGGCATTTCTTAAACTAATCCCAAGGCATTTATATATGCCTTTATGTTATGAAATTTAGGCGGGAGGTCTCATTAGTAATATGCCTCACAAGCAAATTTGATCAAAAGTGAGCCTATCATGTATTTCAGATGCTTTTAGGAATTGAAGTGAGATGTATGCCTCATTGACTAACTTTTCTACAAGTGTTATAAATGATTAAATATCATAGATGATTAAAACCATGTTCATCTTCTTTTTTCTATATATGAATCATGCTTTGCCCCCTTCAGTAACTCCAAATCCGCAATCATACGAAAATCATTTCATTGAATCATGACTATATGCTCTAAAGATGTTCAAAAACAGAGAATTTTTGTTTTATGTTATTTTCAATTATTGCTAGGACTCTCTCTCTCTCACTCATGAAAAACCTAATATATTAGTAAAGTACCGTAACTTATGCTTTAGATATTTTTATATATTTAAAATAGCAATACAAATTAAATTGTCAAATTCAGTGTTTCACAAAATATACTTTCTGCTTCCCTGGGAGAGTTCCCCCCCCCCCCCCCCCCCAAAAAAAAAACCATAAAAGAGGGTAAAAAAAAAAAAGGAACAAGGGCTATAACATCCTTCATATCAATATCATGAATGGAAACATACTCCAGAAAGCACCAAGAACAAAAACTTGAGTTTACTTTAGTCATATATAGTATGTTTCACCAAGAATTTCCTAGTCCTTACTTTTAGGAATAATTATGGAATTGCTACCTCTTTATTTAGCACAATTAATATACCTCAACTCCACCTTTGTACTCAGATAATCTTCTTTCCGTTAAAAACTAACGTTAAAGAAAATTTGCTGCTAACTCTTCGTTTATCGATCATCATATCCTATGAATTGACACAGCCACCCTATCTCAAAAAAATCAAAAACTCCGCCTTTCCTTGACAGATAGCTCACATCTAGACAAATACAATCATCATCATTATTCTTTTCCGACAAATCACTTTGGTGGATGTGCCCTTCCTCGTGCATATTTCTTCCTTTTTCACACAGGTTTCATGTTCCTATAATCTCACAAACTAATGATTGCTTCATTTGTTTCTTAAAAGGCAACAAAGAAAAATCCCAAAATCATATTATATATATATATATCGAACCCAATGTTTTCATTTGAGATGATAAAATTGATCTCTGTCACTGTCATGGTAGTTGTGTATATAACAGTGGTTAGTTATGAATACTTACAAAAATAAAAATAAAAAACCATTTGGGATAAACAGAGACAAACAGAGAGCCGTGATGAAAAGTTTTTACTGCTGGAAGCATTCCGGTCCACATTAGATGTTGCAAGCAGTTACAAAATATTAAATAATTCCCAACAGAAGACTCGAATTCCACATATAGATATAGTTTTCACCACTAAGAAAAATCAAAATTTATTAACTTGGTAAGAACATGCCACTATTTCAAATTGGTATGTATCAAATTAGAATACGATAATAGGTCCAAGGTGTCTAACCATTGTGTTACGAATTCACCTAAAATTCTTTCCTTTTCTCACACTATTTCTTTCTAATTTCTGCTTTGAAAATTACCCCCCCCCCCCCCTTCCACGTTATTTTCAACAACCAAAAGTAAAATTAAAGAACTTCAACGCAACCAAACAGTGTTACAATTGTGGGTTCAAGTTAGTTGAACTAGTAAAGTCTCTTGTCCTTGCCTAAGGGACTTGGATTCAAATCTCATCTACCCAAAAACCAATTGGTGTCTTGGGCTAATAACAATCATCATGGAATGAGTGTCGTAGGTTCAAATCCTATTATCTATCAAAAAAGGGTACTTCAATTAATTTCTAAAATCGTTGACAAAATACAAGGAAATTAAAGCCTTTACAAACTTCACTTCCAACTAACTTTTCCATATTAGTTTAACCAACATAACGGAAAACATGAGTTTGGAAACGTAAACTCAATTTCCTTTTATGTTCTTTTTCTTCATTTTTTTCATAGCCAAACAGAGACTTAGGACTTTCCTCTCTAATAAATAAATAAAAAAAGGAAAAAAAGAAAAAGAAAAGGAGAAAATACCCATATCAGAGAAAACGTAAAAAGCAGGAAAAGGAAGAAGAGTAAGTATAAAGAAGCTTGCCATTATTGCTCTGGTTGTCGGTATCTCGACCTTCACAACAGACCCTAAAGCTTCTGTTGGTGTAGTAGTATCTTGAATTCCTAGAAGTAGATGAAGCAAACCTCGGGACCCTTTTCCTGGAATCCGATTCCCGGAAAACCCAGCTGGATTTTCCAGGATGGGAAGTGGAAATCGAAGTGAAAGTCGGTTTCAGAAGCTGTAGAGAGGCCATTTGGATAAATAAATAAAAAAACAATTGTGGCAGAGACAGTGAAAGTGAGAGAGAGAGAAATTTATAAGCGAAATTTCATTGAGAGAGAGAGAGTGTGTGATATTTGTGAAATAATATTATTAAAAAATGGAAATGGGTTTGAGAGGAAAAGCAGAGCAAAGCAAATATGTCTCTATTGATAGAGAGCAAAGAAGAAGAAGAAGAAGAAGAAGAAGCAAGAAACAGGGAGAGAAAGAGGCGGGGAGTTGGCTTATTTTAGTGTCGGAGTTCTGTTCGTGGCTAACGTGCACGTAGAGTGGAGATTCGTTTGTGGCTACAAGTTGCGGTTAGTTTTTACTTAAGAGTGTGTGTTTAGAATAGTGGTGAGTGGTGACGTCCAGCAAGAACCAAAGTTATCAATTCCGTCACGGGTTAATTATCTACGAAGCAACTATATTCCATATTCACTTAAATTTTGATTAACTTTATCTATTTTGGTATGTTTTATTAGATTCCGGTTGGTATGCCAATAAATCACTAACTTATTATTATTATTTTCCTTAATGTTCTTGTTGTTCCAGGCTTTTTTTTGTTTGATGAACAAAAAGAGATAGGGCGACCATTGTGATTCATCCCCTGGACGTGACCATAGAGGCGCCCCTGTTAAGAAATGTTAGATTGAGCCATGACTACTGTGATCCGAGGTGATTACAAACCTCACCCTAGTACCACGAGAGAGCTGGCAGCTAGGGGCTAACTAAAAAAGGATCCCCACATTCCTCCCCAAGTACATGCTCAGCTCGAACTACAGACCTTGTTATTCCAGTTTATTAACTATGAATCATCAATATTTCACCTCTGATCTAAATTTTGATTTAATTTTTCCATTCCGGTTTATTCATTAAATTTCAAACAATATTAAATTTTGACCCATATGTGAATAAATCACTAACTTTTTTTTTTCCCTTCTTGTTCTAGTTTATTAATTACGAATCACTGTTATTCTATCTTTACCCTAAATTTTGATTTATTTTATCCATTTCAGTCTATTCCATTAAATTTTGATCAATATTATGATTCCAACTAATATGTGAATAAATCACTAACCTTTTTTTTTTTTCCTCTCCTTCTTATTCTCCTTGTTCCAATCAATTAACCATGAATCACCCATATTCCATCTCAATCTAAATTTCAATTCATTCTATCTAATTTAGTATGTTTTATTATATTTTGGTTGGTGTTGGTGATTCCGGTCGGTATGCGAATTAATCACTAACTTATTTTTGTATTTCTTTCATATTTTCATTGTTTCGATTTATTAACTACGAATCACCAATATTCCATCTCTAACCTAAATTTTGATCTATTCTAATCCATTACCGTGTATTCCATTAAATTTCGCTCCATATTGTGATTGACCAATATATGAATAAATCACTAAAATATTTTTCTTGAATTCCTAGAAGTAGAAGAAGAAAACCTCAGAACCATTTTCCTGGAATCCGATTCCCAGAAAACCCATCTGAATTTTCCAGGATAAGAAGTGGAAATTGAAGTGAAAGTGAGTTTTAGAAGCAGTAGAGAGACCATTTGGAAAATTTTGGCAGAGACAGTGAAAGTAATAGAGAAACTTAAAAGAGATATTTCATTTATATGTGTGAAATAATATTATAAAATGGAAATGGTTTTGAGAGGAAAAGAAAAGCATAGCAAAGCAAATGTGTCTCCATATATATATATATATAAAATATGAAGGAGAGCAAAGAAGAAGAAGAAGCAAGAAATAGTGAGAAGCGCACAATTGCCATAGGTTAGTGTCAGAGTATTGTTATTGGCTAACATGCAGATGGAGATTCATTTGTAAGTTAGAGTTTATTTAAGAGTGTGTTTAGAATGTTGGTGACGTCGTACAAGGGGCAAAGTGATCAATTTCGTAATGCTCTCGCTCTTTTGGTAATTAACTACGAACCACACATATTTCATCGTTGACCTAAGTTTCTATCTATTTTATCAATTTTGGTCCATTCCATTTAATTTTGGCTAATATTGTGATTCTGACCAGTATGTGAATAAATCACTAACTTTTTTTTACTTTCCTTCTTGTTCTTTTTGTTCCAATTTATTGACTACAAATCTCTAATATTTCACCTCTGTCTTAAATTTTGATCTATTTTATCCATTTCAATCTATTCCATTAAATTTCGGTAGATGTTGTGATTCCAACCGGTATGTGAATGAATCATTAACTATTTTTTCTTTCTTTCGTTCTTTCTCATTCTCCCTATTCTAGTCAATTAACTACGAACCACCCATATTCCATCTCAACCTAAATTTCGATCCAATCTATCCATTTTGGTATGTTTTATTAGATTTCAATCATTGTTGTGATTCTAATTGGTATGTGAATAAATCACTAACTTTTTTTTTTTTTTTTCTTTCCCTCTTGTTCTTATTGTTTTGATTATCAACTATGAATCATCGATATTCCATCTCTAACTTAAATTTGGATCTATTTTAGTCAATTCTATTAAATTTCGGTTGATATTGTGATTCCGACCAATTTGTGAATAAAACACTAACTTATTTTTTCTTTCCTTCATATTCTTGTTGTTTTGGTTTATAAACTACGAATCACCGAAATTCCATTGTTGACCTAAATTTTGATCTATATTATCAATTTCAATCTATTCCATTAAATTTCAATCATTATTGTGACTCCAACCCGTATATGAATAAACAGTAACATATTTTTTCTTTCCTTCTTTTTCTTCCTGCTTTGATCAATTAACTCCAAATCACCCATATTCCATCTCGACCTAAATTTCAATTCATTCTATCCATTTTGGTATATTTTATTAAATTTCGGTCGATGTTGTGATTCTAATCAGCATGTGAATAAATCATTGTACCACCACTAGGGTAACTTTTTTTGTCCCCCCTTCATGTTCTTGATGTTCCAATTTATTAACTACGAATCACCAATATTCCATCTCTAACATAAATTTCAATCCATTTTATCCATTTTGGTCTATTCAATTAAATTTCGGTCGATATTGTAATTCTAACAAGTATGTGATAAATCACTAACATATTTTTTCTTTCCTTCTTGTTCTCCCTATTCCAATCAACTGCAAATCACATATATTGTAGTTGATTGTGATTTTCACTAATTTTCAATTAATATTATGATTCCGACTCATAGATGAACAAATCATTAACTTTTTATTTCTATCTTTTTTCCCCTACTTGTTATGCAATAATAATGTTAACACATTTATACTCTTTCAAATTAAGTCTTTATATATTTCATAAAAATAAAATAAAATTATGCATAAATATTGTAAGGACACGTTTTGCACCTAAGCCCAAAATAGGAAGGGGGTAGGCCCAAAAAGCCCAATACAATGAATTTGTAGAGAGTGGGTTTCGAATTTGGGTTATAATGAGTTTGTCTATCAATTTCTACGGCTCTATGTCCCCCATGTTCTACGACGTGATGCGGATCTAATGGCTGTGGATTTTTCCTGACCTTGGGTGGGAGTTTTCCTGCTTGCAACTCTTATTTGATATAAATACTGTACAAATTAATCCATTATCTCACTTTTGCACCCATACACTAAACGTGCCAACTTACCTATTTCACTCATGCCATCACAATTACCAAGAGCTAGTCCGAGGAGAGTTTTATTTCTCGTGCAAGTCCTCATAAATCTCTTCACTTATTTTCTCTTCATCTACTTCTTTCTCTTCTATGTCTTTTTCTACTTGGCTATTCTTTCCACTTTTTATATTTTCAATACCTTCAAACCTCCCTTGAAAATGGGTAGATTTGCCTCTCTAGTAGATTCCGAGGAAAAAATAGAGGAGTTTAAAGCTTAGTATAGGATCCTGCCCGGAGTGTCTATTTGATATTGAAAGTTAGGGGAATGACATGAGAAAAGGCAGGAGGTAGAAGTAGTAATCCCGATGATCGCTTTTATAGAGGGGGGGATGATAATTCCCATGGGCACAATCACTAAGGATCACCTTAAGGCTCACCGATTAGCTCCTATCTAGTATGCCCCAAATATGTTTAGAATATTAGGTTGCGTAGATGTACTTAATGAGAGAATGGGTTTGGGACTTACCCACCATGATGTTAATTGGATCTACAACCTCCATCACCTAAGGGGGTATTACCTAAAGTTTAGGTTTCCCGAGGTTAGGCTTATCCAATGCCTCCCCGATTCTAACAAAGGCCTAAACAACGATTTTTTGATCTTATCTGGGGAGTGGCACGATGGCCTGCCCTGCTCGACGAGAGAGGGGAAACTAGGTGGGGATCTAGGTTTAGGTCAGTTATTTCATAATCACCCCCTTTGCTCTTTTTTTTTTTTTTTTCTTTTTTTGCATCTGTATATATAACATTTCTTTGATTAACAATGATTTTTGCTAATGATTTTGTAGACAAACATGCCGCTATTCCAAACTTTGGTCTTATCAACCAACCGAGTTTGGAAAAAATCCTGAAGGCCGAGGTGTTCATCCATAGTGACGGTCAGCTTAGAGTGGCGCACCTGATTCTTGGATATACTCCTATATCCAAAAGCTTCCAGGCGCCGAAGTGTGTTTGCAAAATCATTAGGACCAGCGACCCTCACCTGCACCGGATAAGCGTCGCCGTTCTGGGTTTCCTCCTTCTTGAGGGCGTCCCTATCCCAAAAGGCACCCTCACCACACAACCTATCCTAGAAGGCGTTCCTACAGTAGCCTTTCCACCTTAATATACAACTGGTGAAGCTACCTCCTCCCAACCTATCATCAAGGAAGAGGAGGAAATAGTTGATGTCTTAGACTCCGAGGATGAATTTGACGTCTTCGACCTACCTTCTTCCCTAGGGAGTCCAGTCGATGACCTTGGCATTACATCCCCAGAACAAACAAACCACCCACAAGAAGAACCCACCAGCTCAGATACAATGCTGATCCAACGCAGAACTAGGTAGAGCCTCATGGACCTGATGGAGTCCCAAGTGGGGGATCAGGAGCCAGGGATGACTACCCAGGCAAAGCTTCCTTCTCCTAAAGGGTCAGGAGCGAGGGAAGTCTACCCAACCCAAACTTCCCTCTCTTCCTCCCACCTAACCCCAACGTGTTGACTAGGTTGATCACAAAAGAAAAAGGGATTAGTCTAAGGGTAAGGAGGTGGTGGAAGGGGGAAAAAGCCATCCTTCCAAGGAAGTCGAGCCCTAAAAGGGAGCTAAGCAGGCTCGGAAATTCCAAACGGCCTTGGAGAGGAGAGCTAAGGTTCAAACCCCAGCATCTGCTTCGGCCTGGGCCCTAGCCATGACCCTGGATGGAGTTGTTGTAACTGCCGACACCTCTATTAGAAGTTCTGATTCGGGAACAGCTACTTGTTTGGCCGACGCTTTAGAGCAAACTCTTTTATTGCCCAAGGACATGAACGAACTGAGGCAGATGAGGAAGCATGAGGTCTTCCTTACATTGAAAAAGGAGCTTGCCTTGGTAAGATTACCATCTAACTCTTCTTCAATTTTCATTCATTCATTCATTCTTTTTTTTTTTACACTTAATTTTTCTGACCTAAGTATGTTTTATTATTCCTTTTTATTTCTAGGAAAAGGTCGTCCAAGTTGCTCATAGGGCTAAGGAAATAATCATTAGCACGCATAGAACAATGAAGGAAGAGGAGGCCAGGTGCGTTGCTGCCTAGAAGACCTTTGAGGTGGCAGAGAAAAAGCTATACGAGGTCACTGCCAAGCTACACTTGGCAGAAAGTGATAAAAAGAGCGCCGAGGTAGCTCTAAAGGTGGCTGAGCGACAGGCCGAGACTTAACGTCTGCAGCTTTGCTAAGCTGACGAGGACTACACGGCGATAAAGAAACAAATAGAGGCCCTCAACAAGAGTCTGAGGGAGTCTGAGAAGGCTAAGGAGGAAGCCGACAGAGCCAGAGAAGTAACAAAAAAGGCTAAGGACGAAGCCGAGAAGGCAAGGGATCAGGCCGAGTAGGATGGATATGATGCAGGGGTGGCTGAGATAGAGGAAAACCTCAGGTTAGAGGTCTCGGAGGTATGTATATACTACTGCCTTCAGGTGTGAAATGAGGTACTCACCCAAGCTGGGGTTGATGCCTCTTTTGCCCTCTAGAAGGCAGAAAGTGTTTACTATCCTCCAGCCATCCGGGCACTTAGCCCATCTATCCCTAAGGCTGATGCTACCTCCTAGGGAGCAGATGCTAGAAAGGATAGCCTAGTCAAAGCCCTTCCTTCCTCTAGCCATTTGTCCAAGGAAGCTGAGCAGTTTGAGGCTACCGAGAAACCACTTGAAACAACCAAGGAGGTGGCCTATGATGCTGCCCAGCCCCCTATTGCCCCTAAAGAGCCTACCGAGGGGAATGAAGCTACCCAGACCATGGAGATTGTCCTGGCAACCCTTCCCATCATCACCAAGGAGGACTCAAAGGGTAAAAGGTCTGCTTCTACCAAGACAGCTCCTAACCAACCTCAAAAGACTTCTAAGGATAAGCTTGTGATAAAGATGAAGCCCCAACTTGTCCTTGTATATCTCTTCTTTAAGACTTAGCAGCCCCCCCCCCCCGGTTTTTAATGTAATTTAATCTCTTGTAAGTAAATCGCCTTTTCCTAAGGCTTAGATTGATGAAAATGACAAGTCTTCTTTCATGTTTATGATGTTTGTATCTTTTCCTTGTATAGTTTCTTCTTTACTTAGTACTTAATTAGCAAAACAATGAGATATGCCCCACTTTGTTATCTGCATAAGTGATAATAATCAACAGAATCAAAAATTACTAAGTCAACAACATTAGTAAAGCACAGTATTAACTTCAAAATCCCTACATCACAATAGAGCAATTATCCACATCATTTCCCATAAACCTAACGATCTTGAGGTAGTAATAAGATCTTGACCAAATAACAGATATGTTAGACATACTCACAAATGCTTTAAGTAATGCTCATGAACTTCTATTTGTTTAGGTCACCATTGTGGGAATTTCCAAGGTATGTGATCCAAGGAGCCAAGCGTAACCAAGATTCTATTTTATACTTAGAAAAATGTTTTAAAAATATCAATTTACCGAAGGTATGTGGTCCGAGGAGCTAGGCATAGCCAAGGTTCTGTTTGATACTTAGTAAGATAACTTGAAGTGTTAGTTTAACCAAAGTAGATGGTCCAAGGAACTAGACATAACTAAGGTTCTGTTTAACACTTAGTAAGATAACTTGGAGTGTTAATTTACCCAAAGTAGATGGTCCGAGTAACCACATATAACTAAGGTTCTGCTTAACACTTAGAAAAATGTTGAAAAATATCAATTTACCCAAGGTATGTGGTCCGATGAGCTAGGCATAGCCAAGGTTCTGTTTGATACTTAACTATAATGAGAAATGTAATGCATAAAGGAATAAGCGATATAAAACAAAAAAGACCTTTATTAATAATAATATCTTTGCAAGTTATTTACATTCTAGGGATGTGGTACAATATTTTCATCCAAATCTTCCAGATAATAAGCCCTTATCCCAGCTACAAAGGTAATACAATATGGTATTTCCTAATTGGGCCCTAACTTGACCCAGGCTAGGTTCTTTGTAGTACCCAAAACTTTTCTTAATACCAAATCCCCTGACGCCAGTGGCCTTGATTTTATGTTCGAGTCATAGCCTTGTTTGAGCTTATGCTGATAGTACGCCAATTGAACCATGGCATTTTCCCTTCGTTCTTCAATCAAATCTAAGTTCCTTTCTAACACCCCATTATTGTTGCTTGGAGTAAAAGAGCTCGTCCTCAGCTTTGGGAAACTGATTTCAAGAGAAATTACAGCCTCGGCCCCATAAGTCATTGAAAGAAGAGTCTTTCTTATGGACCTGCAAGGTGTAGTCCGATAGGTCCAAAGGACGTATGACAGTTCTTCCACCCATTTTCCTTTAGCATTGTCCAACCTCTTCTTGAGCCCATTCACTATTACTTTATTAATAGCCTCGGCCTGTCCATTTCCTTATGGATAAGCCGAGGTGGAATATCTATTCGTAATGCCGAGATCGCAGCAATATCTTCTGAAAGCCTTACTATCAAACTGAAGGCCGTTATCTAAGATAAGGGTATGAGGAATTCCAAACCTGGTGACAATGTTTTTCCAAACAAATCTTTTTGCATCCAAGTCCCTGATATTTAACAGTGGCTCAGTTTCAACCCATTTAGTGAAATAATTTGTGCTGATGAGCAACCACCTCCTATTCCCTACTGCCTTAGGGAAGGGTCCTATAATATCCAAGCCCCATTGAACAAAAGACCAAGGGCTGGATAGAGGATTGAGGACGCCCCCTGGTTGATGAATGTTGGGAGCAAACTTCTGACACTGATCACACTTCTTCGCATACTCTTGTGCTTCCCTCTACATATTTGGCCACCAATACCCTTGGGTAAGAGCCTTATGAGATAAGGATCTACCTCCCGTGTGACTTCCATAAATCCCTTCATGTAATTCTTCTAGAAGTAGCTTTGTTGCTTCAAGGTGTATACACAGCAGGTATGGTCTAGAAAAAGAGCGTTTGTATAGCTTTTAGTCATCGGATAGCCAGAATCGAGGAGCCTTTCTACATACTTTATCCGCCTTAGACTTCTCTTCAGGCAAGATATCTTCCTTAAGGAATAGCACTATGGGGTTCATCCAACTAGGTTTTGTCCTGATCTAATGAATTTGGGTCATATCACCTTTAGTCTCAGTAGGCTTGTACAGGTCTTCAACGAGGATAACCCGAGGTAAGCCCTGAGCCAAGGATGTTGCGAGGGTGGCTAGGGAATCAGCGTGGTATTCTTGCTTCTAGGGACTTGCAATAAAGTGAAAGATTCAAACTTTGACTGCAAATTTCTTACCTGATTCAAATATTCTTGCATTCTCGGATCTCTGGTCTCCAATTCCCCTTCTACTTGGCCAACAACCAATCTTGAGTCAGAGAACATCTCTACTGCCTTTCCTCCCAACTTCTAGACTATGGTTATCCCAGCCAACAGGGCCTCATACTCAGCTTCATTATTTGTGGCCGAGAAACTTAACCTTAAGGATTTTTTAATAATGATCATCTCGGGAGAAGCTATAATTAAACCCACTCCTAATCCTCTATGATTTGCCACACCATCAACATACACCTTCTAGGACGTAGGCTCTTGGAGGGCAACCATGCTAATTGATTTTTCATTCATGTTCTACTTGTCTTCTTTTTCTACTACGGAAGGCTTAGCAAACTCGGCCACTAGGTCTGCAACTTGACCCTTAACGGCGGTACGAGGCATGTACTTAATATCAAAAGCCCCTAAGATCGTACCCCATTTAGCAATCCTTCCAGTATAATCAGCACTCCGAAGCAATGATTTAAGTGTAAGTTGAGTTAGGATAACAATTGTATGAGATTGGAAGTAGTGGAGGAGTTTACGCGTAGCGTGCACCACTGCCAAAATAGTTTTTTTTTTCCAGCGGTAAGTAAAGAACCTCGGCCTTATGCAGTGATTTGCTCACATAATAGACTAGCCTCTGCACACCATTATCAACCCGTATCAGCACCAAGCTCACAGCATGAGAAGTAACAGCAATGTATGCAAACAAAACTTCATCCACCTCGGGTCTGGACATGATAGGTGGCCGAGAAAGGTATTCTTTCAGTTGCCAGAAGGCCAAGACACACTCCTCGGTCCACTCAAATCCCTTCCATTTGTTCAAAAATTGGAAGAGATGTCTGCATCTGTCTGCTGACCGAGAAATGAATCGGTTTAGGGTAGTAGTCATCCTCGTCAGCTTCTGGACCTCTTTGGGATTCTGAGGTGGCCGTAAATTGTTGATTGCTTTAATTTGGTCAGGATTGACTTCAATTCCTCTGTGAGTAACCATATATCCTAAGAACTTTCCCGAACCAACGCCAAAAGAGTACTTAGAAGTGTTAAGGCAAAGATTGTGCTTCCTCAATATCCCAAAGATATTCCCGAGATCACCAACATGCTCAGACTTTACCTTACTCTCGACCACCATATCATCTATATAAATCTCAATTTTCTTTCCTATTTGTGGCTCAAACATCCTGGTCATCATCCTCTGATAGGTAGCCCCTGCATTTTTTAAGCCAAAGGGCATTACTTTGTAGTGATAATTTCCTGTAGAAGTGACAAAGGTAGTTTTCTCCTGATCATCCAAAGCCGAGGGTATCTGATGATATCCTTGAAAGGCGTCTAGAAAACTCATTTAAGGATGCTTAATAGTGGCATCGACCAATTAATCTATACGAGGCATTGGAAAGGGGTCCTTAGGGCAAGCTTTATTTAAATCTGTGAAGTCTACACATACTCGCCAATTCTCATTCTTCTTTTTCACTACCACTGTGTTAGCCAACCATTCAGGATAAAATACCTCCTTGATAGCCCCTACTCGTTTGAGTTTGATTACCTCCTCCTTAACAGCCTTAGAATGCTCTTTTAATAATCGTCGATGTGGTTGCTTCCTTGGTATGATAGTTGGGTTGATGTTCAAATGATAACAAAAGAAGCTCGGATCCACCACCGGGGCCTCGTAAGCACTCCAAGCAAACACATTAATGTTTATCAACTCGTCCTTCTCCTAAGGAGGCAGTTGAGCTCCAACCTGAAGGTACTTCTCCATATCGTTACCTATAATAACATTTTCTAACCCTTCACACTCTACCATCTCCATTGGATTCCCAGATAACACCGGCTCCTTTGATTGCTACAAAATTTGCTCATTTGATGCCAATGACTCTCCTTTAGCTTGATGTTTAATCGCGGCCACCAAACATTGCCTAATCATAAATTGACTTCCTATCAGCTCCTTAACCTGGTCGCCTTTAGCTTGATGTCTAATCGCGGCCACCAAACATTGCCTAGCCATAGAAAAACTTCCTATCAGCTTCTTTGTTAGGACATAAATGGTTCACATGATAAGAACATATGTCATTCTTTTATGTAATTGGCTAATCCTTTGACAAAACACACTGTACTTGTAATTGGATAGATCTAGGATGTTTTTGATACTTCAAGAAACAAGGTTTCAAGATCAAGTGTTAAAGCCATGCAAGTCTGTTCAAGAAATAAGCTGAGAAATGCTCTTCATTAAAGCTCGACAGCTACATCTATCGAGCTTTAAGAAGCTGTTCCAGCCCCGTGGCTCGATAACTGCTCGACAGTACCTCGACACCTCTAGCTTTTGAGATTTAAGAAAAACAGTTTTTCAGTACTGTTTTGATTTTAATCTGTGGATGTATCTTTGGGCCTTCTTTTCTTATAACCCTAGACATATAAAATGATTATTTTAAGGGCCGTCAAAGTAAGCACAAGTTGCACAAGCATTGAGCAAAAGTCTATTTAAGCAATTTGTGACCGGAGAAAAAGTTTGCCCTAGTTCATCTCTTTGTGAAGAAGCTGCTGTATCTTTACACCGTAGGGTTTTGTAACCAGGCATCTTCTTGTTCTTCATTGTGAGAATGAACTGAAGAATTTTGCAGCCAACATCTTTTTCAAGTTAGTGATTGAAGTCGCGTATTGGGATCTGCGTAATTGTTTAGTCACGTACTGGGAGTCGTGCATTGAAAATGAGAGATTGTCACTACAGAACAAGTCCAATTAGGTATTGGGGTAAGGGTTCAACTGTAGGTTGGTATAAGGTACTGGGATTCCTTTACTTGTAACTACTTGTTGTGATAATAGTGGATTCTCGGGAGTGGTGACCTTAAAATCACCCGGTGGGGTTTTTGCCTTGGAGGTTTTCTCCATTCGTAAACAAACCTGTTAGGGTTAGTGCTCTTAAATCCTATTGTATGATGCTATGTATGTTATTATGTATGACATTATGTATGACTTAATGTTGTATTTATTAAAGTTGTTTTATTATTATCTGGAATAATGGTAACATGAATATTGAGACATTATCACATAGTCCATGAGATGCATAGTATGTGATTTATGTGAAAAGTCACAGAAGATATAAATCATAAGTTCTTTGTAAACTCAGAGTAGTTCGTAGTCGGTGATGAAATTGGGCTTTTCATTTACGAAGACTATAACATATCAATCAAGATAATTTGTCTTGATCATGGAAGGGGAGACTTCTAATTGATGTGTTGATATGTTTTAAGAGTTAAGACATATTGAACTGGACCGCTGTGAGATTTATTATTCTCTTAATGACTGTCAAATGAATAATAAATCTCACGACTTCTATTTACATGAACTCTTAATCTTGGAGAATAATGGACCTGATCATGAAATGTTGGTTGTTTTGATATATCAAGAGTGAGATCTAAGGTAACGGTCAAAATCTCAGTATGTTGTGCAGCCACATTTAGTGTTGATGGAACATGTATTCTCAAGATGGAATTCATAGTCTCTTAACAGAGATACAAAATATTCCCTTGAGATAAGTTTAATGGTTTTGTTATTCAGAATGTTAGGCCTAACTACTTTAGTAAATTCTTGCTAGAGTATATATTTATGAAATTGGATTTCATAAATATATGATGAATAACTTAAAGGATTAAACTAGGTACTCAAGGATAAGATCTAGTAATTTACAAAGTGGCAGTCTACATTTATGACTTTGTATTACTATGAATATTTTATGAAGGGATTGCATCTACAATAAAGTCTTGAGATATAATTTATAGATAAGGCCTAGAGTGCAACTATATTTATATAGTGGTATTAAATATAATTAATGATAACTTTGGACTTGTCAAGAGTTGACAGAAAAGCCCAAGGCCCATTGGAGCTAAGGTCTTATTGGTCCCTTTTGATCCCACTCCAAGCCACATACTAAAGCCCAATTGGAAAGGCCCAAAATGCCAGTCTAATTAGATAATCAGTTAGATACAAAGAGAGAAACATACAGAAATTTCTGGAGAGAATTGAAAAACACTATTGCGAAGTGGTGTAAGAAGTGTTAGACACTTTGACATTCTCCATTTGTAAATGATTGAGAGACCACACATCTTGAGCGTAAAGTGGAATTAGAGTGAAGATTGAAAGTGTTCCCAAGAACTTTTGATCTTTGGTTTTGAATTTCATCGCTCCAAGGTACTCTCTCTTGTTATTGAATTCTGAAACTTACATAGTGCATGTTATCAATTGTGAATGAAGTAAATCCGTTAATTTTCCGCTGCATATATTTTATATGAGATACAAACCATGTTTAATCCTATTATCCTACAATTGGTATTAGAGCGGTCTTCATTTTCCAATTTGCATAACATGTTTTGTGAGTTTTGGAATCAGGAATGATAATTTCATAATGGTAGAACGTTATTTGATTGATTTTCTGCATGATGATTGAAATTATGTTTTGATGAAAACTGAAATTGATGTTATGATGTTGTTTAAGTTTGATATTAAGTATGTTAATTTGAACTTTAAGGCTATAACATCAGTGGAAATCAGTATAGATATCAATCTCTGTCTTTTATGTTCATATGATGGCTGTTTGTTCATAAAAACCCGTTGAAAACTGCCTTAGAGAAAATCTAGAAATTCGTGTTTCACGAGTTTCGATCGATTGAAAATCACTTTCTATCGATCAAGTGAAACAGTGATTAGGCTTTTTCAATCGATTGATTTTCGATTGCTAGTCGATCGATCGAATTTGTTGTTTCAATCGATCGAGAGGCGATCAAGTATCAATCGAACAAGTCAGATGGTCAAGTTCGAATTTTTTAATTTTTTCGATCGATCGAGGGGCACATTCGATCGATCGAAAGACTGAATATCAGAATTTTTTCTAAGTGTTTTCACATGTATAAAGAGCAAGGTTATGTGTAATTAGCTTATGCATATTTTATATTTAAAAACCTTTATACTAAAACATCTAGTGGGAGAGAGATACAAGGGTTGGATCTCATGGCCTCCATTGTTGGTTCATAGTAGTGTGAAATATATACTTTATCTTTGTCTCGAGCTTAGCATTCCATGCAGAGAGTATTTATTTCATGGTCCTACAAGATTGGATTTCTTGGTTTATAGTGGTTTGATCAAACGCCTTGTCTTCGCTTCGAGCTTTACATTCCATGCGGAGGGTGTTTTATCATGGTACTACAAACTAAGCTTGTTAAAGGGAGGAAATGTGGCTACACATGATTCTAGACAATGGTATACACTAGACTAAGTATTATAGTATCCTCTATGCTAATTTCTTACTATTATTACTTAGAGGCTAAATTTAAAACAGCATATTATTAGTGTTTGATAAGAGTTATCATGATAGCACTAATAATGAGAATAGTTCTCAATCAATCATAGTATTTAATGTTCACTCTATGCTCAGGGATATTGAATATAGGATTAGGTTGTCGTTGCATATATTATTTTATGGTTTTATTAAGGTTCCATATTATATGCTTATATGCTAAATTGATAATGTCTAGTATACTTATTATATTCATATATTATTTTATGGTCTACTGCGTTTTCTTTCTTTTTTTCTCCCCCCTCCTCTTCTGAAGGTTTCCTCCGCCTTTTATACCATCCTTTCCCCCTTTCTCTATCCTCCACGTATGGATCAGATTGTTAGTATGGATACTTTCCCATCAAGACCTCCCTTAAACTTTTGGGAGTAGCTGTAAGCAGGGGCGGAGGCAGGGGGGTCGAGAGGGGGCAGTTGCCCCCCCTGACCTCCCCAAAAAAAATCCTATATAGTATTGCAATTTACAATACCTGCCATTTTGACCTCAAACGTTTCACATTCAAAGAACAAATAACACTATTTTGTCTTTTTCCATATATAGGTTCCATTAGAAATAACACCAACGTTCCATAGGTTTATTTGTCTTTTTAAACAAAACAATGTTTTTTGGGTCCCACTTGAAATCCATATTCTTTTTTATCCTGCCGCATGTTCTTAAGCAACTGCAATTTTTTTTCCCCTGGTGGCTTTGTCGCACAATTATTTCCTTTGAATTAGGGTATCCACATCATCATAATAAAAAAAAAATAATATTTAAGACCTTTTATATCAAATTAAAACTCTAGCCTCCTAATTGTTTTCTCTTCTATCTTATCTTTTTCACAGTTTCAAACACTTTATTTTTGCTATAGACCAAAATTTTAACTTCTTAGTTCTTACCACTTAAAAGAATAGAGAAAGAAATGTTGAATTTTACATAACTTTTTAAGATTATTCAAGGCCAAGAAAGTACTATTTCGCACGTATATTTCTATATCCTTAACACTTTTACATTGATTTATTTTAAGGAATCAAATCACATGTTTAACTTCTATGTCTTTAAATTAATCTCTTAATTTGATTGTTATTAACTATGAAGTGATTTTATTTATTTTAATTATATAAAATGTGTACTTGTAAGCAATTGAGATTATGACGAAGCCTAATCAAAATAATGATTTTCAAATCAAATTCTAAACGAACTTGTATTGAGGTATAATTTGAAAATCCTCCAATTGAGTAAATTAAACTAGGTATGCAAATATAAATTAAAGTCTATATTATATTTGGTCTTGTATGACACTTACATTAGTATATAATTGTTTATCTATTTTGTTATTTATATTGATTAGTAATATTTAGATTAATTTTACTTTCAATCTAGTCTTTCAATTTTGCCCCTCCTAAACTAAAATCCTGGCTCCGCCACTGGGCCTGTAAGGTTGCACACTGATGCACAGACATCACTTCCTCGTTAATACGGCCAGAGAGTTAACTTCAGAGCATTCAATGCAGTGGTAGCACTTTCCCTTTAGATATTTCACAGTCTTTCCTTGTCCTGTGCTCTTACCATGTATATCCTCACCTACATGATCTCTTGGAAAGTTGCTTCTAGGTGGCAGACCACACCTCCCGACCTCAACTTTGCTCAGCTGAGGACGTATTCCTCCTCGAACCACCTTCTTGGACGATCCTGATCAGACTTCACCCCTTCACTTACCAATATGGATCCTTAAGAAGATATTTTTCCTGTCCTCGAACTACTTAATGTCCTCGGATTGGGCCAGAGGCCCAATAGATACATAAATATGTACTCCTGGGCCTATCACCCACACAAATATAAAGAAAAACTCATAACTAATAATGAATTTGTAAGTACAAATTAAAAAAAAAAAAAAAAAAAAAACTTATTAGTGTGTTTTTATTTTTGAAAGATGTGCATTATATCTCATTATTTGATATTTTAATTGTCCCACATTGCTTAAGAAAGTATGTTGTATATTGTATATCTTATCTCACTATTCCTTAAAAGTTGTCAAAACTTTTGAGTGAAGTTTGTAGTGTACCTTTGTGTTAGAACCTGATTTTCTCTTTCTTGTGTGTGTGTTTGTTTGTTAATCAAAAAATTTAAAAAGAAAAGAAAAACTTAATTGTGTCCTTAGGCAGGACTCTAATTCAATTATAATTCATTAGGAAATACCTAAAATAATTTTAAATATAATTTATTTTAGTGTTTAAGTTGTTTTATTGTAATTAAATAGTGAATTCTATTTGGATTTTAAATGATATGTAATAAAAATCAAATGTATACAAACATACACACATATTTTGTTCTAATGCTATCCCATTACGAGAGATTCATATAACTATGCATTATCTATTTTGGTCAAATTCACGTTAATTATTAAATTATCTAAACATTGACATCACTATTTATACGATTACACTTACGACCCTTCAAGGAAAGGATGGGTTAATTGTTGAAGACACACTACAACAACTTCGCCTAACAAAACAAAGAAAACTCACCACAAACTGGAAAACTACAAAACAGAGCACACAATTACACATGTATGCAACATCATTTGGACCTATTCTCTTATTTTAGTAGAGTTACACTTAAAAGTACTTCGGGTATTATCTCAAAAAAAGAAAAAAGAAAAAAAGAATAGTACTTCAAGTGCATTTGTATAAGTTGTTGTAAAAACATTTTGGGTTTAAAATGAACATTTGTAAAAGAACTATGAAGAGTTGTTGTGAAACAGCCTTTTGGGTTTTAAAAATGCACTTTTAGGTTTCCAAATCACATCCAAATAGATCCTTCATATGACAAGCTCCAGTTCAAAGATAGGGCCTTTTTTATACTTGTTACTATATCGTCCTCTCCCCTAAGTTCCAATATCACCCACTTCAATCTTGGCATTTCTTTAGAGCCAAATATGGTTTATAGTTTTAGTAAAATACACACACACACACACACATATATATATATATAGTAATTCACCAAGTTAACTTACACAAAGTTGCTCTAAGATTCTTTTCATTAAGGTTCTTGCAGGCCCAAAACCAAAAAATCCTCACATCCGAATGAAATTTTGCATAGGAGACTAGACAATTGCTCAATTCAGTTCCTGCATAACATAATACACCAATAGCCAGCCTAAAAGAAATGTTTTGGGACGTTTAGGGTAAAACATATCCATCAATTTCCACCTAAGGGACTTCAGCTTGCTTACATTTCAGCTCTTTCTAGGTAGTTGTACATTTGAATTCTCCAGATTTTGTTACATTAACAACAATGATAAGAGAATTCTTCACTTAAAAATATGATTGTGTATATCTATGGAATTATACTGAGTACTATTTAAAGAAAATATGGTTCACTAAGATTCTAATAAAGGGTTTAAATATGGAATAAAATTTAAATTCAATTAAAAAGAATATTAAACTTTTCCTCCAAAAAAATTGATTAAACTATGACATGTAAAATTGTGAGGTCTCAAAAGCTTTTATATATATAACACAATATTATAAGGTCAACCACAAATCAAATGTTTTTATCGATTTTATATTGATTATGACAAAATATTCTTTACACCTTTTATTTTTGTCTAAATATAAAATTTAATAATTGTGACTGTGTTTTTATATGGAATTGTATATTCTACTATTTGAAGAAAATATGATTTGTTAAAGTTTTAATGAAGGGTTAATATAGAATAGAAATTAAAATCAATTAAAAATATAATATTATAACGATGTGTAAAATTATAAAGCCTTATTATTATTTCTCTAAATAAAAAAAGGCCTTAAATGCTTATATGTCGTGGGTTCTACTGTTCTAGTAAGCTCAACTAGTAAATTCATTTGTTCTACAATAAGAAATATGGAGTTTGAACCCTGTCTACACAAAAACCAATTTGATAGCTTCGCTTAAAAGCTTACGTGGAAAAATATTATGAGATTAACAAAAAAAAAAAAGTCAAACATATTCAGATACACAAACACACATATTCTAGTTGGTAACTCATGCAATGTAAAGAAAATTTTAGCAAACTATAAATTTTTTTAGGTCTTAAATATGAAATTGATAATTAATTATGATAATTATTTATATGCATTTATTATGATTGTATTTATATGGAACTATCTATTCTACCATTTAAAAAAAATTACCTAAAAATATTCTTATAAATGGTTTAAATATAATATTGAATTTAAATTCAATTAAAAAGTTTATATTAAAATAATGACATGTAAAATTATGAAACGTTAAAACTTTGGTGTCAACATATTTTGAAACCAACTAAAAGTCATGCTTGTTTGGTTTTATATAAAGTATAGATTATAGATAAGTAGTTTTATAACCATTAAATTTCAAAATATTTGCTTGCTCAATGATACTAGCCTTTGAGCATGCTCTCATTTAATTAATTTATTTTTTCTAAATATCAATACCTTTCATTTATCATAATTTGACTTTGCCACAACTTGTTCATGAGGCGAGTTATGAGTGACGAAGTTGTGGATCCACCACTTTTACTCCACCACTCACAACTTGTCACATAGGCAAATTATAACAAAAGTTGTGGGTTTAGTTGTTGTTCTAGCATTTTTGTTGCTTGTTGTTTATTTATTTATTTATTATTCTAGTACACACTAAACCCAGCAGTTTACTCTGTTTCAAATCCTAAATTTGAAAAAATCATTTCCTATGTAACCTCGCTAACAATAGATAATTTAAAATTGAAAAATTACATTAAACTATATATAAAAAAAAAAAAGCCTCATCGCAGGTGTGGAGCACATGTGGAGGCTAGTTTATAGTTAGTAAATAGTTATAAAATAAAAAAATTAAAAAAAAAAATCATCTAATGGGCTGTGCAATACCGAGCCTAAGCCCACAATAGCCCTATATAGGATCAAGCCCAGCCCAAAATTACAACAATTTTTTTTTCCTTCCTATGAGTACCTATCTGAGCCCATTATATCAGATAGCCGTTTTTAAGTTCAATTCGAAGGGAAAAAGTTGACATAGAGAAAAGCAGAGGAATAGGGTTTTGCTCTAAAACCCTAAACTTTGCTTCAAAATTTTGTTCATTTTGGCTTAAGATAATTTTATTTCTTTCAAATATTGATAATTAGAGAGGAAGATGTTGCCATTGGCGACGAGAATCCTCGAAATTCTCCTTTTTTATTGTTCACTTAATTCCTCTCAAAGTATTTGATGAAATGCCCAAACCAAACTTTTCATAACCAGAATTCACTATAATCATTCTCCTATATCTAGAATGGGACATATAGAGTAGAGTTATTATCATCTTGATTTTGTAGTGGATTAAAATCAGATGAATGGTAAACTTAATTTGATCTTTAGTATTCTTTTGGTGTTTATTGTTTGGTATAAAAAGATTGATATTGTGGGTTTTATGAATGATATGCAATTTATGATGACCAATGCCTATTTACATGTCTATTGGACGAATTGACAAACCCTGCCTAAAATTCCATAGCAGATGAGTCCACTTATGCACTCAAGAACCATAACTTCAGCTCCTTTTTTTTTTTTTTTTTTTTTTGAGAAGCATAACTTCAGCTCCTTAACTGCTTTAGCATATAGCAACTAGCCGTGAGGCCCGTGACATTAGTTTGAAAAAGCAATTTTCAACTTACAAAAATACCTCGAATTACAAAGGAAAAGAAAAGAAATAATTAACAGAAGAAGAAAATAAAAACAAAAATTTCTTTAGATCTCATTTTTAATAGTTTTCCTGTGCATGGATTTGCAACTAGTGTGTGTGTTTGTATTTATATATATATATATATATATATATATATATATATATATATATATATATATATATATATATATTTTTTTTTTTTTTTTTTTTTTTTTTGAAGCAATGTTAGATATATTTTGCAGCCAGTGAGGAGGGTGGATCAGCTTGAAGTTATTTGTATTGACTACCCCTACAGCCTACGTTTAAGTATGGGCAAAACTTGAGGATAATATTGTAAAATATATCTCTAACTCTCACCTAAAAAATTTCCTACAAAATAAATGTTTTTCCCACTAACCCACTTCTTTAAAACAACTATAAGTTTGCCTTAAAAAAAATAAAAAAAATAAATAAAAAAGAGTAAAAAAACAAGTTGAACCAAAAAAGGTTAAACCACCCTAGGTTGTTGTTGTTTTTTTCTTAAAAAGAAAATCATCTTCACGTTTAAATTCCTATAAAAAAAATTTAAAAAAAAAAACATCCTCAAGTTTATCTACCCAAAAAAAAAAAAAAAACTAAATAGATATACACATTTGATTAAAATTTAAACTGCTTTTAATTTCTTTCTTTTTAAAAAAAAGAAAAAAGAAAAATAACTTAAACAACCCCACGTTGCAGTTTTTTTTTTCTTTTTCTATAAAAAAATTTAACTAAAATAGATCATACATGCTTGATAACAATTTGCTTCAATGGTTTACATCTTTTTTCTTTCCTTTTTTTATAAAACAGTTTACATCATTTTATCTTTGCATAAAACTGCTCTAAACTTTTAACTACACGGTTACCTCTCTCATTTGAATTCAGATATCAAATGCCACTCATCCTTATCTCATTCCATCCCATGGGTGTAGTTAAAAAGATAATCACTAAGTCATTACACACTCTCTCCCTTTGTTTTTTTATAAAATAAATCTATTGGATTGCAAAAACTGAGTTTTTTCTTTCAATGCCTATAGTTTTTCTTCTTTTGAGTACTCTAGACACCGTATTTTGTCTGCCTTCAATTTGCGTTCAGGCATCGGAGCACTCAAAGTGTCTTTTCTGATCAAATTGACCAAAATGCCCTTATCAACCTTAGGTTGACCGAAAGTCAAAGTTGGATCAAAACCATCCTAAAACAACATTTTTCATGTTTCTACACCAAACCCGAGCTACTCGGTGATTTTCGTCAACTTTGACCAAGTTTGACTCGAGGTGAACCCTCGAGGGCACTAGAAATCTTAATTTTGATCTAACTGTTAGAACAGGTTGGGACTAGTGTCATTGTGAAGATTATCAAATTCCCTTTCCAACGATTATTTATAGGTCGAAATTAGAGTTAAAACGGTTGAGATATCTAGAAAACCGTAAAAAGCACATCAGCACGCTTCCTGAGGCCATAACTTTTGATCCGACTATTGGATTATCAATTTCTTTAGTGTGCTGAAAACTAGACATCCACAAATTCCCAGGGACACTAAGATCAGCTCAATTTGAGTTTGGGAAGGCTTTCAAATATGCATCTGAAGTTGAATTGGGAAAAGGCCAGAAATGATGATGTCAGCAAGCTGGCCGGCGGCCTTACAAGGTGCGCGGGGACCTAAATGGTCACTTTTTCAATATAAATACCCTCAAAGCCCTCATTTTTCCTATTAAAAAAAAAATCTAGGCAGTTTTGGGCAGATTCTCCCTCTCTTCTCTCTCTTATTTCTCTCCTAAACACATCAAAACACCTTGGAACACCTTAGTTCTCACCATTTCTCTACAATCTTCAAGGTATTGTTCTTGCACCTAATCTTCCTCTCCTTGGTTCCATACCTTGCTTTTGAGGTTTAGGGGTGTGGATGTAGATTTTTAGCTACAATCCACACCCCTTACTCTTTATTGCTCTTCCTTGCTTCTTTTTGCTTAATAAAATGCTTTATTTGCTTTTCCTAGCATGTTTTAGCTTCCTAGCATGTTTCATAGCTTTCCTATAATATCCACTTGCTTTTTTCCATGTGCTACTTTATCCCTTTGTGTCCTTTGATATCTTTCTTTCTTGCTTTTTTGGCCTTTCCGATAGGGTGTAGATCTAGATCTTATGGTCTAGGGCTACATCCATACACCTAGGCCTATATTAAAGGGTTTGGATCATTTCCTTTATGCATATCCATGTTTGCTTGCATGCTTCTATGATTTATATCCATGTCAGCCTCTCTAGATCTAGGCTTTGTTAAGTGCTTTGTGCTCTTAGTAGGTTTGTGCTTAAGTGGTTGCATTTGTCCCTCCTAGGGTTTGTTTGGATGTGACCACATGTGAGATACACCTATGTAGTGTTGGTGTGCTTGCTTTACGTCTTTCTCCATTCCGTACGATGTTGATATGCTTGCCTTGCTTGCTTTGTGCCACCCGTTTGGCTTTCTTTGCTTTTATGCTTTCTTGCTGCACACTTGCCTACATGTTCATGCATGAGTTTGAAGTATACATGTTCATGCATGCTTCAATCCCATGGAGCAATAGACATTTAATCCAAACCTACATTTGTCCTCCTAGAACACCCCTTTTTGTTTGATAACATGCTTGTTTGCTCTTTCATATGCTTAGCATGTTTGTTCCCCCCTGTTTGGCATCTTTGCTAGCTTGTTCTTTGCATGCTTTCCCTGTCTCCTTTGTTTGCTTCTTTGCTTGTCTCTTGGCTTGTTTCTTTAGTCTTTTTATGTACACACATGGAGTGAGGATGATTAGAGCAAGGGCGCAACTTCCTAGGCACGAGCAAAAAGAACAAGGATGCAAGCCCACAAAGGGCAATGATTAGTAGATTAGGGGTCCTAGCCCCTCCAGAGCGTTCTTCTCTTTCTCTCTCTTTAAGCCTCTTCTCTAGAGCATGTATTAGGGTCCCTATCCATGTACTCCTTTTTTTTTTTTCTTGCTCCTTGCTTGGGCCACCTTCCCTAGGTATGACAATGTTTGTTTTATATTTCCTGTACCTTGCTAGGCCATACCCTTGGTACGTTGGCAATGTCTGGTTTATTTTCTCGCTCTATATGATGGCATTGTGCTTGATGCATGTTATATGTGTGTGGGTGATTGTGCATTTTATATGATGGACTCTCGTGGCTACATGAGCAACCCTCTCTAGTCATGAGAGCTCTTAACTTTTTAGTATGTGTACATGCTCCAGGCAATTTTTGTAGGTGCATATTCATCCTATATTATGGGCATAATCATCGCGATGTGATTGTCTTGATCCATGTCACCAAGTGATATTGGTTCCCTGTGTATGTGACATGTATCAACGTGTTCTAACACTTTGGAGGTCTTCGGCTCATCGCGATGCAAGCATGTTGATACGTGTCATATACACAGACATGAAACCCTGCTGGTGCGCCATAGCGCACCAAACGCGAAACCCTATCAGATTTTCGCCGTTAAAAAGTGGCATTGTAGTTACTGCATTTTGTACTCCTTACGACTCGGGCCCCCGTTCCCTACTGATGCTCAAACTCTAAGGTCCAAGGCCAGTTTAGAGCCCAATCAGATATCAAATTGACTTGAGAAGTATTAAAATGGAAAAATATATCATTTTAAATGAGCAAAAATCTTTTTTTAAAAATAAAATGACTAAAGTGGCCATTAGCCCACGTACATGGGCAATGACTTGCATACGAAATAGACAAGTTTTTTACAATAATGGATGAGGTTTGGAATGATCGCACATCGTCTGGGAGCTGTTCCAAACACCATTTTTTTGCACTATATTAAGTTTTACATGGTACAATTTCAAAACATACAGAAATCCCATAGGAAAAACTTAAGATTCACTAGAAAATAGTGAATTAAAAAGGAGTTTTTCACAGAACACCCTCAAGTCAATTTTATTTGATTGGGAACTCTTTTGGTCCTAATCCTTTGAGTTTAAGATTACTAATTGCTTGTTTAATAACTTGTGATAAATTTGACTAAGGGGAATGGTCAAAATCAAAGCGTATCAATTTTCAACCCTTTCTTTCCATTTTCTACTTTTCTTTTTTGCTTTAATCCTGTTTCCATGCTTAGTTTAAGTTTATGCATGTTTGCTTAGGTTAGTTTTATAGTTCTTTTATATTCTGGGCATGTTTGGTTGGGGCATGTTTGGTTGCTAGAATTAGGTTTTTTGTTTATGCTCTGTTTTCTGTTTCGTATTTCTGGGTTAGGGTTTTGAACAAATCCCACGCACGCATGTCATGAGCATGCGTATGCAGGGTAAATCTTGCATACGCAGGCCTCTAGCAGCGTACGCAAGCACTTGCCCAAAAACCCTAATTTAGATTTCTTGTGTTGTTTGGTTTGTTTGTTTCACATGTTTTATATCTTTTTAAAAATTTTCTTATGTTTATACGTATCTGAGTCTTTGTCTTATGTGCTTGATTTTCTTCAACATGCTTAGATTATGGTTTTATGTTTATTTCTTGCTTTGATGTCATGAACATGCATTCACATGCTCATTCATGATGCCATAGGTTTTGTATTGCTGAAAGGGAAATAAAGGTAAACCATGCATAGGTATGAACATGCATTTGATAATGTATGTCGTTTGAATGTTTATTTTATTCCAATCATATGCTTTACATGATCATGTGATTTCCATGATATGCTTGCTGCCATGCTTGGGTGGCTGCTTTGTTTGATAGGGTTTCACATGCTAGGGTTTGTATGTGTGTGTGGTTTGGCTTCTTTTTGCTTTATGGATTGATAAGTGTTATTTTGGGATAATGATGTCATTTTTGTATGTTAAATGCATGCTAGTGTGTGTGTGAGGCCAACCTTAAGGTTGGGCGATCTTAGGCACCTAATACCTTCCCAAGAGCGTATTTAAACTCCGAATCCATACTTTGGTAGTAAGGTCAAAGGTACTTCCTCGAAAGGACGCTATATATATGGTTCCTAGACCACTGTAAAAACTAGGCGGCAACACCCCTTGTTTCCCCAGTTGCGACTCCACTGGGGTTTGTGAGTTTAATTCCTATGTGTCTTGTTTCTTAACCATAATAAAAACTATTTCAATATTTTTTTGCACACACATCACTCGTTCATTTTTTCCCTTAATCTTGGTTGGTGATGAGTGGGAAGATGGAAGGCTCCATTTGGGCCTAAATCTTCCAAAGTTCATCCCATCAACTCACAATCGGTGCCATCACCTATAATGGGCTTTGAGTACGTTAAAGGTTTGTTACCAATCCACTATGGGGTCCACTTAGGCCCTCAGTTGGAATCATAGCCCACCTAATTGTGAGTGACCTACTTATCTATTCCATTAGCCATAGGGAGCTTACCCATACTAGAGAGATCCTAGATCCTATCACAAAGCATACCCTTTATATCACTTGTTTTTTCAACCTTATATCATATGTTCACCTAATTCTAAAGAACAAAAATCTTGTTTGTAAAAATGGAAAGGATGGCCCTAAAGTTATGGTATACCCTAAGCTATTATGGGATAAAAGTAAAGAAATTCTCTCATATAAGAGTATTATCCCTAAACCCAAAGGTATATCTTAAATTGAAAGGTTCATAGGACCATAGCCTAATTGCTATCATAGGCCCAAGTGGAAAAAGCCCTTTTGAAAAAGAGGACTTTGGGCCTAAGGTAACAAACATGCTATGGGCTTAGCATCCAAAATCCTAAAAAGCCAATATGAACTTCCCTAATCTTGGGCCTCCTTGTTACATGACTAGACCCAAAATGATGAGAACTTCATAGACTTTGAGAGGAAGGCTACAATATATTCTAGCTAAAAGGCTATTTCAAAACAAAACAAAAAATGATGAAATGAATGAAAAGCCTAAAAGTGATGAATACATTGTAAGCCCATGTTTGAGACAAAGAATTGAAAATTTCTAAGTACATTCTAATGAAAGCCCATGAGAGTAAGATGAGAGTATTATTGTAAATGGACCAAAGCCCTATGAAACAAGGGGCAAAAATCCATGAGAGGGAAGGGAGTGGTTTTGTAATTGGGCCTTCATTAAAATGAACTTAAGAGTTTTTTAAGGACATCTGAAAGTTAATAGGAAACTTTAATTGAGACATGAACTTAATGAAAATGGGACTTCTTTCTAGACATCGATCCAATCCAAGTCCAATGGAAGGCAAGACATTTAAAGGGAAGACCCCTCAAAAAGGAAAGATGGACGCTTCAAGTGAGAAGGTCCTCATGCAAAAGATCCTCGATTGTACAGAGGTGCACATTGAAGTCCTTAAGAAGATAATAAGCCTCCTCTCCGAAATTGAAAAAGAGGAAGCTGAAAAAGACAAGGCTAATTGTGAACCAAGTGAGTTGACTCAAGAAGACATCAACCGCATGATGGTGGAGGTCCACCTACTTCTATCTAACTTTATGCCACAACTAAAGACTACTCCTAAATCATGGACTTTCAAGAGGGCCCATGTCAACAAGTTCTTCAAATTGGGAGACGCAGGATCGTGGGAAGATCACGATTGGCCAAATTGGACCTCGAACGTGGGGACAACTCAAGTCATCCCAGCTTGCTTCATGCTTGAATGCGACATGGACGCTTCTTCCGACGATGACCAATTCCTCATGATGAACAAGGAAGAAGAAGGAGATGATGAAATGATTAGCTGTTGGAGTGGGGATGACGGCGACTAGTACCTTAACAAGGTGGGAAGAGACTTCCCAACAAAGGCAAGGATCTGTATGACATAATCGAAGCTATGCATGTATGAGAACCTCTGAAGAAGGAAGGCTAGTTGAAGAAGGATGAAGGGAAGAGTGGCAAGACTTGAAGAAGAAAGAAGATGGAATTCGTCATGCCTGTTGTAGGCCCATTAATAATTGGACTTCAGTTGGGTTTTCTGAAAACATGGGGAAAAGGTTTTGTAATGCAAGTTCCAATGTACTTTTCAATAAGATGAATTCTGATTTGGCCTACTTTGATGTGTCCTATAACATTGAAATTCTGCACTTAAATGATTCAAATTAATTTGAAAATGAAATTAATAAACAATTGGAAAA
This sequence comes from Castanea sativa, assembly GCF_040712315.1. Taxonomy (NCBI): domain Eukaryota; kingdom Viridiplantae; phylum Streptophyta; class Magnoliopsida; order Fagales; family Fagaceae; genus Castanea; species Castanea sativa. The sequence continues at coordinate 24,599,000 of NC_134019.1, read as the reverse complement.
GAAAATTGAACCTATGGAACCAACTCTTGAAACTATTAATTTGGCCAATGATGAGAATCCATGCTTAATTAAAATTGGCTTAACCCTAAATGAAAAAGAAATAAAAGATCTCCAAGAACTTCTCATGGAATTCCAAGAGGTTTTTGCATGGTCCTACAAAGATATGCTTGGAATTGACCCCTAGATATCCCAACATCACATTAATACTCATGATCACATGGTGCCTGTCAAGCAAAAGTTGAGAAGAATGTGGACCGGATTGCTCTTAAAAATCAAGGAGGAAGTCACTAAGCAATTAAAGGTAGGGTTCATCAAACTCGTACACCAAGCCGAATGGATAGCCAACGTCATGCTTGTACCTAAGATGGATGGGAAAGAAAGGATGTTTGTGGATTTTAAGGACTTGAAGAAGGCATGCCCTAAGGATGATTTTCCTCTCCCTCACATTGATGTCTTGGTGGATAAGACGGCGGAAAGTGCCTTGATGTCTTTCATGGATGGTTTCTTGGGGTACAACCAAATCAAGATGGCTCCCAAGGACATGAACAAAATCACTTTCACTACCGAATGGGGAATCTATTGTTACATAGTGATGCTGTTTAGCCTCAAGAATGCCAGGGCAACCTATCAAAGGATGGTCATAGCCTTGTTACATGATATGATGCATAATGAGGTAGAGGTGTGCATTGATAATATGATAGTGAAATCCAAGGATAGAGAAAGCCACATTGTAAACTTGAGGAAGTTCTTCGAGAGGATTAAAGTGTATAGGCTAAGACTGAATACTCAAAAGTGTACCTTTGGAGTAACTGCCAGAAAATTGCTAGGTTTCCTAGTGAGTGATAAAGGGATAGAAGTTGACCCATCCAAGATCAAAACCATATTGGAGATGCCTCCACCTAAAAGTGAGAAAGAGATAAGGGGTTTCTTGGGTTGATTACAATACATTAGTCGATTCATTGCCAAGCTCACCTCCACTTGTGAGCCCATCTCCAATCTTTAAACTCCAAAGGAATAATGAACCACATACATGGAACAATGAGTGTCAAAAAGCCTTTGAACTTATCAAGGAACACCTCTTCCACCCACCTATCCTAGTGCCTCCACAACATGGGAAACCCTTACTCCTATACCTCTCCATCATAGGGTATGCTTTCACAAGAAGACAATGACAAGAATGAGAGGGCCATATACTACTTGAGCAAGAGATTCTGCGATTATGAGACTAGATACACTCCCTTAGAAAAGTCATGCTTTTCACTTGTTTGGGCCATACAAAAATTGAGACACATCATTTTACCTTTCCAAATATGGGTGATAGCAAGAATGGACCATTGAATTACCTTTTCGAGAAACCTACTTTGAGTGGAAGATTGTCAAGACGGTTGATATTATTGGCAGAATTTGATTTGAAGTATGTGGCTTGAAAAACTATTAAGGGAAACGTCGTGTTGGATTTTTGTGCTGAGAATCCTATAGATAGGGAAGATGGTAAAGAAGACTTTCCAGATGAGAACATCTTGGATATTAAGTTAGGGACATGGAAGATGTACTTTGACTGAGCCGTAAACCAATATAGGAATAGGATAGGAATACTCTTGATCACTCCCGAGGGATCTCACATACCTTTGGTAATCAAGTTGACCTTTGAAGCGACGAATAACATGGCTGAATATGATGCTTGTATTGCCAAAATGGAAGCTTTTCGAGAGTTGAAGGTGAAGGAGACTGAACTCTTTGGAGATTCTACTTTGGTTATAGCCCAAGCACAAAAGTTGTGGAAGGTGAAGGAGGAGCACTTAAAGCCTTATCAACAATATTTAGAGGACCTGACTAAGACCTTTAACAAGATTGAGTACACAGTCATCCCTAGAGCTCAGAATCAGTATGCGAATGCCTTAGCTACCCTAGCCTTCATGCTTGAAATACCCAAGGGAGTATGGACACGACCCTTGGAGATTGAGCAAAGTTACGGGGAAGTGCACAAATGGAAGACCGAATGGTACCGATAAGAGAGATCGTCGTTCCATTAGGATGATGGCAACACAACACATCCTATGTGGAGGACAACTCTATAGAAGGTCCTACGATGGTATACACCTTCGTTGCTTAAAGAAAGAAGAAGCCAAGAGGGTAATGGAAGAGGTTCATCAAGGGATTTGTGGCCATTATATGAATGGAAGGATGTTAGCCAAGAAAATCCTAAGGATATGGCACTACTTGGATACGATGGAAACTGATTGTGGGGACTATGTGAAGAGTTGCCATGATTGTCAGACACACGCCAACTTGAACCATGTACCACCTAGTGAGTTGTATAGCATGACTTCTCCATGGCCATTCTTAGTTTGGGGCATAGATGTGATCGGATGGATAGCTCCTAAGGCTTCAAATGGGCATGAATACATCCTAGTGGCAATTGATTATTTTACTAAGCGGGTGGAAGCAGTCTCCTACTTCGTGTTAAAGGCTAAGCATATGGCTCGGTTCTTAGAAAACAATATTATATGCCGGTTTGGGGTACCCCAAGAGATCATCTCCGATAATGGTTCCCACTTTGAGGGTGGCGTTTGAAGGGTCATGCAAGAATATAGCAATGAGCATCACAAGTCTTCACCATATCGGCCATAAGCTAATGGGGCCGTCGAAGCAGCTAACAAGAATGTGAAGAATATCCTAGCGAAGATGGTAGTAACATATAAATATTGGGCCAAGAAGCTTCCATTTACCTTGTGGCGTTATGGAACTTCTATCTGTGCATCAATTGGGGCAACACCTTACTCTTTGGTTTATGGTAGTGAGGTGGTGCTTCCAATTGAGGTGGAGATACAATCTTTGAAAGTGTTGGTGGAAACCATGGTCCTAGAAAAGGATTAGGCTAAGGTGAGATATGAACAATTGGCTTTGATAGATGAGAAGGGGGCTAGGGCATAATATCATGCATAAGGGTACTAAAAAAGGATTGCTAGAGCATTCAACAAGAAGGTGAAATTGAGAAACCTTAAAGAAGAGGACTTGGTTCTAAAGCTGCTTAGAGATGAGATTTTTGATCCAAGAGGAAAGATGAAGCCAAGGTGGTCTGGGCCTTTTATCATTAAGAAAATCGTGTTTGGAGGTGCTACAAGGATCATAGATTTGGATAGGGAAGAGATGCTTTGCCAAATTAACATGGATAGACTCTGGAAATACCAGATTTAAAGAAAGAAAGAAAAAAAAAAAAAAAAAAAAAAAAAAAAAAAGCTTGCTAGGTTGAAAACCCAAAAAGGCCACCTAGGCAAAAAATTAAGGCAAAAGAACCTTGCTAGATTGAAAACCTGAAAGGGTGGTCTAGGCAAAAATTAGGGGAAAAGACCATGGGTATGGTGAAAATTCCCAAAGGGATGTCATGGGCAAAAAATACATGGCAAAGGAAAAAGAAAAGAAAAAAAATAAATAAGATGACAATAAGCGAAAATAATAAATAATAATTAAAAAAAAGGATTCTCTCATTGCTCATATTAAAAGATAATAAGATTGTTTTCTTAGGAGATTTAGAACATTCCAATCCTTTATTAAATTAAAAAACAAAGACATAAGAATCATAAATGTGTAAAAAAGTAAAATATGGGGCATATTAGGGTGGTCACTCAGTCTTCCTTACTTTCTTGCTAGTCCTCATGTAAGTTTTCTCATCCCTCGGAATCCACTTCATGTCATCCTTCAACCATTGCTTGTACCTCGCAGTGGGATAGATGTATTGAGGAGGAACAATGCCTTTCGTCACCTTACGGCATGGCTAAGCCTCCCTAATCTTGCCCAAGATCCTATTGGTGAACACCTCGATGTGAAAGGCACCTTTATCATCAGGAGCTCCTTGACGTTCTCCAAATTGCCTTGAGATACGACAAACGGAGTAGTATGAGCACCAACGAAGTCCAACTAAAGTCACACAGCAATCCTTGCAGTAACTATGGACCATACTTAAGATGTGCCACAACTCCACTGTTAGGATTAGTGCCCTTAAATCCTATTGTATAATGCTATGTATGTTATTATGTATGACTTAATGTTGTGATTAATAAAGTTGTTTTATTATAATCTAAAATAATAGTAACATGAATATTCGGGCATTATCATATAGTCCATGAGATGCACATGTGATTTAGTCACAGAAGATATAAGTCACAAGTTCTTTGTAAACTCTGAATTTAGTTCGTAGTCGGTGATGAAATTGGGCGTTTCATCTGCGAAGACTATAACATATCAACTAAGATGATTTGTCTTGATCGTGGAAGTGGAAACTTCTAATTGATGTATTGATATGTTTTAAGAGTTAAGACATATTGAACTAGACCGCTGTGAGATTTATTATTCTCCTAACAGCTGTCAATTGAATAATAAATCTCACGACTTCTATTTGCATGAACTCTTAATCCTGAGAGGATAATGGACCTGATCATGAAATGTAGGTTGCTTTGATATATCAGGAGTGAGATCTAAGGTAACGATCAAAACCTCAGTATATTGGGCAACCACATTTAGTGTTGATGGAACATGTATTCTCGAGATGGAATTCATAGTCTCTTAACGGAGATATAAAATATTCCCTTGAGATGAGTTTAATGGGTTCAGTTATTCAGAGAGTTAGGCCTAACCACTTTGGTAAGAAGTTACTAAAGTATATATTTATGAGATTGGATTTCATAAATATATGTTGAATAACTTTAAAGGATTAAGTCGGGTATTCAAGGATAAGATGTAGCAATTTATAAAGTGGCAGTCTATATTCATGACTTTGTATTACTACGAATATTTTATGAAGGGATTGCATGTACAATAAAGTCTTGGGATATAATTTATAAATAAGTTCTAGAGTGCAATTATATTTATATAGTAGTATTAAATATAATAAATGGTAATTTTGGACTTGTCAAGAGTTGACAAAAAAGTCCAAGGTTCATTGGAACTAGTGTCTTATTGGTCCCTTTTGGTCCCACTACAAGCCACATACTTAAGCCCAATTGAAAAGGCCCGAAAGGCCAGCCCAATTAGATAATCAGTTAGATACAAAGGGAGAAACATACAGAATTTTTAGTAGAGAATTGTATGAGACATATGTGAGAGTAAGACACTCTATCATTCTCCCTTAGAAATTGATTGAGAGACCACACATCTTGGGCGTTAGTGGAATTGGAGTGAAGATTGAAAGTGTTCCCGAGAACTTCTGATTTTTGGTTTTGAATTTCATTGCTCCAAAGTATGCTCTCTTGTTCTTGAATTCTGAAAGTTACATAATGCATGTTATCAATTGTGAATGAAGTAGATCCGTTATTTTTCCGCTGCGTATGTTTTGTATGAGATACAAACCATGATTAATCCTACAATTGGTATCAGAGCGGTCTTCAATTTCCAATTTGTATGACATGTTTTGTGAGTTTTGAAATCACGAATGATAGTTTCATGATGTTGGAAAGTTATTTAATTGATTTTCTGCATGGTGATTGAAATTATGTTTTGATGAAAACTGAGATTGATGTTATGATGTTGTTTAAGTTTGATGTTAAGTATGTTAATTTGAACTTTAAGGCTTTAACATCAATGGAAATCAGTTTAGATATCTATCTCTGTCTATTATGTTCATATGATAGTTGTTTGTTCATGAAAAACCATTGAAAACGTTTCAGAAAAAATTTCGGAAATTCGAAGTTCACGAGTTTCGATCGATCGAGTGAATTGGTGGTCATTCTGCTTAATTCGATTGATACCCGATTACTAGTCGATCAATCAAATTTAATTTTTCGATCGACCGAGAAGCGATCAAGTACCGATCGAGCACGGCAGATAGTCAGGTTCGAATTTTTTAATTTTTTCGATCGATCGAGGGGCACATTCAATCAATCGAAAGAAGGAAATTTAGAATTTTATCTAAATGTTTTCAAGGTTTCAAAAGTGCAAGGCTGTGTGTGATTAGATTACACATGATTTCCAAATAAAAACTTCTATTTTAAAACATCTAGTGGGAGAGAGATACAAGAGTTGGATCTCACGGCCTCCATTGTCGGTTTATAGTAGAGTGATTAAGCACCTCGCCCTAGCGTACATGCCTTGCTCCCTTCGGAGGGTGTTTAATTCATGGTACTACAGGTTAAACTTCTAAATGATGGATAATATGTGTTTTTACATTAAGAACAACCATGCTACCGTGGAGTTACTTAATGACTCACATAGAATTCAGTCAATGGTGTACACTAGACTAAGTTTAATATTAACCTCCCTTCGGAGCTATGTCATTATTACTTAGAGGCTAAAGGAAAAACGACATATTATTAGTGTTTAATAAGAGTTATCATGATAGCACTAATAATGAAAATAGTTCTCAATCAATCATAGTGTTTATAATTTACTTGCTTCCAAGGAATTGGGTTGTCGTTGTATATATTATTTTATGGTTTTATTCAGGTTCCATATTATAAGCTTATATGCTAAATTGATAATGTCCAATTTACTTATTATATTCATGTTTATTGTTTTTAGATTTTGTCATGGCATCATTTAGCCCACTTGTTTCCATTCCTAATCAAAACAAACTGGCTGGATCCAACTATGTTGACTGGAAAAGAAATTCGGATATTATTTTAACTGCTGAAGAGCACAAATATGTGTTTACTCAACCATGTCCTAGCTTTCCTTCATTAGATGCTCCTTTTGAGGAAAAACAACGATATGATCGTTGGCAGAAATCTAATGAGATGGACAAGTGCTATATCCTAGCATCTATCTCAAATGTTCTACAGCATCAAATATAGGATGTAGAACTAGCTTCAGACATTATGCATAGTCTGAAGGAGATGTTTGGTGAGTAAGGCCGTTCAGCAAGGCAAGAAACCATGAGGCAAATTTATAATACCAAAATGGCTAAAGGTAGTTCAGTGAGAGAGCATTGTCTTACAATGATTTCTAATCTGAATACATTAGAGGTTTTAGGTGCCAACATTGATGGAGAATCCCAAGTGGATATGATACTCCAGTCACTACTGAAATCATTCAAGGAATTCAGATTGAATTATAATATAAACAAAAAAAGTTTATTCTTTGTTTGAATTAATGAATGAGTTAGTAGTAGTGAAAGGCATCCTTGGTACTTCTAGTGTTGAAGCTAATGTGGGTGAAGCTTCCTACTTCTCAACCTAAGTCGAAAGGCAAAGGTAAGAAAAAGAAGAAGAAGGACTTCACTAAGCAGGATGGTAAGCAAATTGCCTTGGGAGTTGCTGACAAAGGAAAGAAGCTCAAAGGAAAGTGTTTCCATTGTGGTAAGAACGGACATTAGAAGAGAAATTTTCCAAAGTTTAAGGCTGCCAAGAACAAGAATTGAGAATCGATTGAGTCATCTTGAAAGTTTGTTAAGATTTTCTTCATAATTTCGATCGATTGAGGGATACATTCGATCTATCGAAAGCAATGAATTTTGAATTTTCACTAAGTGTTGCAAGACTATGTGTGATGTGATTACACATGTTTTCTGATTTAAAAACCTTTCTTTTAAAATATCTAGTGGGAGAGAGATACAAGGCTTGGATCTCACGACTTCCATTATTGGTTCATAGTAGTGTGGGTAAGCACCTCGTCTTGGCGTATATGCCTTACGATCCCAAAAGAGGGTGTTTACTTCATAGTACTACAAGATTGAACTTACCCGTTTAAAGTAGTGTGAACAAACACCTCGTCTTGGCATATATGTCTCGCAATCCCAAATGAGGGTGTTTTGTTTCATGGTACTACAAGTTTAAACACTATAAAGGGAGATGAAATGTGGCTACACATGATTCTAGATAATGGTGTACACTAGACTAAGTATAATGTTAACCTCTCAAAGGAGCTATGTCATTATTACTTAGAGGCTGAAGGAAAAGTGGCAAATTATTTTTGTTTGGTAAGAGTTACCATGATAGCATTAATAAAGAGAATATTTCTCGCTTGATCATAGTGATTGGTATAAACTTGCTACCAAGAAATATTAATTGCAGGATTGGGTTATCGTTGCACCTAATATAATATGGTTTTAGGGTTCCATATTATATGGTTATGGTTGCAAAATATAATGTCCTTGTAATTAAGTTCGTAGTCTCAAATTAAAGTTGTCATAAATTTTTGTTCTCTAACTACTATTTTAATAGAATCACACTAACTAAGACATAATTTTGGACATGGTACTTAAAGGAGCTGAAGTACATATTTAAGTTTCGATTCAGCATTGTCATATTTCCTGTACATGATGCATTTATGGAAGATAGCTTATGATGTAATCATAGTCTCCATAGAAATGCTAAAATGTTACATTGGCTTCTATCTCAATTGTATTAAAGCATGAGATGCAAGAGTTAGTACTAGATTTAGACTTTATATTAAGTCTAAATGAGATGTTTGGTATGAATCATATAAAGTACTAAGAAAGGCTTAAGGAGTTTCAATTCTATATCATTTTATGAAAATGTTTTATAATTTTAAAATGAATTGGAATTCTTGGATGTAGAGATTGTATTTTAATCTCATATGGATATGATCCATAAGTCCTTGTTAGAATCATTTGATCAATTCAGATTATTTTGAAAATAAATACATTCCTTTTATATTATCTAAATTGATAAGTGAGTTCTACACAATGGAAGATATCCTAAAAGCTAAGGCTATAATCAATATGATTTAATTCAAATTCTTAGTCTAAACTGAAAGGTAAAGGTGGTAAAAATAGGAATTATAATACCAAACAGTTGGACATGTTAGTTACCCTAGTAGTTGCCAAAAGGAAATTAGATTTAAAAGTATGACCATAAGGAAAGTGTTTCCGTTTTGGTAAAGCTAAGCATTGTCTATGATTGTCTTTTAGATGGAATTTTACATGTTTACTTTTTAAAGAAAAAGTTTCATCCTTTGGTATTGTATGTTTTGGCACTTATGTCTAGATCTTATTAATCTAAATGATATTCAAGATTGGTGAAAGATGGGATTTTAGAACCATTATTTTGTTATATTCCTAGTCTATGAATTCTATTTAGAGGATAATAAGATCTAGGGCTCCTTTTCATAAAGGAATAAAGTTCCAATGACTTCTTTAAGTCAGTGCATACATAAAGGATGAATAGGGCTCTTTTAAAGGTAAAATATTCTAAAAGAAAAATATCAGAATTTGTTGTAAGACAACTATAAAATACATTTAAAAATGAGATGGTTGTATTAGATACACCACAAGACATTATTCAGTAGATAACTATTACACGGTACAATATCATAGTGGGAGGATTATTAATTACCAAATAAATTCATACGTTTAGAATAAACTTTTGAAGTTATTTCTCAAGGGTATGAATTTGATCCACGGTCCTACGTAAAGGCAATAGATGATATGAATATGAATTAATGGATCAAGGTTATGTGAATAGAATTAGATTCTATTTAAAGTCTAGAACTTGTAGAGGCGCCTAGTGGCATTAAGCCTATTGTTTTCAAATAGGTCTACAAGTAAATGAGATTGATAGATTTGAAGGTGCAAACCTTCAAAGTCAAGACTAGTGGCAAAGAGATTTATTTAGAAAGAAATGGTTTGACTATGAAAAGATTTTTTCACCAATAGTCAAGTTTGATCCTATCTAGATTCTCTTATCCATTATATTTCATTTGGTGAAATATGGCAATGGATATCAAGAAAGCTTCTTTTAGTAGCAATCTTGAAGAAAACATCTATATGATGTAACTAAACTTGTTCATAGCAAAGAACCAGTAATGTTTAGTATGCACGTTGCTTAAAGTCCATTTATGGACTAAAGCAAGCATCTAAATCATAAAATATCATCTTTGATCAAGCAATCAAATTGTTTGATTTTGATCAAGTATTAAAATGCCTTAGTGTAAAAGCCATATAGAATTATAAATTTCTTAATGTATGTTGATGACATTCTAATCATTTAGAATGATGTAGAGTTATATTCATCAATGGAGATTTTTTGTTGTCTAGTCCAGTTTGATATAAAGTACTTGGGAATGACTGGTTACATCCTAAGAATTTAAACTTTGTTAAAATTCAGAAATTAGGATGTTGGGTCTATCTCATACTACCTATATAGATTAGATTTTAGCCAAGTATAGCATGTAATACTTCAAGAAAGGATTTTTTTTCTTTTTAAGTTTGAAGTTCCTTTATATAGGACTGTAGTCCTAAGACATATAAAAGGAAGAGAATATTAAGACGGTTCCTTATTCTGTATCAATAGAAAGTCTTTATGCTATGCTATACACTAGGCTAAATATCTATTTGGTGGTGGGCATGGTAAGCAAATAGCAATTGAATCTAAGATCACTAAATTTAGTGGGAGTAAAGCGTATACTCAAATATCTTAGGAGAATGAGGGATTATATCCTTGTCCACCAAAGTGAGGATTTGATCGTTACTGGTTGTACAAATATTGACTTGTAGTTTGGTTGTGATTCATAAAGTTGGACTTTAGGATATGTATCCTAGGTGGTGAAGATACACATTAAACGTAATTATTATCTCATTAGAGAGATATGAGTACGTGAGATGTAGTAGTAGAAAAGATAATTTATGCAATAAATCTGGCAAAAACTTGTTTCCAAACCTTGCCTTAGAGTGATTATGAATTACTCCAAAGGGAAATAAGTGTCGGATATATGGTAAATTGTCTTTGAGGGCAAGTGGGAGATTGTTGGGGTTTATATCCTAAAAATCCAATTTATTGGCATATAATATATAATTAAATTGTTTAATTATATGAGACTATTTATACATGAACTAATGGGACATTATCATAGTCCATGAGATGCATTGTATGTGATTTATGTGATTTAGTCATAGAAGATGTAAATCACAAGTTCCTTGTAAACTCAAAATGTAGTTCGTAGTCGGTGATGAAATTGGGCGTTTCATCTGTGAAGACTATAACACATCAACTAAGATGATTTGTCTTGATCATGGAAGTGGAGACTTCTAGTTGATGTATTAATGTGTCTTAAGAGTTAAGACATATTGAACTGGACCGCTATGAGATTAATTATTCAATTAACAACTGTCACCTGAATAATTAATCTCACGGCTTCTAATTTCATAGACCCTTAATCCTAAGAGGGTAGTGAACCCGATCATGAAATGTGGGTTACTTTAATATATCAGGAGTGAGATCTAATATTCATGGTTAAAACCTCAGTATGTTGGGTAACTACACGTAGTGTTGAGGGAACACATATTCTCAAGATGGAATTCATAATCTCTTTTTATAGAGACAAGAAATATCCCCTTGAGATAAGTTTAATGGGAACTAGTTATTCAGGGTGCCCACTTTAGTTTCAATAAATGTGAATAACTAAAATATTAAGCTGGGTACTCAAGGATAAAATAGTTGTTTACAAAGTGATAGTTTATTATGACTTTGATCACTATGGATATTTCATGGAGGGGTCAAATAATATTATTAGAGTCTTGGGATATAATTTATTAATAAGGCCTAGAGTGCAATTATATGTATATAGTAGTATTAAATATAATTAATGGAACTTTGGACTTGTCAAGAGTTGACAGAAAAGCCCAAGGCCCATTGGAGCTAGTGTCTTATTGGTCCTTTTTTGTCCAACTCCAAGCCACACACTGAAGCCCAATTGGAAAGGCCCAATAGGCCAGCCCAATTAGATAATTAGTTTGTTATAAGGGGAGAAACATACAAAATTTTTTATTAAGAAAAAGAGAGACATCATTGTGAAATGGTGTGCATGTGTGAGTGAAGCCACTCAATTATTCTCCATTAGAAACTGATTGAGAGACCACACTTCTTGGGAATAAAGTGGAATTGGAGTGAAGATTAAAAGTGTTCTCAAGTACTTCTAATCTTTTGTTTTGAATTTCACCACACCAAGGTACGCTATCTTATTCTTAAATTCTGAAATTTACATTGTGCATGTTATCAATCATGAATAAAATAGATTCATATTTGTTGCTTCTGCTGTGTGTTTTGTATGAGATACAAAACCAGATTTTCCAACACAGTTTATCAACCCCGCATCAAGTTAGCATTCAACAGGAAAGTTAGACCTAGAGTCTTTGAAGAAGGTGACCTAGTCTTGAAAAAGAGCAACTAGGCCATGCCTGATCACAGAGGCAAGTTTGCCCCGACCTATAAGGAACCGTATATGGTGAAGAAGGCCTTTTCCAAAGGAGCCCTGATCCTTGCTGACGTGGATGGGCCCGACTTTAATATGCCCACCAATTTTGATGCTGTCATACATTACTTTGCATGATGGAGCCTCCAAGTGCAACTACTTTTTCCACATTCCTATATAAACAATAGAAAAGCAAAAAATAAAATTACAAAAATACAATAAAAAAAAATCGACAAAGTAGATTGAAAACCTGAAAGGGCAGTCTAGGCAAAAATTAAGGTAATAAAAAATGTCAGTGGAACTATGTGATGACCTGATCCTTCCCAGTGGAGGTATGTAGGTAGCCACCTTGGCCCAATCATATTTTAAACGAAAAATTAGTCAGTTTAATTCGCTTGGGTTTGGGATCAAGATCAGTGGAAGAAAGCATGCATCCTCTTGGGTTGTTCTATGTTTGCAACATGTGTAACCCGCTGTGGTTTTATTCAAAGATGTTATGGCCTACGCCAATGGAAGATGTACCCCATTGGGAAAAAAAAAAGATCCATCTAGAACAAGATGTATCCTTTGGAACCTAAGATATTGATATGCATAGACTTACACTTACCATCTTATTTGTATGATTAAGCATTTTCAAAGCATTTGCACACATATTCATTAAAACTGCCTATTTTGTGCCTTTCTAATCCTTTCATGCACTCATCAATATGCATTCCAAAACACAAATCTCATAAATATCTCCTAATAATCAATATATGCAAAAATATCTCTATTTCCACTTGTTCTCCGTTTTTAAGCATGCCTCACAAACTAGACTATGCTTTAAAAACCCAAAAGTGGAAGACCATACGCAATTGCCTAGCAATTTACGACAGACCTTTCCATACATGGAGGAATACTAACTACAAAGCTCATATGCAGAAATGAGAAGAAATAGAAAAGACTCCAGCAAGTCAAACGTGGCCCAAACGGTTTGCCATAGTTTGCATAGCACCTCGAAGCTGGTGCGAAGAATCGGATCATCCAAAGAATGAGTACGAAGCAACCCTGTTGCATCAAAGCCCAAATCTCTGGCAATCTCTCTAAGTCAGTCATATGAATGTCGAAGCCGAACTAGCTCCATTTCCATATTGGGACTCAAGGTCCATCCCTGCCTCTCTGTATTAGGCAAAGCCTGCAAGGTGCCAAAATCTGCAGTAGTAACTCTTAATGCCTCGTCCTTCTTAGCTACCTCTACCTGAAGGTGATGAAAAGCCAACTGTGGCTCACTAGGCTCATCAGCCAGCCCATACTCCAAGCTCAAAGTGGAATGAATGAAGGACCTAGCCTCTAATAGCCTCAACACTAAATCATCAGCCCTCCTGCTTGCCTCAGCCCAATTGGCCTCCACTATGGCCCTCTCCTTATCGCTTGACTGGCCCAAGACAGTGAATCTTTGAGTAAGATTTTCCAACTCACTCTCCAAACTAGTGACTCGGGATTTCAACTAAATACGCTCTGCCTCCGTGGCTAATAGAGCCTGACTCCTCTACTCAAGCTCTGCTCTAAAAGTAGCGAGCTCAGCCTTATAGGCTCTCTCCATCTCATCATAATCCTCTACTATGGCATCAAGAAACTCCCTACACCAATCCCTATCCTTGTTGACCTCTGTCAAGCACTCTCTTAGGTTTCTAAGAGTGCTCTCAACTCTGACTTCAAACTCCAGTGCATAATCCTTCAATATGTCAGCTAGAAGGCATGGATCAAGAGGATATAGAACCGATAGATCAATAATGAAGCATGGGTCCCAGCTGGCCCTCCACTCTCTAAACTCCATAGTGGACCACTCATAATCATCTCCAAGACAAGTGGGATAGTTGATAGTTAACCTGCACTCCTACTAGAAACCAAAAGCACGATCTATGATGACTATGTCAATATCTTGGAGCCCATAATCACAAATGATGCCAGAAAGATCACTAAATCGAGGGACATGCTAATCGCCCCCGAACTGCCTCAAGGCCATGCCTAGAAAGTACCCTGTACAACCCCAGATGCCCACCAAAAGGATGCTAAGCAAACCAACACAATGGGTCCAACCCTGCCACCTAGTGACTCCCCACTTGACTATCTAGCTCCGATCGGTGGGACTCAAGCCAAACAAATACTACAACCATCCAATGGTATCCCCAATGAAAGGAAGATCAAAAGCCATAGTGAACTTAACCCTGTTCTTCCTCAAGAACCCAGTAGGCTGTGCCCTAGATATCACACTCAAATGACTACAAAACCAGAACTGCAGCAGATGCACATAACAACCAAGCCTACCACTACTAGTCTCACGACACAAAGAAAGAGACCTACTAGTCTCAAAGAGGAGAGAGGGAATAAAAGAAGTGCTATGAGACAGAGTACTCACCTAGGGTAGAACTGCAACGTTGATAGAACCTAATTGAGAAGGGAAGAACACTGAGCCAAAGAAGGCCACCATAAAGGCTTAGCGCCTATAGAAGGTTCAATGCTCCTCTAAATCCACAAAGTCTCTTCAGTAAGCAACAGGGCACTTAGCTTCACCAAACTGACAAAGTAGAAAATCAAAAGGGATGCTACCTCCCAAGCCTCTCCCATATTGGGTCAGAACATCCACACATAGGTTTCTTTAGGCCTTATAGCTTCGCCAATAGCTTACAGAAGCGAGATCGAGTCGATGGTTGATAAACCCGACTCACAGGGGTAGGAAGAGAAAGAAAGTGATCATACTCCTCCAAAGTAGGGACCAAGTCCACATCCCTTATGGTGATGCACCTCAAAGCAGAATCCTAACAAGTAACTATGGCCTTCAGTAGGTGTCCAAAGAAGTGCAAAAGTGTGAAGTGGCATCTCCAAGGAACTGTTTGATGTAGGGCCGATCCCTGGAAGAGAATGATGTACACCATCTCTTGAGCTCCCTCTTATGAAAATTCTCCTTCTCAACTTCACCACAGTATCATAAGTCTTGAGCTTAAGAACATCCATGTACAGATCTGAAAGAATTCGGTGTTCTAATGCAGTTTCATGCAGAAAATTGAAGAAAATAGTGTTTCTAGGAGTTTTCTACTAAGAAAAAGGGTAGGAGAAGACCATAGAAATCGCACACCAGAATGTGCAAGGTCTAAGAGGGTGTGCAACCTTTATGCACACTATCGAGGCCAGTGCACCTTGTAGGGCCGCTAGCCCCATGTGGCGCACCTATAAGGGCTACCTCCCCTTGAGACACGTGCCAGGGTTTTTCAAGCCCATCCCTATTCTGAGCTTAAATCCAATGAATTGAGGGTTTTGGGAAGCTCTAGAGCAAAGATTCCATCTGTTTTTGCAGTAACAGTGGTGCTCGTCAGGTTCAGCAGCAAACTTGCCTTTCAAAAGTTTTTTTTTGCACAACTGAGACCGTACAAAGCCTACACTGGGGCAGTTTATCTTTACGCATCTCGTCTGGCATCCCAAAATATCTTGAACCTCATTTTCAAAGCCCGATTCACCCAATTCAAGGGTCGGTTCAACCCCCATAATCAAGACATGTAAAAAGACAATGCTAAGTCCATTCCCAATCACTATTAGTAGTCCATCTAGCATGGTATAAAGATCATAACAATCATTTCCCCAAGGTAACACTTCTTGAAGCATCTATCGATTCAGTTGATAACCGAGACAATTAGTGCATTTCGTTGCACGACAAGTCCAAAATCCCACTAGGGAGATTCATGATCATTATTAAGGTTGTCAAGGAACCCGTATCGCCACTGTGATTCTGGTCTCAATTCAAGTCAATCGATCATTTTAGAACCACACAAAATCCTACACTAGGGCAGTTTATTTTGCACAGTTCAATCCGTTAGTCGATATGCTCAAGAAACGGGTCCATCCCGCTAGGATCCTTTCCTCTCATGATAAGAACCACATAAAATCTACACTGGGGCAATTTATTTTATGTGGTCTTTCCTCTCTCTCTATGTCCCTCAACGAATCAATCAACATCAGATTCTATCGGTAAATCTATGAAAGTATGATGTGGTGTAAAGTGACCACAATGGTGTAACTAGCTCCAAAATGCTAAAGTCCTACTAACATACATGTAAGGCCTACCAAGAGGCAATGTTCATACATCAGGAGCCTACCAATAGGCGATATCTAGAAGCATACATGTAAGACCTACTGAGAGGCAATGGTCATCACATATTGAGAGCCTACCAATAGGCAAAATCCAAAAAGATACATGTAAGACCTACCAAGAGGCATTGTTCATCATACATCAGAAGCCTACCAACAAGCAAAATCTAGAAACTTACATGTAAGACCTACCAAGAGGCAATGTTCATACATCAAGAGCCTATCAATAGGCAAAATCTAGAAACATACATGTAAGACCTACCGAGAGGCAATGTCCATACATTAGGAGCCTACCAATAGGCAATATCAAGAAACATACATAAATGCCTACCAAAAGGCAATGTCCATACATACATCAAGAGCCTACCAAGAGGCGATATCATACATCAGGGCCCACTTTAGGGCAATATAATACATACATGTCTAGAGCCTACCAAGAGGCAATATAATACATACAGTCCAAGCCTACCAAAAGATGGTCCAATATATACATATTTGGCTCGCTAAGGGGCAATGTCTACAAAATACCAAAAAAAAAAAAACATGTCCATGTAAGGGCTACATCATCATGATACAACAACAGTGGCTGGCCTAGGGGGAGTCATCGTCTCTAACGGCATCATCAGCAAAGCACCCAGCACTGCCGTCATCGGCATCATCACCCACAATAGGGCCTATAGACGGACCGGCTTAATCTGTTGGAAAACTTGGGACATATCCTAGAATAGGGCCCCGAGCCCAATCATCTAAAGGGGCATATCTCCAACTATCGGCCAATCCAAGATGAGCATGTTAGGATATGTGCCCTTTAAATCCTATTGTATGTCATGTATGACATTATGTTCTATGTAATAAACTTATTTTATGATTATCTAAAATAATGGTAACATGAATACTTGGACATTATCATATAGTCCATGAGATGCATAGTATGTGATTTATATGATTTAGTCACGGAAAATATAAATCACAAGTTCTTTGTAAACTCATAATTTTAGTTTGTTGTCGGTGATGAAATTGGGCATTTCATCTGCGAAGACTCTAACATATCAACTAAGATGATTTGTCTTGATCATGGAAGTGGAGACTTCTAGTTGATATGTTTTAAGAGTTAGGACATATTAAACTGGACCGCTGTGAGATTTATTATTCTTCTAATGACTACAAATGAAGAATAAATCTCACTACTTCTATTTACATCAACTCTCAATCCTAAGAGAATAATGAACCTGATCATGAAGTATAGGTTGCTTTGATATATCAAGAGTGAGATCTAAAGTCACGATCAAAATCTCGGTATATTGGGCAGCCACATATAATGTTGAAGGAACATATATACTCAAGATGGAATTCATAATCTCTTAATGGAGGTATAAAATATTCCCTTGAGATAAGTTTAATGGGTTTGGTTTAAGGGTAATTTTAGGTTTGTCAAGAGTTGATAGAAAGGCCCAAAACCCATTGGTGCTAGTGTCTTATTTGTCCCTTTTGGTCCCACTCCAAGCCACATACTAAAGCCCAATTGGAATGACCCAAAAGGCTAGCCCAATTAGATAATCAGTTATATATAAGGAGAGAAACATACAGAATTTTGTAATGATGGAAATGTATGAAACTGGTGTGCATGTGAGTGTAAGCCACTCTCTTATTCTCCCTCGAACACACATGTGTAAATTAATTGAGAGACCACACTTCTTGGGCATAAGTAGAATTGGAGTGATGATTAAAAATGTTCCAAAGTACTTCTAATCTTTGGTTTTGAATTTCACTGCACCAAGGTACGCTCTCTTGTTCTTAAATTCTGAAATTTACATAGTACATGTTATCAATTGCGAATGAAGTAGATCCATTAATTTTCTACTGCATATTTTTTGTATGCGATACAAACTATGTTTTTCCAACAGAGCAGGCATGTACTCTGACTCATGTCGGCAAATAAAAGGATCTCTACCAGGAATATAAGGTGTAGAAGGTACAGGCATCCTATGTCCCCTTATCTCACGAATTAAAATGCCGATGTACCCACGAAGCAAGCCTATCTCAACCTATAGCTGACCCTTCTCTCTCAACGACAACGGCATGTGCCTCTCTCTCTCTCTCTCTCTGCCATAGGTCCTTCTCTCAAGCAAGCAATCTTGGAATCTCCTCCTATGTGTACCCCTCTCTAGCAACAATAGCTCCCTCGAGATCTTTCACTCTAGCCTAAAGGGTATCTACTTATAACCTCAAATAGGCCTTAGAAGTCTAATAAGCACGTGTTATACCACCAAGAACTTTGCCCCCACTCATAGGGCAATCATCCATAATGGGTCCGACCGACAACTACAAGAACCAACCGAAGTAGTTGGTGTCCTTAGTGACAAAATAGTCGAAGGTCCCTAGGTACTCTGAAGATTCGCATAACTTGATGATAGGTCCTCTTAGCCAAGAAGAACTCCTAGCTCAACAAAGTCCATAACCAACGCCGTGCCTGTGACTCAGCCATGGCCTGGGTAACCTCACGCCTAGCTAACAACTACCCATCGTAGGGACAGTTGAGTATCTCACCCCAGGTAACACAATCTAATGCAACATCGACGGTGGACGGTTGTGTCAAGACAACTCTGTTGATGTCATAGAGGGACCAAGCATATGCGCTAGGGTAAGTCTCTGATGATAGGCCAGTATACTGTAGGCGTAGGGCTGGGATGTACTCATATGCCTAGTATGTTAGAACCTGCCAAGAATTCTCAAGGCTTTTGAAGCCACATCGCAAAGCCTGCCTCATGAAAGCTATAAAGAACCCAAAAGAAAGGGCCCCTCAATCGTAGGCCTTAATGTCCAACACTACTATCATGGATCCCTGCAGCTTGCAAGGCAACACTGACCAGTTGTTGCCAAATAGGCAACTACCGATGAAGTAGAAAAAGAATTGCTTGAGACCAATGTTGTTAGGCTCTGCCACCCAATGCATGCACTCCTTCAGCCACTCCATACGGATCTGAAGCTCCTCGGAAGGCCCAAAATACTGTCGCCTCGTCAAAGTAAAGGGATAATGATTGCCCAAGAGCACGCTTGTAGTAGAAAAATCTACAAGATTGGATGGGACAAGATACCCCCCAAATCTAAGGCCAAGAATAGCCATCCAGTCGAAGGGAAGGATTGCATACTCCCCACAACTTAAATGAAAGGTGCCAATCTCTGCATGGAATTGTTGCGCCAAAGTCTTCGGTATCACGTGCCGCATAGAATAAGGAGGAATCCTCAAGAACTCCTCGAAGCCTTGCTCAATCAAGAAGCCGTGATAGCGTGCATTTGTCCTATGGTCAAATAGGCATAGGAGGAATGAAGACCAAGCTCCGTGGCCACGAATCTTATCATGGCCTTGCGCTTGAAATCAGAAAAGTTACTGTAAAGTTGTGATTTACAACTATATTTTGTATTGGCTTTATTCCATGACAAAAAGTGTTGTATTTGCTTTAATTTGTTCCTTGTATTTTTGTGGGATTTTATTGTATTGGGTTTAGTATTAAGTTGGTGAAGATTCAAGCTAAATTGAAGATCAGTGGTTTTCGCGACTGTCTCGCTAGTAGCTAACCCGAGAAAGAGCCATGTGAGAAGCACATGCTGGAAGCTGAAGCGACATGCCAACCTGGAAGATTTTGCTAGTGTCTCGCGAGTAAGGCCTTCCTGCGAGATATCCGTGAAACTCTCTGCTTGGAGGATTTTTTAAATGTGACTATCTTACCCTTCACTTATACTATATATACCCTCATTACCCACAAATGTTTAAGAAGGCTATTCAGAGAAAAAAAAACCTAGATAGGTTTTCAACAACACACACACCCATCTTTTAGAGAAATAGCTGCTCATCCTTAGAGAAAAATCATTGTAGCCTCTTCTCCTTCCCTCTCCCATTGCCATACCCTAAGAGGAGATTTGTAACCAAACACAACCCACACATTTTTAGAGTGTAGAGAGTGTTTTGGAGATTGGGAATCTTTGGGGATTTGCCAAAAAAAGCCGGTGAGGTTTGGTGGATGAAATCGGGCATATTGCGGGATCCGGAAAGCTAGAGAAGACATGACTCCATGAAGTCCATTGGTAGCAGGAGTTTGGAGGGCTCAAGTACATTGGATAGACTAGGCTTGGAGGGTCTTTTGTTATTCGTGTACTCCAACTTTATTCTCTAGTGGATCGATTACTACTTGGAGAGCGGCAGAGAGGTTTTTCACTGAGTTTTTCGGTTTCCTCTTCGATAACACAATAGAGTGTTATCTTGTGTTTGCATCTCTCTTCCCTTACTCTTGTGATTTACTTTTTTTTTTTTTCTTTATGTTTATGCACTAGAGTAGTAACAGTTCATTGTGCACATTTACTCTTATTTCCGCACTTGTTTAAGTGAGAGTAAAATCAAACAAGCCATAATTTTTAATTTGGGGTCTAAACAAGCTCTTGTGTTTTAACACAAATCCGAGCTTTCAATTGGTATCAGAGCAGGTACACTTGTTTTGGTTTTATTACCTAAATGTGATCCTTGACCCCTTGTGTGTTTTGCCATGGATAGTGTTTTGTATGCTTCTATGGATGTTTTGGATGATATTGATTGTAACTGGTGTCAAGCTTTCCTTCTAAATCTCGATCGATGCCTTTTATCAAGCTATCTATCGAGCTTCAGTAAAATAGCTTTTCTTCACTTGTTTCTTGAATCAATTTTCATGTCTTTAATACAACCACTTAATATGTAAACCCAACTTAGATCTAACAAAAATTAGGCATAAAATATAAGCTTATAAATCATATAGTAAATAATATTCGATTGGCACAATATTTGACAAGTGTATTAAAAGCATAAAGAACATACAATTCAATAGATAGATTTTCAAAATATATAGCAATGTCAATATTTTTAAAGGAAATTGTAGCCTTAGGCTACAACCAATTTTGTAACTAAACTTTTTCCTTTAAGAACAAATTACTCTAGTGTAATGATTAATTAAAGACTTTAAGTGATGTAATGCAAAATCAGTAAATCAGTAAACACTCAAATTCCAACCTTCTCACTTTGAAAACTGAATTAGGGGTACTTATAATTACTTTCCAACGCAAATTATTATATGCAAAATTATTTTTTTCTTTCAAATTTTTTGTGCTTATTTGTTTTTGTATAACTTTTAAATACCTTACCTTTTCATAGTATAATTATATTTTAACCCATTTTTAACATATAAGCGAATAAACTATCAATCAAAAGCTGTATCTAAATGGATGGATGCATGTCAATACTAAAACTAAAAAGGGAAAAATAAGAGAAAGAGATTAAGAAGAGTGCCTTGGGGCCTTGGCGGCCACAAGTTAGGAGTAAAGCTTGGGTCTAGGGGTCACTGTCAAAGATGTAAATATTAAAAAAATTAAGAAAAAAATAAAACATTAAGGCATTTTTTAGGTTTTGAGGATTTCAAATGTCCTCTATCTTTTTAATACATGGATATTCATTTAAATTGTCTAATATTGTCAATTTCAACATAAGATAAACCTTCGGTTGCAAGTAGCAATTCCCTAAACAAAGGCATCGAAAGTCAAGAACTACATAGTTCAATGGTATTGCCTGCTTTCATTTATAAGGAGAACCATGGCTTGAACCCCCCCCCCCCCCCTTTGGCTTATAATTATTGGACAAAGTTCAATTTAGTCCCTCAATAATTAGTTGTGTCAATTTGATCCATTAATCATTAATTGTGTCAATTTCATGCATTAACTTTTAAGATCAAGTCAATTTTATCATCGATTTTCTCTCTATTAAGATTAGTAATTGAGGAATCTAAGAATGATACTAACTTGATTTTGAAATTTGAAAGAAAAAAGTTAACACAATTAATAGTTGAGAGACAGGATTCAAGTGATAACTCAATAATAATAACATTTTTGTAGTACCTCATGCATGTGGTTGGAACTCCACATCCCCATTACTACCTATCTCCCCAAAAACTAAGAAGTTGAAAGACCAAATGAAACTTTGCCTAATAATTGAAAAACTAAGATAGTAATTTAAGCTTCAGAGTTCAGGCCATTGACATATGCTCCATTATATTAACTAGTCTGTAATTTGTGCTTATGCACGAAAATGATGAATTGTAGTGATGCTATTAATATTAGTTTGGGCTATTAAACATATAGGACATAGTTCGAGCAGGACATTTGAAGGTACTAAAATAGTTTTTTCTTGCAATTTCATGATATTGGTTACACCAAGTTTCTCATTACATTGCTATTACATATATAATTTTGAAAATCACTATTGGATACTACATATACAATATCAATTCACAGTTATTGTTTGTGAAATTATACTAAATATAACACAAAATAAAATAATAAAATTTTCAAATAATATCTCCTAAATTGAATGAGGATAGATGCATGAGATCGATCAGTTTAATTATAATTTGTTACATTCAATATTTGTGCATACAAAATATTTGAATAGAAACAGTATAAAAAAAAAATCGTTCATTAGTTCAAAGAAAAAATAACAATGAAAATCTAAACAATTTGATTTGAACGGGAAGCTAACAAAAGCAAAATCCAATTTTGGTTCTAATTGAATTTTCTCTAAATTTTGGTTTAAAAAAAAAGCAATATATATATATATATACATATACATATATATATATATATATATATATTATCTAATTAATAATAGACCGTACATAATCATAGTATATGTGGGGAGTAAAAAGACCCAAGTGGGCATATGGGCCTATGGACTGTAGCATGGAGGACCGACCTGCTCCTAAGTTAAGAATTTGTTAGCTTTGCGAATTGGCCCATACGCCGAGGGTCCGAGGATACAGCCAAGGGCGAGCTTCTCCTCGGACAGAGCCAAGAGAACTCAGAGCTTCATTATGAAGGTCAAGGCACAACTCTGGAAAGACTAATGGTTAAAGGGGGAAATCTTGAACCTTCGAGGTACACCGATGCTAGAAAAATACCAAAAGAAAAGGCTGCCACCTCCACATTAAAGACTCTGCACCTACCTCCCTGGCCGCATTAATGGGGAAGTGACCCCTAAACAGTAGAACTGAAACTTCTGGTCACTATTCAAAGGCACTAAGAAAAGAAATATCTAGGGGGAGGGGGTTGGAGTAACACGTGGATAAAGTATCAGGAGAAGAAGTATTTAAGGGGGATGAACGCCAGAGAAGGGGGGAGATCGGTAACTAAGAAAGAAATTAAGGATTGTAACTTTTAAGAGAGAGAGAGAGAGAAATAATACAGAAGTATTCCTCGGCTTACGTCCGAGGAGGTCTATTTGCAATTACCATTTGTTATTTACAAGTGTTTGTAACTCTTAGCCTGTTATCAAGTTCTCAGTACCTCTAACCTAGATTTCAAGCCCACACTTTACAAATTTTATTGTTTAAGGCTCATTGGGCCTGAGCCCGTAATTGTCTTTGGGTCCAGGTGCAATTGTGCACTTACAGTATATTAGACACATGACTTATAAATTTAAATTGTTTTTAGTTATACAAAAAAGGCTCATAAATATAATATCATTCAAAATCTCTCTTCCTCTAATTTTATATATAGAGTTAGATATATGATTATGAATTTTATGATTTATTTATATTAGACTCCTCGTTTTCTACATTAAATTAACTCATTTGGCACAACAATTAAAAAAAATTATACTAGATGGGATACATGGTGCAAAATTAAACCCTAATTGAAATCTAATTTTTACATTAAATTAACTCACTTGGCACAAAATTTTAAAAACATAGATTAGATGGGACATGTGGCGCAAAATCAAATTCTAATTGAATTCCAATTTGGAATCTAATTGAATTTTCTCTCAGCTTTACTTATATATATATACTAGCTTATAACCTCATGCATATGCATGGATATACTTAAAAGATACACATTAAGACGCATAGTATAATAATCTTACATATATAATTTAAATATTATTGATAGTCATTCTTATATATATTTTTGTTAACTCTTTAAAAAGTGTTGCAAGAATGTTATTAGGTAGAAAATGTAAATTTTTCATTTTTTAAATATTTTTATGTTCATTAATTTTAGACTCTTTGTTTTTTGTACACAATAATTCACTTGAATGGATATTTATGATATGGTCCCACATTTGATTCCAAAAATAAAAAATAAAACTCTCTCTAAAAATAAATAATTTAAGACACATGGCGCAAAATCAGACTTCAATTGTAGAATATAATTAGATTTTCTCTAAATTTTACCTATTAATATATATATATATATATATATATATATATATATATATAAATGACTTATAAATTTGAGTTGTTTTTAGTTATAAAAAAAGGCTCATAAATATAAAATCATTCAAACTCTCCGTTCTTCTAATTTTATATATAGTGTTAGATATATAATTATGCTTTTTATGATTTATTTATATTGGACTCCTCGTTTTCTACTCTAAATTAACTCATTTGGCGCAAAAATTAAAAAAATTTGATTAGATGGAACACGTGCCGTAAAATTAAACTTTAATTGAAATCCAATTTTTACATTGAACTAACTAACTTGGTTCAAAAATTTAAAATTTTTTATTAGATGGGACATGGTGCAAAATTAGACTTTTATTGAATTCCAATTTAAAATCTAATTGGAATTTGTCTCAACTTTACCTATTAATGTGTGTGTGTGTGTGTGTATATATATATATATATATATTAGTTCTACAAAAAAAATGGCTCATAAATATAAAATCATTCAAAATTTTTTTTTTTTTTATGGTTTACTTGTATTGGACTCCTCTTTTTTTACATTAAATTAACTCATATGGTACAAAAAATTAAAAAACTTATATTAGATAGGACACATGTCGCAAAATTAAACTTTAATTGAAATCCAATTTTTACATTGAATTAACTCACTTGGCACAAAAATTTAAAAACTTATTATTATTATTATTATTATTATTATTATTATTATTATTATATAGATGTGTGTGTGTGTGTGTGTGATGGGAAAAAAATTATGGGCAAAAAATAAATAAATAAAACTTTTTGGTAAATAAGATGCAGAAACTCCCAGCCACTAGAACCAAATCTCACAATATTTTCATAACAAGTGTGTTGTGAAAATAATGAAACAAAATTATTTAGGAACCCAAAAAAATAATGACTTATAATTTTGTTACGTCTCTAGACTTTCTCTATTACCTATTATCAATAATCTATGGCTCTTCCTGGTATAGCAAAATCTTAGTACAACTCACAATGCCGATAACATATTTTGTGGCTAAGAGCTTTGTACCTCAGCGACACGGGAAATTAACGTGTACTTTTGGAGTACCATAAATACGCACTCCCTCCTCTCACATGAATGGTGGGTCTCACTAATTAAATTCATGGTAGGACCCACCATTCATATGAGAGGGGGGACTATGCATTTATGGTACTTCGGAGTACCTAATAATTTTTCCAATGACACTATGTTCTTTTCTTTATGAGAAGAATTAAATTTCAAATCCTCCATTCCCTATTATGGTAACTGTCAAATTATTTTAAACCTCATTCTTATTTTAAACCTCTTTCAACTGAAATTGTTGGTTCAATTTAATGTAAAGTTGGATACTTCAATTGTGATTCTTTTTTGGGTTGCCTTTCTAGTCTCCTAGCATAAAACTGATACAAGGGCATCTCCATTAAAAAAGTATGAAAGGTTCAAAAGGGAAATACTGGATCTTATACTCTTTTTTTTTTTTTTTTACATTCACTTTCATGTGTGTTGAGGACCAAAATGCAACAAGGAATCTCAGTCTATGAAAATTAAGGAAAGACCGTGGGCCTTAACAAAAAATGCCCAATTCACGAAGTTAAGAAGAACCATGAAGGCCAAAAGTCCCAAAAAGAAGGAAAAAGAAATAATAATAATAATAATAATAATAATAATAATAATAATAATAATAATAAAAGAAGACCCAGACTTGGTCAGGCCAAAGGACATGCAGCAAGAAGAATCAACATCAAGGCCCTAGGACCTTGATGTGTCCTTTTGAAGCCTTGAGAAGAGGACCTTGGCTAACACATGGAAAAGCCAAGATGTGTGTTTAGATTTCTAGGAAAAGCCATTAAAAAATCTAGTAAAACCAGGTTTGTCTTTGGAACCCATGGTCCAAGCCCATAGGATCTTGAGTTGGTAGTAAGGGAGAAGTGGTTTGGTTAGTAGGAGAGTGATTTCTGGTGAAAGGAGGATCCCAAAGGTTTCCCTTGATTCATATATTTGCTTGGAATGCATGAACCAATAGAAAACTCAGTTCCTTCATGTGCATGACATCTCCCCATAATTTCGCCTCAATTGTCATTTTCAATCAAAACTGTCATCCATTGCATTGAGCAGCCCACCCACTCCTTTGACTTTCCAAGAATGAATCTTTCATTTGTAACTAAAGCCAAATGCCCCTTTTGAGTTATAATTACCTAATTAAGCTAAACATATATCCAATGCACTTTCTCAGGTTCCAAAGGACATGGTTTTACACAGTAGACCAAGGATGTCCTTGCCTGAGCTACCAGACCATGTCCACTATAAAAGGAACAGTAAACATAGTAGAAGGGGGGGGGGGGGGAGAAAAAGAAGGATTTAGATGGAGGAAAAATGGGAGACTTCAAAGGTTCAAAAGGATAATTCTTAGAACTTTAAGAGCCCAGCAAGGGAGAGGGGAGAGAAAAGGAACACAATAAGAGAGCCAAGAAGAAAAAATTTGTCTCATATCCTTGAGATCAATCAAAATATCACTTAACCTCCAAAGAAACATATGCCAAAGCATGCACACATCAGATATCACTCTCTTTCACAAAATCCTCCTCACCTGACCATCTCGGAAGGCAATGCCCAAGCAAAGCTACTTGTACTTGAATTCCAAATCCCACAAGTCTTGTGCAAAAGCACTAAGTCAGTGAAAATTGGGGCTATGATCCTCGTGGCTGACTCATTCTTATGAAATTCACTTACATATATGTATATGTATTAGAATGTATATCCTAATCTGATGAACTAACAATTATTTGAAGCTATGTATATTGTATAGTTGTTCTTATACAGAACCTATAGAGGTAAAGGGAAATGACAAAACTTCATTGCATAATAAGCATGGAGAAAGATCCTATAATTTAAGGAATAAGCATTCTGGGTTCCATGGATTATAGGCCTAGTACCCCTAAAAACCACGACATCACGTTCGGGGTACACAACATCACGCTCGGGGAACCAAGTGAAGGAAATCTTTTAAATATTCACACAATAAAAGATAAGTCTTAAATATTCTATTTCAATCTCCTTCTCATTGTGAATATTATGAATAATTATTTTACTTATTTTGTTAGAGTAAAAGGTCATTTTATGACACTAAAACATTTATAATGGTATTTTATTACTTAGGAGGAAATCACATTTTTACCTTGAGGATTGAAACACTTATAAGGGTTGAAAATAAAAGAAAGAAGGAAGAAAAGAAAAAAAAAATGGAATAAAATTCAGAGAATGAAATTGAAACGCTTGATGTTTTAAAGTCACAACCTTTCCAGTTTTTTATTTTGTTAAGATTAAAAATGGAAGTACAAAATTAAGATCAATATTTTTAGTGATTTATGTAATCCAAAATAGAGAAAAAAAAAAAAAAAAAAAAAAAAAAAAAAAAAAAAAAAAAAAAAAAAAAAAAAAAAAAAAAAAACAAACAAACAAACAAACAAACAAAAGAAAATATCTAAAAATTGAGAAAACAAACATTTTCATGGAGAACCCAAAAACCCGAAACAAAAAAGAATCAAAACCAAAATCAAATCTAAACCTATTCAACAAAAAAACTCAACATAAAGTAATATTTCATATCCAAATCTAAAAAAAATGGGGGAAAAATGTACCGGAGACGGTTCGACGATATGATAGTGGTAGATAGATAGCCTAACGGTTTTGATGCCCATAGATTTTTCCTTCTCTATGCATGTGCTTGCAGTTGCGGTGCTCTAGTGTGGCGATTGATGGCTTATGAACAGATTTTCCTCTCTATATCCTACATTTTTTTTTTTTGGAGTATTGCAAGCCTTTAAACTGTATTTTAACCGGTTAATTTTCCTTTTATACTGAGATGCTATCAAATGGTGTGTTAACCTAACGAAACAGTATAATTTATCCTTTTTTAATTGCAAGCGTGACAGAGTTTTAAATGGCCAACTGGTGCAACGTGCGGCTGGTTTAACTTAAAAGCTGTAAAAGTGGCAGCATTTTAAGGGGCCTTTTTTTCCCACATGGCAGCACGTCCTTAATTGCAGGAAAAGACTTCTGCTATTATATATATTTGATTTTTTTTAGCCTAAAAGACTCAACTCATAGTGTCTTAAACATCTGCTATCTAACAGTCAGTATTTTTCAATCTGCTATCATGGAGATGCGCAAGAATCACATATAAAATCTAATGTTACATCAAAATGATGGGAAAAACGCTAACACATATTCCTCTAGTGGACTCAAAGATCCCACATTGTGTCTTTCCCCTTATCATGGATGGCTAAACAGCATATTGAAGTAAAAAGGCTTTGCTAAGCAATGGTCTTGACCTGGATTGACTGGAAAGCCATTGGGGTTGCAAGAGTTGGAGTAACATCTGATACCACCAAAACAGCATCTCCTTGTTCCAACATCCCTGTTGTTTTTATTAGATCAATGGTTTTTGAGATGTTAGCTTCCATGTCATCCGATAAATCAACGAGGAGGGAAGTTACTCCCCACTGCAAATTTAGAACCTTGCGGGTATTATCATCGTTGGTGAATGCAAAAATGGGAGGGTTTGGGCGGTTGCGTGATAGCAGTGATGCCATGTGTCCATGCTTTGTGTAGACAAAGATGGCATCCACGCAAAGTTTGTTAGCTGCAGCCAGAGAACACAGTTGTAGTTTTGAAATGTAAGCACTAAAATACACAATTAAGCATCACATACCAAGTCATTGGCGTGACGTGTGTGCACATGGAGGGAGAAATATTATTCCCAAAATGGTATTTACTTATAGACAAGCTGAATAAACTTCAGTGTAGAGACTAGCCACTGAGAGCATACATATCCATATGGATCTATACTTTCATAGGCTCATACACATAATGTGCTATGTTGTCATAGATACTAATTTTTCCTTTTCTCAAATAGATCGAGTCAGGAAAACAATTGTGTTTGAACTTATGGAATTATTTGATGAGTTGATATGAGCAAGTTCTGAATATAAAACTCCATCAAAAGATGACAGCTGTTATTCATAAGGTATTGGAATTCTGAACAATAGAATTTAGATGGGAAAAGTGAAATTACCCATTTCTGCAGCACAATTGCATATCTGCTCAGCAATGCGATCCGACAATGATACTCCTAGTTGATGCTGATGGAGAAGAGTTTGTTGGCTTTCTTCACGACCCCATGTTTCAATTCGACTGCTGGTCATCCGTAAGACAGAAAGAGCCTTCTGTCCATATAAACCAATAGCTGACTCACCAGAAAGCATCAAAGCATCAGCATACTGCCGAACTGCTTCAGAAACATCTGCAACCTGATGATATCAAAGAACATAGTCACTGATGCAATGTTCAACAAGTCTGTACTCTTAGATGCATTATTCCTTTAGTTCCCCACATGCAAAACAATATAAGTAGTAGTGGTGGTTACAGTAATGACACTTTTGGTATAGTACCTCAGCACGTGTCGGGGTTGGATATTCAACCATGGACTCAAGAAGTTGAGATGCTACAATAACTGGTTTGTTTAGTTGCCTGCAGACATTAATTATTTCTTCTTGCACAGAAGGAATCTGTTCAAGTGGGATTTCAACTCCAAGGTCACCCCGAGCTACCATGATTCCATCTGAAGCCTCTACAATATCTCTCAATTTCTGTAGAGACTCCAAGCTCTCAATCTTTGCCAATACTCCTATGGATCTGTAAATTAGAACAATTCAGGACTTCCATAAGAACTGGAAGAAAAAAAAGGAAAAAAAGAAAAGAGACAGCAAGCCCATTGATTCAAAGAAAAAATATGAAAACATGAATAGAATCTGCATTCTTACTTTTTACAGAATTAAATTTAAAAATGAAAAAGAAAAAGAAAAAAAGTGATCTGGTGAAGCCAAATATCCTAGTGCAAGTGCTAAATAAAACATAAAAAAATGCAACTCATGATAATCTTTTGACACATGACAAACTATCATAGACAGGGCAACTGGTACATCTACTGGGGCAGCATTAGGAATAACCTAGAAGGAAAACAAGGAAAGGAGACTCAATGTGCAAGAGGTGTTGAGGTATAATAAGAGCAAGTACCATAATTGGTATGGTCAAAGCTAAATCAGATAATGTCTCTTTTCTAGTAGTTCTTATTAGCAATGCATGCAATTCAATGTCTGGACTCAGTCTTGGAAATAAGAAGAAAGTTAAGTACATACAATTATGCATGCAGCATCTACTACTCATGCACATTTCCATTTGTAACTGAACCAAAAGAAAAGAAGCTCAAAAGTAGGTCACAATATCTTTTCTAGTAATATTTGCTATAAATTAAAGCTCTCCAATAGACCGCCAGAATGTGCACAGATTACATATCTCAACAAAAATATTACTTTCAGTTCAGTTTTCCACAGTCTGTCTACTCTTAACTCCAAATCTACAACCTCACCTTTCATGCATTCTTATGGAAGGAGAAAATTCCATTTGAGATACATCTCATTGGCAACTTTTATATTGTTAAGTACTTAAGTTACACACATCTGGTGGATGTTAAATCCACAACCTCACCTTCCACCTTGCTCTTACAAGAGGAGAATGTTCCATTTGAGTTCAAACTCACTGGAAAATGTTGATGGTGACAAAGACTCTTCATATATCCACTCACCATTTAGAAACTGATAGGAAAGGAGACTATTTTACAAAAGGCTCTTATGAGGTAATCCAATTTTTAACTTCGACAGAGCATAGTAGAAGGCAGGCTGGGGGAGAGACGCACAAGGCCATATTTGTTTTCATAAAAAAAATAGAGTCACAATCAGTTCTAAATGAAAACGAAGGAATCTCAACAGAAAGTCAGAACACCAACCACATATCATGGAGTGAGCTAATCAAGCTAATATGTTTCAATCTGCATGTGAACTGTTAATCACAGTGCCTAAATGAGGGCATTGAATGGTCTACAAAATTGACCATTTAATTTTAGAGTGTTAACAAAATAATAATAGCTTCATCAGGTGTCAACGATCAGTATATGTAACAGGGTAAGGTGGAACAGAACAGACTAAATAGTTACTCAATATACTGAGTATTGGAGAAAGAGTAAGAGCAACATCTGAATCCAGCTACCACTGGTGATCATCACTATATTGTGGGCAAGTAGCACCAAGATCAATCAATTCACATCTAGGCATGGAAGGTTACAGCCTCACATCAATTCTTTTTAAGAAGAGGCTACATTTATGTAAGTTTAAATTGTCAATTGCATGAGAAATAGATTGAGATGTTTCACAAGCTACTCCTCTGAAACACTATGAAGTGGTCATATGTCATAGCATTTAACAAGGATAATCACATTGTTGAAGAGAGGGGAAAAATCAAAGGATGTGAACCTTAGATTTAAAAAAGAAAAGAGTAAAATCATGTAAAAGTGTTGACCATTGTGACAGTGCCTTACTTGGATGATTTGGAGGAGAGGTAGTTCTTAAGATGCTTGACAGAATCAGAATCATTTACAAATGACATGGCAATGAAATCAATACCTTCAGAAACTCCAAATTCAATGTCAGCCCAATCCTGTACATCAGACAATATCAATAATGAACTAATAAGCATGCAAATAATTTGCTAAAATTTTGGGTTTTACAGTATCATCTGAACATTGAAGAGGCATATATTTAGCCATACTTTATTCAGTAATTTTATTTGGGTGTTAGAGCACTTAACTCATCTCTTTGGTGTTCGTGATTCCCTTGTCCCACACACACCGTTGGGGGGGGGGGGGGGGGGGGGGGCGCATTACAGGGAGTAATACTTAAAACATCATCATTCACAATTTCTACAGAATGAAAGAATTCTCTCTCTACACACACACACACAGACATACATATATAGCCAAATAAGAGGGGAAAAAAAAACTTTTAAGACCAGAAAGCTTTATAGTTGATATTAAGAGCAGAAACTTGGTTATCAATGAGCATTGGTAATATGACCAAATTTCTCTCTCTCTCTATCTCTCAAAGAGCACTGCTACTGTATATTAACAAGCAAACTCTGCCATTTCTGAAAACTGACCTCTACCTAAATCTTTTTTCAGTCAACACCCAACAATTATAGCAAGAACTCAAAATAGAGTTTGAAATTCGTTTGTCTTATTATAACTCAGGAGATTTAATCACTTTTGATAGAGAAAATCATGTAAGATACTTAAGAAACTAGTAATATCATAAACACAAATAAGGCACAAGTATGGAAAGTTTAGGAGCTTCTGAACATATTAAAATTAGTTTTAAGCATCTTTCATGCTCAAACAGTTTATGTAATTTTCTGAACAATATTGATAAGCAAGCCTGCAAGAGGAAAAGAAAATTAGTACAGCAATAATGTTCTTTTAATCAGGTAGCTGTTGTAGAGCCAATGTAGCTGAAATGAAAATAAATTTCACATTCACTAATACCAGGAAGTCAATTAGTGCTATATTGTTAAAAAAGGGTGATGTCAAACTAAGGTTGATAAGCAAAAACTAGAGAATGTAAAAGCCAGAGAGAAGGGGGGGAGGGACCGGGGGGGGGGGATAGGGATGGGGGATCAAGAACAAAAGCATATGAAATCAACCTTTGCTGATAGAGTAGGAAGCTCATAATTTCTCTCCACAAGCTTCCCATCTCTCCAAAAGCTCAATTTGGCTCGAGGTAGGAATAAACCAGGGTCTGTGCACTTACAACGCAAATCACTCCCTATCTTTTCTATAACTTCAAACCCTGCCATTCCACCATCAATCACAAGTTCATCTCCAACCTCAATACCTGCCAAGTAGTGAACATCACAAGCAAATTCAGATCACTAAAGTGAATTGAAAGGAAAAAAAAAAAAAGTGCAGGGGGCCAGGTGAGGCTGATATTTGACACAATTAGCAGTAATCTCACTACCTTCAGAAAAACCCTCATAGTTAGCTTGAACTGTGAATGGACGAGAACCTGCAAACTTTTCTGCAGTAAACAACCAGATTGAACGGTCCTGATGATCCAAGTAGAATAAAAATCCATCAAAATTGCATCTTTCTCACAACATATTATCATCATGAGGTGTGAACAAAACATAAAAAGACTGCTAACGGCTCACCCATCTAACATCTTTTTCCCTAATTAATACCTGCATCTAATTTAGCTGGACATAAAGCCAGAAACCAATTAGTTATAATGATCCAAGTCTTTTTCAAGTACTAATGATACAAGTAGAAGACAAATCCATCACAATTGCATCTTGCTCGTAACAGATTATCATTGTGAAGTGCAAACAAAAAATAAAGGGGGTGCTCACCCATCTAACATATTTTCTCCTAATTAATACCTACATCTAATTTAGCTAGACATAAAGCCAGACACCAATTAGTGAGTTCTACACATACTTACCTCTACTTTGACAGAAGAAGGAGCCCCATGATCGACCACATGAATCTGACTACCTTCAGTATCAATCATGACTGAAACACAAAACCCCTTTTCCTCATTCAATCTCTTAATCTTCTGAATCACATCCCGGTGCCACTCCCTCCCATTATGGCACATATTAAGCCTAGCCACATTCATTCCTCCCAATGCCAACTTCTCCAAATCCTCCAACGAGCAACACGCAGGCCCAATTGTGCACACGAGCTTCGTCTTCCTCATCCCCAAAAACCCCTTCTCCCTCAACTCCCGCTCAGAAACCACATCAAACCCCAAAACCCCCCTTAAACCCTTCAACTCACGCTGCAAACCCTCTGATTCCTCCACATTCACTTGCACTGCAGCTCTTACTCCAACCCCAATCTTTCCCTTCACCTTCCCTCCATTAAAACAAATCCCACGAGCAAAAACCGGCCTGCCTAAAACCCGATTCTTCAAATCCAAACACGGGTTTTTTCCAATAATTCCACCACTAATAAGACTTGAATTCCTCACAACCGCCATGAACTCAAAAAACCAATCTCGCTCTCAATATGACCCTCTTGGTGACAATTTAGATTTGTTGGCGAAAAGATCAAGGTCAAAGACTATAACTTGTTGGACAAAGCTTAGACAAACAAGCAAAAAACAGAGTTATTGATAAGTTTTAAGCATTTTTGGATCGAAAACTCAGAAGGGTTTTGGATGGTGGAGTTTACAAAGTGAAGTAAAAGGTAGTTGGGTTTTAGTGAGAAAAATATTCGACGAAGAAACAGAAACAAAACAAAAAAAAAGACAGAGAGAAACCCTAGTAAGTTTGGTGGGTTTTGTTACAACTAGCGCCGTATGTTTAAGTCTTGTGCATTAAATTAATTTGAAAAATGGAGGGCAAGTGAAAAGGGCGGCAATAGTATATAATAAAAGGAGCTTTCACTTGTAGTAGCAGCTTTCCTAATTTAACGGTCAACTACCGTTCCCGGGTTGTTAGCTTTTATTTGTGTCCGGTTTTTGGTGTTTGTTTGTGTCATAAATTTATAATAATAGTGTCGTGCTGTCACTTTCCTGCAGTTTTTTCAAGCACAGTTTATGTGAGTCTTACCCAGCTTATTTAGTTTTCTGCTAAAAAAAATTTTACATTAAAATAAGTGAGAAAATATGAAAAAAAAAAAGTAAAGTTTTAAAAAGCTAAATATAAAAGTTAAAAATTAAAAATTGAGCTTATAATATGATGCCAAACAAGTACTCAAAATTAGCAATTTTTGAAAAAAAGAATGGTAGTTTGGGAATTTGGGGTGTAAAAACTAATGACAACAAAATACACCATTTTTGCCGCAAATTGTTATAACAAAAGTGCTAGTGACACAATAAAATACACAATTAGTTTTGCAATTTGTTAATTGTTATCACGCTTTTATTATAACAATTAGTTTTGTGGTAAAAGTCGCATGTTTTGTTGACAAGATTTGCATAGAGTTGAGGAAAGGAATTTGGGGTAATTCGATCACGTGAAACTTGAGATGTACGGAAAAGAGAATCAGATTTCATCGTCTCAAATCTCATTGTGGTCCCAAATGGGCAGGCAATCGTGCTTAAACTTTGTTGGGTTTGGGTTTTGTTCTAAGGACAGTGTTGTATGCATGTGCAAACACACATGCCTTAAAATATCTGAAAATGCAACTTTATTTATTTAAGGGAAATGTTAACATTGTTAACAAACCATTTTAAGAATTTTTTCATGAAAGAAGTACAAAAAAAAATTAATGTTTTGATAGTTTTTTCTATTTGCTATAAAAGTTGTGTTAAAATTTTCTTAAAATAGATTATTAATTATTACTTTAAAGACACTCGTTAACATGACCATTTATTTAATTAAACACATTTGTGAAATTGTTTTGGGTAGTTGTATTTGCACATACACATTATGTGTAATAATTTTTTTTTTAGACTTTCAACCTATAGCATCCGCTCCTGATGATAGCTCTTTATTATTAAACCAAAACACTAATCAGTTTTTAGTGTAGATAGGGATTGAACTTCAAATTTCTTATTCAACCATTAGAGACTTTATTAATTGAGCTAACTAGAACCCACGTGTAACATATTTTTCTCATGTGTGATAGAGTATCTACTATTTATTCTCATGATTTATTGACGTGATGGTTACTCAACAAATATAAGTGTTTGTAGGGTATTGGGTGGCAAGGCTCTGACTTCAAATCTACAGAATAAAACTTCATACACATGTACACTTAGATTAAACTAAAGTAAAATTTATATCTTATATTAAAAAAATTTAAACACATAACAATATCCTCTAAAATGTCCATGCCTGTCTCGATTGGAAAAAAAATAATAATAATAAATAAAGACTCACGTGACGTAGTGCAGTGCAGGGATTAATTAAAAATATGAACAGATGATAAAAATGAAAAAGAAATGTGAACTATATATTCTTCCCATATGAGTTCGATACATTACAGAGTACCATGCTCCAAGGTATGTGCCTTGACTGAGGAAGAAAATATGGCATCTGAACTTGCCAAACAAAATCAGGGTATATGTCTGGTGAACCTCTAATGGGATTCGTCTCACCCACTCGTTACAACGTAGAGGAATTGCAATAAACGTTGTGCAAGCTAAGTTGTTCACGGAATTAGTTTTTAACCGTGTATGTTGAAATTAAGGCCAATCGGGTTGCTTGTTTGTTGGCCAAATGTACGAAGAAACTTTGAAGACTTGGATCGAAGAAGAACCTAAGGTGCTTAAGAGACCACTCCAATATGGTGAAACCTATTCTTTATTTTTCTAATGTTGTTTACTGGTTTTTTGTTTTTTTTTTCCGATCTTTTAGTGTAAGTTATCTTGGAGTTCCATTAAAAATAATGTTAAGTCTCTTAGGCTGCGTTTGTTTTGGCAGTAAAGGAAATCCGGAAAATATTTTACACCGTTGAGGGTGTTTGGGTAAGTAAGAAAATTCGGTCAAACTGAAAATTATTTTCAATTTGACCGTAAAATACCCACCCACACCCGTAAATCATTTTACGCCCTTATTTTACCTTCAAACCATTTCCCCTCTCCTCTGAAAATTTCCCATCACTCTCTCAACTCACTCACGCCAAGCCAAAGTGGAAGGACGGGAGAGAGCTAACACACCAGAAGAGAGAGAGAAAGCGAGAAAGATAGAAAGCGAGAGATTGATCTGATCATCGCCGCTGCCTGAAGCCCATTGCCACCGCCCTCTAGATCGCCTCGTCCTCCTCTGGGTCAGATCAGGTAGTATCTCGATCTCGTCGCCGCCGCCCTCTGGGTCAAATTGTCTCCTCTGGGTCTCGTCGTCCGCCACTCGTCGATCTGCTTTCTCTCTCTTTCCCTCCAACCAACCAAGGCCGGATCGGACCACACCCTCTCTTCCACTCAAGAGCCACACCCTCCGATCTGCTTTCTCTGTTTCCCTCCGATCTAGTGCCTTCACTCGAGAACCACACCCTCTCTTCCACTCTCACTCACGGCACTCTCTCTCATCTCACTTTTTCTCTCTGACCCGAACCAAGCCTCCAGCAAGAGATTTTTGTGTGTAATTTTTGTTTTCTTTGATCTCTGATTTTTGTTGTTGTTGTTGTTGTTGTTGTGGTGGTGTGGATGGTGGTGGATTTTCTGTGGGTGCTGGTGTGTGGGTGGTAATGGATTTTCTTATATAAAATTTGTTTGGAAGCTGAGAAAATGTGAGAAACCAGTAGAAAATTTGTATTTTTTAGAATTTTACCAAACACTTGAAAATATTTTCTACTACAATTTTCAAAATGCAACCAAACACTAAAAAAAATTTTCCTTTCTCGAAAATATTTTCACCTAAAAATATTTTACACTCGGAAAATATTTTATATTCAACCAAACGCAGCCTTATTGTCAAAATGAGGATATGGATTCAAATCTTGTTTATACAAAAAATTAATCGATATCTTAATCCGATCATAAAGGGTAATTATCATGAAAGTGATGCTATTAGTCCAAGAACAATGCTAGAGATACAAACTCTTTTACAAACTACTGATGTGGTGAGTAATCTATATATATAATAATAGGTAAAATAGAGAGAAAATCTAATTAAATTTCAAATCGAAATTCAATTAAAGTCTAATTTTGCACCACATATTTCATCTAATCTAAATTTTAGAATTTTGTGCCAAGTGAGCTAATTTAATGTAAAAATTGAATTTTAATTAAAGTTTAATTTTGCTTTACATGTCTCATCTAATCTAAATTTTTAAATTTTTGTGCCAAATTAGTTAATTTAGTATAGAAAATGAGGAGTCCAATATAATAAACCATAAAAACATAATTATATAACTTAAAAAAAATTCAAATTTATAAGTCATCTATATATATATATGTGTGTGTGTGTGTGTGTGTGTGTGTGTCTATATATATATATATATATATATATATATATATATATATATATATATATATATATATATATTAATGGGTAAAACTTAGAGAAAGTTGAATTATAATATGAAATTATAATCCAATTTTGCACGTGTCTGCACATGTCTAAATTTAAAAATAAAAAAACAATTACATATACACAATAAAAATCATCACATGTTTCTCAAAAAATAAATAAAATAAAAATCACCACACATTCTATTTTATTAAAAATTAAAAAAAAATGATCATAAGTAGTATTAAATTTAGGTAAGAATTTTAATATGTGACCAATAATTTGACTAATTATCTATATTTTATGATAAAAATTGTGTTTAATTTTAAATGTATCTATACGTATGCATGAATGCATGTGTTACATGGTTTTAAAAAAAAAATTGACTAATTATTTATATTTTTATAATAAAAATTTTGTTTAATTTTAAATATATCCATACGTTTGCATGAAGTTACATGCTAGTTATTAGTAAATCAAAAAGTGATATTAATAGTGAGTCTCAATAGAAACTAATAAGAAGTTGACTAGATTAATAGTTTATAAAATAATTTGTGTCATAGTATTACTCTTAGTCCAAATTCTACAGTGTCTATTGTTAATGTATATTAATTATACACACATGTAGCCCATTGGGCCCGGGCCCAGTTTACTTTACATACTGTGTACTCTTATTACTTGTACAAGACCAGCTCTCTCATGTCTGTGTACACAAATACAAAGATTATTCCTTTATTCTTTGTCTTTATTTTCTCAATATCTGTCAAAATGGACATTTCATTTGGATTTGGGAATAGACCTATTTCATACTCGCAAAGCATGTTGACCATGAGAGTTGGTCCAAAGCCTCTTAAGAGTACTAATCCCGGGATGCACACGCGCGCGCGCACAAAAAAAAAAAAAAAAAAACCTATTTTGTATCCTCAAATTCCACATTATTTATTTTATCAATCAATTTCACAACTCACCCAACATTCAAGTTTTTATTTTTTACATATAATCTAATAAAATAATATAAACTACTTAATAAAATAATCAATAATACTCTTCTCTCTCTCTTTCCTCCCACTCTCTTTTTCTCTTCACACACAACCACAAGATTAAAATATTATTATTTTTCTTTATAACCAATAAACAGTAAGATGCATATGCAACCTTATTGTAGCAATGTTGCAAATTTTTTTAAGTATACAAACTTGGATGAAGTGGGTTTAAGTGTCTTGGGTTGTAAAATAGCAATTGGGAGGTGAGCACTAGCATCCAAGGATGAAAAAAAAAAAAAAAAAACTATTTTGCATTCTCAAGCACTACTTTATCTATTTTACTAGCTCATTTTACAACTCACCCTACATCCTAGTTTTATTTTTATATACAACCCAATAAAATAATATAAACTACCTAATAATATTATAAAAAGTATTCTTATTTCTCTCTTTCCTCCCACTATCTATTTCTCTTCACACACAACCACAAGATTAAATATTATTATTTTTTTCTTTACAACCTATAAATAGTTAGGTTGCATATATGCAACCTAACTATTCATGAGTTGCAAATTTTTTTAGGCATACAAACCCAGATGAAGTGGGATTTTGATGTCTTAAGTTGTAAAATAGTAACTGGGGGTGTTTACACCTCCCAATACCAATACTCGTGCACCCCAATACTAGTGCTCTTAAGCAAAGTGAGCGATAACCTAAACTTCAACTCACTTG
The DNA here is from genome assembly GCF_040712315.1 of Castanea sativa. NCBI lineage: Eukaryota > Viridiplantae > Streptophyta > Magnoliopsida > Fagales > Fagaceae > Castanea > Castanea sativa. Next base: position 24,558,921 of record NC_134019.1, on the reverse strand, counting down.
CCAAATTTGGGCTAGGATAATAAGACTTGCATAATTGCATTGGATGGATCAAATATACATAGTCTACTGATGGATGTATAACTTCAATTTTTTTTTTTTTTTAAGTTGAAGTGAAAATAAAGATATATTATGGAGTGTTTGTTTGGGTGGATTTTAGGAAAGATGAAGATAAAAAAAAAAAAAGAGGAATAAAAAAAAAGGAGAGAAAATAGGAAGGGAAAGAAAATTTTAGAGTGTTTAGTTTAGTGTATTTGTGGATGGAAAATTAGTGAGATCTGAGTATCTTTTTTGGCTTACCAAAATGTTTTCTCCCAAAATTGAGGGGAAAAACGGATTAAAACCTAAGGACCAAAAAGTCCTTGTGAGCATCTGTACCGCTGTACGCATAAAAGCCTGTGATTTCTTCTTTGTTTTTTCCTTTGATTTTTCACTTTTTTGTCTTTTTCCTGGTCATCTGTTTCAATTTGTTTGTTTAGCTGCTATTGCGTTTTTCTATTTTCTTTTTCTTTTGTTTGTTCGTTGAAAGCTGAATCAATCAGAGACTTCTTTTTCTTTTTCTTTTTTTGTTTTGTTCTGTCAACGTGTTGTTCAAGTAAAACAATGGTTTTTTTTTTTTTTTTTGAATTAACTGGTGGCTTTCTCCTCTAAATATATATATAATGAAAAATATTTTTTTATTTAATGATTAAAGAAATTATTTATTATATTGTGTAGTAGGAACGTATGATTATATTTATACTAACTTTACAGTTAATTTTCTATCTTCTCATTTTTCTTCACAATCAAACATGAGTTTTTTATTTCTCTACTTTTTCATTCTCCAAACTAAAAACATATGAGAAAAAATTAAATTTATTCTATTTTCTCACTTTTCTATTCCTTTTTCATTTTTTATTCTCTCACTTTTTCACAACTCCTACCAAATGGACCCTTAAACCTTATCCATAATTTTAGATGATACAACAAGTTATCTTATTTCTCTACTAAAATTTATAGCCTTTTTTAAAGTTTCGCCACCATTGTCCATACTCCAATCATGAATCTTTACAATTGTCCCAATTTCTTTTACTTACAACAAGTCTGCTATTCAAACTTAGATTCTTTCTAAGAGACAAAACAATACTGCTAAACTACAATACTCAACTTGATGCACCATATAAAATCATTTTACAGGAGTTTTCAGTTGTTACACAATGTCCATGGTGCTATTTTTTGGGAGCAAAAGGCCGCAGGTGTGGGAGTGGTGAATAGTTATCATAAATGAGGACGGGTCGTTCTGCATACTACTTCAATTAAGTAAAAAAATACACTTGGTAAATGATGCAACGTAGGTAGAACCAACAGTAGCATGTCAATTGGCCTCTGTCTTACGCAAAGAGTATTGATTTAGAAGACTGGTTCCAGGGCTGCCTCAAGATAGTTTGAAGCGAAAATTTTAAAGAGACATTTTTATATTTCACTCAAATAATATTTAGTTTATTTTTTTATTATATATTTTTTTATTTCAATCCATTATTAATTCTTACTTATTTTTTTAATACAAAGTAGAATTCCTACTCTAACTTAATTTATGTGTATATGTGTGTAAATCTCCCTTTGGAGACTTGAACTCTAACCCTTACCCCCTACACCCCATAAACATCTATACTTGTGGAGTGACCACCACACCAGGGGTGCGCAGTGGTAATTATATTTATTATATAGGTTTTACAAACTAGAATATCACCAATAAAAAAAAGTTCTTCAAACATTTATTTATTATATTGTTTGAGTCACACCAATTATATTCATGTTACATCAGTTTGTAGGTTTTTTGTTATAAAAATTGTATTAATTTTAGCATTTTTCATTCACTTACAATGATTGGGTTGTATTTCCATTAATATATATATATATATATATATATATTTTTTTTTTTTTTTTTGTTGAGAAAATGTTAAACTTACTACAAATTTGACTACAAAAAATTACAAACTGATGTGATAATGAGGTGGCATTTCAACAATAAAATCAATTGAATATTGAATTACTTGCACATCAATTTATAGGACCTGTACAATCAAACTGGTATTATACTAATATAACTTTAATATTTTAGGCATTCTTAAGAGTAGAAAAAAAAAGTACACGTAACTCACATATTATATTTTTTTTCTTAATTACACAAAAAAAAAAAAAAAAACCTTACCGCCCCGTACTTGGGAGCTTTCTATGTTAGGGGGCCCTAGGCCGTGGCCTAAATTGCCTAGGCCTAGGGCCGAAACCTGAGAGATTTTCTATCCAAACCACAAAAACCCTACGACAGTGAGCAGATTTTTCAAAGTGGGGCACAGTGTTAATGAAGAAAGGAAAATGATCAAAGAATTTGGAGTTAGGAGCATAACTTTTGCTAGGAATGAAATGAGCATAAGTAGGGTGAGAGTGCACATACATTTGAGGAACAGGTTAAATAGGGTCGGGTCAGTCATGTTGGGATCATTTTTGTAAGCCTAATAAAAAAAATTATGGATTTTTGTTCAGCTATTTTAGTGCATTATATTATTTAATTCATGATATAAATTTACACAATTGGATACAATATTCAAATTTCATTAAACTGAGTTTTAGAATACCAAAATAAATTCTAAAATAAATCATAATTCATAATAATCAAACTTCCAAACTAAAACAAAGTTTCATATTCAAATTAATCAAACTAACAATTTAAAATACATTTTTTTTAACAAAATTATTAATATTGTGAGTTGGGTTGGATTAGTCATGTTGAAAATTTAGTCAATTAAAACTCAATCCAATCTAACCCAATTTTCAAAAAACAAAAAAGGACTAAACTCAACCCTTCATCCCACAAAAAACCAACATGAAGGGTCATATTGGGTTGGATACTTGGATTAGATAGAATTCTTAGATTGGGTGATTGAATGTACAAACCTACGCATAAACATGCCTAATATGCCTAGTTCATTGACGAAAGTTGTGTGTGGAGTGATGCCTAATATGCCTAATTTAAGCTCCCATGTTCTTGGAGTGATGCATTAAATCAATTTTCATTCCCTAGGCTATAAGAAAAATCTCAAAAATTCTTATATTTGTCTAGCTAAATTATGTGTATCTCTTTTTCTCATTCAGTAATTCACAAGCAAGGTTGACTCAATATATTTTGGGCCTAAAGCTTTAAATTTAAGTGGAGTTTTCTTTAAAGTTTAAATTTTTTTGTTTAACTTTATTTACTGTGTTTTTTTATTTTTAATATATGTTTCTCTGTTTTCAAACGAAATATTATTAATCAAGTTTTTGTATTTAGGTTTTATTTATATCTCTTTTACAATTGATATATAATAGCTAATTCACTTAAAATTATAATATAACAAGAATAAAATTAGAACAATAGAATCCCAATTTTTTAAAGACATTATTGCAACTTCACTTAATAATATAATCTATCATGTGGGAGATTGATTCACAAAAACTAAAACATCTAAGTTATTAGGAAAATTGATTCTCAATGATAAGGTACACTCATAACAATTCTTTTAATAAAATAGTTTAGGGGTTTAATTGGATGGAATTTCTATTGACTGAATATTTTGAGAGTCTACTTGGAGGCGAGGAAAAAATATTACAAAATCTACCTATAGTGGGACATTTTTGGGGGCCTTTTGTTAATGTCATTGGGCCTTAACACCCTGAAAATTTTTTGAACCAGAGGGGCTTAAGGCCCGTCTCTGTTCACAGTTCACACGTAAATAAAGAGCATTAGTTGTAGTCCTAAAAGAGTTTGGTTTTGACCGTAAAGCTCGAAAGGAATTTGTTTTTAACTTTGAGCGAGCCCATCATATAGTCATTCTCAAGTAATGGAATAGAAGTTGTTTCATGTACGCATCACTCACTATTCTTGTGATGTTAACAATTTAAATACCAATATGGCAATATATGACCTTTTTTTTTTTTTTTTTTTTTTTTTGCTTTAACCCTACGATAACACTAATAGCATGTCTAAAAGTTCAGTTAATAACCACCGCACACCCTTGATGTGATGGTCACTCCACAAGTATAAGTACTTATGGAGTGTGGGGGGTAAGGGCCGGAGTTCAAGTCTTTAGGAGGGAGCTTCACATACATATACACTTAGATTATGCTAGAGTAGAATTCTATCTTATATAAAAAAAAATAAAAAACAAAGTTCAGGTAATAGGTCAAAAGTTATATAATTGATTTTTTTACACGCTCCACATGCATTCTAATTGTCGTTATTATTGCCATTGTATTTTGGGTAGATAATTGTCATTATAGATCGTTGTTATCTTTATAACCAGCTTGATTCACTTCAATTATATACATTCTACACGTAATCTATCATTTCTATAAAGAACTTTCAAAAGTTATGGTGCTTTGTTTTATTCGAATAAGAAAAGATAAAAACATCTACTTACATATATAGATTTTGCCTATTCTTCTCTCTTTTTTCTTGGCTGGTACTTCTCCATTTAGTAAATGTTATTTTTAAAAAGCAGTATATCCATTATTCAACAACATATGCACGCTAAAAGCACCTTCATTATACAATGTGAAAGCATCAGTACTTCCCTGTCAATTTGCTTATATATATATATATATATATATATATATATATATATATATATATATATATATAAAGTTCAGGTAATAGGTCAAAAGTTATATAATTGATTTTTTTACACGCTCCACATGCATTCTAATTGTCGTTATTTTGCCATTGTATTTTGGGTAGATAATTGTCATTATAGATCGTTGTTATCTTTATAACCAGCTTGATTCACTTCAATTATATATATTCTACACGTAATCTATCATTTCTATAAAGAACTTTCAAAAGTTATGGTGCTTTGTTTTATTCGAATAAGAAAAGATAAAAACATCTACTTACATATATAGATTTTTCCTATTCTTCTCTCTTTTTTCTTGGCTGGTACTTCTCCATTTAGTAAATGTTATTTTAAAAAAGCAGTATATCCATTATTCAACAACATATGCACGCTAAAAGCACCTTCATTATACAATGTGAAAGCATCAGTACTTCCCTGTCAATTTGCTTATATATATATATATATATATATAATGAAATGCCAATGGAATCAGAGCATGTTAAAAACAATGGCTTATCTTGCTTAAGTTGATACCTCCTTTTCTCCACCATTTGTTTGGTGGGTTAGGCCGCCGATACTTAATCTGTCATTTCAGCGTCGTGCATCCAGGGAAAAACTCATCTTAACTTTAGATCATGTTGACAGGTATTCATGTCCAGATGGGTTTTTCTCAACGTGCGCATACTTTAATTTGGGTGCTCACATGAGCTCCAAAATCATTAAATATATCATAGAATAAAGTAAGACATATCCAAAACCTATATGCATGCTTTGTTGTTTGAACATAAGATAAACGTGTTAGTCAACAATCAAAAATAGGAGAAATTATACGGTTCTCACTAAATGACTCTTTTACATATTTACAATTGTTGAGTCGGTTGATAAAAAAAGTAAAAACTACCAACTGACTCAATAATTTAAACATTAGACTAAAAAATTTTCATATATTTAAAATTGACAAGTCAATTGATAGAATAATTTTTTTTTAATAAAAACTGACAACTAATTCAGCAATTTTAAACAAGTTACGTAATCAACGTGATTGAAGTATAATTTCTACAAAAATGGGCTCATGAGTCATGACTCATGTTGCTAGAGAGAAGGCAATATATATGCATTCTTTCCATGCGGGACCCACCTGTATGGGTGGAGGAGACTGGTATTAGGTTTATAATCTTTCATTACTCAGAACCCAATTATCATGGTATATTAAATTCTTTTTCACCGTAAAATTGGCTACAAAAAGTTCATAACGCTAAATCTTATTGCCCTAAAGGATTAAGATGATGTTAGGATCATTTTTGTTGTTGTCGGTATATGTGCCACGCTTCAACAAGTGACATATGTCTGCGAGTAAATCAAGGTTTGCTGAGTAGTCGAGTTTGAAATTCATGTCAATTATCCGTCAGTAACTATCATCGTGTTTTTCTTTGATATAATAGCATAACATAATGAGCAGGTGAAACAAAATAATAAATAAGGGTTAGGTTCGAGTTACATTTAGTATAACTCCAAGTAATTAATATTATATTATTCAATATTTTTAATTAGATGTAAATTTTAACAAATTTACCATTAGATTCTAGTATCTTCGTTTATTCTCAATACTTGCAAAATTTCAAAGGTTAATTAATAGTCATATTATTAATCAATTTTTTAAATTCAAGATTTTTGTAATTTAAAATAATGCATAAAAGATAAATTTATGGATTAAATGGTAAATTATATCCAATTGACATGAAAATTGACATAATTGTTAAGAACATATAGAACATGTAATTTAACGGTGAGATTTTTAAAATATAAATTTTATAAGAAGTTATTCGGTGGCATAATATTACTTAGAGTTACACTATGTATAACTTGAACCCAACCCAATAAATAATATGTAAAAGAAATATAACGTGTGAAAGAGCTAATTAGTAATGCACAATACTTAATTATATTTAATTAGGTGGGAACATGGGTAGCCACACATGAAGGCATCCACGATGTTAATATTTGCATAATGGTAAATTGGTAATGAAATTAGCCATGTGGCTTTTGGTGGAAATGAGATTGCAACTTTGCAAGTGTGAGATACCCATCAGTTTTGGAAACTGGAAACCATTGATCAATAGCAACATTCTGAGGTATATTCGATCAACTGTGGTGGAAGGCATGTAGCAATGACACTCTGAGCTATTCATTACAAACAAAGTGAACAATTTGGCGGTGACATCGATACTATATATGTTGGTTTAGTCTTTGATGGTATATTTTTGAAATTATGCTAAGTGAAGAAGTTAAAGAGTGACAACATGTGAGTGCCGCAAGGCAGATTGATGTTATTTGCCCACTTGCCCCCTTGTTATAACTCTCTCTCTCTGCCCCCTTGTTATAACTCTCTCTCTCTCTCTCTCTCTCTCTCTCTCTCTCTCATTGATATCTTGGTTTTTGTGAGTAGTTCTAGGATCACCAATTATTTCACAACTTTTATTTTTCACAACTCTGATGTGGTAGGCAGCAAACTGTGAGTAGTTAATCATTATTTACATATAAACCTACTATATTTTTTCACTAATTGCACTCTATTATGTTACAATTATGACAAGAAGTTAAAAAAAAAATTTGTGCTCTTAGACTTTTTCGGATTTCATTAAGGGTGTGCTTTCCTAGGCAATCAACTAGCTCAAAGCGCCTTTGCATGGGGTAGAAGTAGAAGGCTTACCTTAATCCTTGGGTTTGACTTAGCTTTTAATCCTATGTTTTGTAAATGAGTAATGTTTTACAGCATTTTTTCAAACTATTAATATGATAAATTATTATTGATTCTCGCTTACTATATTATTTGTTTGTAAAAAAAATTAAAATTAAAATTAAAACAGTATAGTGAAAGTAATATTTGGTTTTAAGTTAAGGGAGTGGTTCCTTGTTCCCGCAAAATTTACGAATCTTTAGGCATGTTAGTAATCAATGTTAAAAGCCTTGGAAAGTAGGAAGGTAGTTTGGGGTATTAGATATTGTGGCATTCAGTTGTCATAGCTGTCAGAACTTTTTATATATCCTTAATAGAGCTAAAATCAAGGATTCTGATTGTCCTTCATTTTAGTCTCAATGAAGGATCATTTGTCCCCTTAGATCAACTAGCTAGCTTAGGCATTTATATACATTAACCATTCTCTATATATTTTCCAGCACACAACATTATTTTCAAGTTTCAACACGGGTAATTAACACACGTACAATTCATGCAAAATAGGTATATTAATTCTCTCTTTCGCTATGTCTTTATCTTCAACAATGCATGGCTAATATGCTTAAGAAGATTGAGGAGAACTACAAAGAGAATGGAAAAAAAAAATTATATAATAATTTAAAATTTTGTATTTATTTACATTTAAAATTTTTTTGGGCCACCCTGAATTTTTTTTTATGCCAATAAAATTAAATTTTGGTTCATAATTTGAGCAACTTAACAATATATTGAGGTTTTTCAAGCAAAAAGGAAAAACTAAAAAAAAAAAAAAAAAATTGAACTAAAATCTGAAAAAAAAAAATTATAATAAAACTACTAAAAGCTTGCCTGTAGCTTGATTCCTTGACTAAGCACACTGTCCAATACAACACAATTTCCAACCTTTTATTATTATTTTTCCTCACTAGACATATATTACTTCTCATTTTTAATTTTTTTTCTTGTTTATTCTTAACTGCACATGTCTTCTATCTCTTTAATTTGTACACTTAGGGTATGTTTGGATACTGCTTATTTTATTGAAACTGAAAACTTATTGTTGAAGGTATGGTAAATAAAGGTAAAAGTTAGTTGAAATAATGCCGTGGGACCCATGAATAGTACTAAAAAGTGCAATGGAACCTATAAATAGTAGCAAAAATAAGTTGAATAGTAAAATAATTTTAATTTTTCGTTTCAATCCAAATGCATGCTTTGTGTGTGTTTGGATAAATTATTTTTAGTTAGCATATTTTACTATTCAGCTTATTTTTGCTACTATTCATGGATCCTACTGCACTTTTCAGTACTATTCATGGACTTCACTGTACTATTTTAGCTAACTTTTACATTTATCTACAATATTTTCAGCAAAAAAATTTTAGTTTTAGCAAAATAAGTGATTCTCAAACACTTTTACATCTACGTTTTAAATTTTATTACATTTTCATCTACATTTTTATATCTATGTTTTGCCTTCCTCCTTGTTTGTAACTTCTGTGTCTTTTACCAGTACTAGTGCGGTAGTGTCTCTTCTCAAGTTTTGAGTTTCAAATTTCTCAATACGATTTTTTTTTAGCTGTACAAGTACCTTTGTTCATTTCATTTCTTTTCACTTTTTTTCCTTTTGAGGTTTTTCGGTGTACAGAATACAAATTTGTTTTGGTTTTAAGAACTTTTTGTTTTTCTAAGCATAAACTTCATGTTGGCTAAATCTTGAATTTCAGCCAGTATTTACTGAAACGTCCCGAAATATCCGAAATAGACCGGAATGACCTGAAATTTTTTCAAAGTGGAATAGGATAGGTTACTGTTCAGGTTTGTTTACCGGCACGGTATTTTTCAGCCATTCTAGACGGAATGGAACAGAATTAATAACATTGAATCAAACCTAATTACCTAAAGGCTAAAATAAAATAAAAATTTGTAATTTATGATTCTTAAAGAATACCTAAGACAAAGTTCCTAGAGCCGTCACTGAGCCTTATGCTTTGTCTACAGATGATTGTGTAATCCCTCGCCCATGTCATGGTTGAATATGGTCTCTAGCCTCTAGGTGCCTGACCGCCTAAGGGGCTAACTCTTGCTCGTCCATTGACTTCGGCTTCGAAGACTAATTCATAAGCAACTAAAAAAGATCATTCTCGTTTTTGTAAAGAAAATGGGGCCTGCGGTCAAAGGGATCAGGTCTTGCTCATCCGCTAACTTAGATTTTAAGGTCTGGTGTGTAATAATCAGTGAAAGAAATAGCCTCAACAAATGACCACGAAAACCTAAGTGTCCCCTCAATGATCACAACATAAAAATGTATAATTTAAGCGTTTTGGGAGCATGTTTTATTTTTAATCTTATATGCCTATGAACAGGAAATTGCTGCTTTTTTTTTTTTTTTTTTTTTCCTTCTTTTGGAGTTGGAATAAAAATCTTTAAAATTCTCTAAACCTTAAAACCCTAAAATTCTCTGAAGATACCAAATCCTAAACCTCAACCTCATTACGCAAAGATAAATAAATATTAGTCCTGACCAGTACATTATGCATATGCAACAATCATCATCAATCAAGGGATGTATTATATATATTCTATGAATATATGCTATCTGCAACTTCCTATAATTAATTAAGATAAATGGGTTGTAACCCTAATTACTTATTACTTACCTAAATATACACAATAAAATAAAATAAAATAAAATAAAATAAGGGTTTTGCTCTCTCGAGTTCCTAAGAGTGCTTGTTCCCGCCCCTAGGCTTATCTTCAAGGATAAAATTTTCTCCACAAGATGAACAAATTTATTTATTGTGGTGGTTTTATTATATGTGCAAGCAGAGGAAATAGGAGGAGGATGTGGTAATATTCTGCTTGAAATAAAACTCTTATATGTTACATAACGTGGAAGGGATTTATCTAGGTCATAGTTGAAATACGGGTGAGTTGGTAGGTACATGTTTTCAGCATAGTCTAGTGCTGTTTTTCCACAAAGGAACGTTACGCTTCTTTGTATAATTGTAGTTTGCCATTTGAATAAGATCATTGCATTTTACTCTAATTCAAGCGTTATTCAGAAGGCCATTTTTTTTCGAAACAATCCAACTCTTATTGCTTCTCCATGACTTATTCTCTTTCACAAAAGCCAACTTAGATAAAGAGTCTTTTATGCATATACCAGATTAGTGGCGGCTCCAGGAATTTTTTTCAGAGTGTTCCTCAATAAGTATAAATTACACAATTTAATAAAAAAAAAAATTTGTATATTGACGACAACAACAATAAAAAAAAAACACGCAAATACATAAAGTTTACAATTGCCTTCTACGTGGTTTTCTTATCAAATATTTGTCCATAATTCTAGTAAAAGAATAAACTATAAATTATAAATTCGTTTGAAATATTAATAAAATTATTAATTATTGTTGTTTAGTTGTTTTATTAATTTATTTATCTTTTATAAACTATAATTTGTTATATTGTTGTTTTGTTAACTATAAAATTATAAATTGTTGTTTAACTTAACATAATTTAATTTATTTGTCTTTTATAATGTATTGGTTAATTAAATTATTATTTATTATTTATTAGTGGCTTCCACCAATTAACTATTGATTAATTAAATTATTGTTTATTAGTTGCATTAGTACACATAATCTAATTTGGCTCAAGCTAATATATATATATATATATATATATATATATATATATATATATATATATATATATATATATATATATATATATATATCAATTGAGTAAAGTGATATGATGGGAAAGTACTTGATAAAAGAAAATTTTAAATATCTAAATTGCCCAAGCCCAATCTGGTTATTCCATTTTTTTTTTCCTTTCCACCATATTTTAATTCTCTCATTAGGGTGCGTTTGGTTCGACGGTAAACCAATTCCGGACGGAAAATCATTTCCGGAAAAAATATTTTCCCGTAAAGAAAATGTACTCATGCTGTTTGGTTGCACCATGGAAAATAAGGGTAGCAAACAAATTCCACTGTTTGGCATTTTCTGAAATTCGTTTTACGGAATTCATTTTCCCATGTTTGGTTTGTTCACACATTTTACGGAAAATATGAAATGCATTTACAAATAAAAACCTGCATTGCCTAGATGAACCTGTAATAGCACAAAAATAATCATCCACTTCAACAGTTACAAAAAGCATCACAAAAATAATCATCGACTTCAACATCAACAAAGAGCATCCGAATATCACGTCGTAATATTTATATCAAAACGCACATAATGTACTTTCACCATTACAAGTCCATGGTATGCAAAATTGATACCTACACGTGGTATCTGAACAGTACACATGTGCCCTACATGCTTAAAGTCACCACACATAACTTGGGCAATTGTATCGTCCCAATAATACAAAAGAGTTCACATCCTACAGGTTACAAATACATACATAGGCTGCTTACCGATAATACAATTGTCACATATATCATACAATGTTAGGACCATACTAGTACTACATCACACACAATCCCTACCATCACAATCAGCACTAAACAAACAAGTCAGAGTCGAGTGAACAAATAACTATCCATCCAAAGCTTCCTCAACTTAGCAGTCTTGGCCAGAAATCCCCTAGCGACCTTCTTTTGAAGAGTTTGAATGGTAGTCCACATTGTCCTCAAAGTACGCATTCGATTCTCAACATACCCAGCATGGCACTCGACCCCAAACTGTTCAGTTATCGCCTTGGCGACAGTAGCGAAGGAACCGGGCTTAAAAGTGTTCGAGGGCTTGTTGCCCTTCGTGGCCTCTTCGGCAAGTACAGTTAGCATCGTCGTGTGCATTGGTGGCAACCATCGAAATTGCTTACTACCCACCTTTTCTTTCCCTTTCGACATTACTACATATGATAATTGCATAGTGAGAAGGCCGTTTTGTTAGTTTACCTCACACCTTTACTTATCAAAAAAAATAATTGCATAGTGAGACTAGCATTTAAACAATCCAATTAGCATTCACAAATTACTGTGCATATGAACAACAAATCAAACACACATACAACCACGATTATAAATGTGAACAACAGAACGAAACAAATACTGGAAATAACAATGTATTGTTGAAAATATATATCCTTACACCACCAAAAGTCTACAGTAAATAGATTAAACATATATAAAACAAGAATATAGTACATATGACAATCACATAAATCTAAATAAAGTTCTACTCTCCACTCCTGGTATAATCAGACCACATAGCTTTGCATATCTCATCTCTCTTAGCATTCCACACTCTACTGTCTTCAAGGGACTCCCTCCATGACTGTGTTTCTTGTTGGAAGCCACTACCCTCTACTTGGTTCATTGCAGCTTCCATAATATAGTCAGCAGGATCAACTCCCATAATGTGATTATGAATCACACAACATGCTAACACTACTTTCACTTGTGTTTCAAAAGACCAAAATGGTTCTGCATCCAACACTCGAAAACGTTTCTTCAACACTCCAAATCCTCGCTCAATGGTAGTTCTCAAGGAAGAGTGTCGGAGGTTGAACAATTCTTGTTCATTCTCAGGAGGACGATCACTAAACTCTTTCAAGTGATATCGCACACTCCGATAGGGTGACAGAATTCCATTTTTATTACCATACCCAGCATCACCAAGATAATACTTACCTACATATGTTCAAAAATAAAACCAAATCACTACTATGCTTCGAAAAATGCACAAAATTTATTAAACTAATAAACTCAAAAGGTGAAGTCATCCTATAATACCTGAGGGAATTGAAAATCCCCGTGGCCTAGCAAATGCATCATTTAACACACGTGAATCATGTGCACGGCCTTCCCATCCAGCCAATACATAAGTGAACTTCAAGTCAAAACTAATGGCAGCTAACACATTTTGTGTGGTTCCACCTTTGCGACCACGAAACCTTCCTTGTATCGCAGTGGCACGTATGCACGAACATGTGTACCATCTATCGCTCCAACACAATCCTAATTTTCGACAAACATAATGATTTAGAATTACACAAACTTTCACAATTTACACATATACACAAGTCTTAATATTTACCTTGAAATAGGGGTAGAACCTTCGCTATCCCTTATCTCTCGGGGGTGTATCTTCGCTAGGCAGTCTTATTAGAGCTCTATATAATTTCGTGACCCCCTAAGGACGACGTTGAAGTATCTATGGACAGTTTCAGTTGATCTATGGAACCGACTACCAATTACACGAAACCTCACATTATGACCAAGAATGTGTAAAAAAATTAGCACTTGCTCCGTAACGGACATGTGCGTAGTAGGGCGTATGTGCTCCCCCTCAGTGAGGATGTGACATAAGTGGTGAAAAGCTATAGGTTTCATCCTAATTTGACTAACACAAAGTCTCTCACTTCCATGCAAAACACTATTTATGTAATGCTCTCTTTCGGCTGCATGATTAACATAAGGCGCCCTAGGCAGTCGTCTACGTCGCAATTTCCTTACCAACGCAACCCCCACAAGGAGGACAGATGCAACTGAGGCAAGAACTGCTGCTTTGGTTTTTTTCTTCATCTAAAACATCACAAACATTGTGGTCTAAGAAGTATGCAAACAAGCATGATATTGAGTACACAGTATATAGAAACAACCACAACAGTAAAACAATCCAAATTCAAGCAATCTATAGTATTTTTTTTTTTTTTTGAACAAGTGAGATCAAAACCATTATGAGCAGCCATAAAATGTTTAATTCCCCTCTAAATAATAATCTAAACATTTTCTACGTAAACAGTAGGGTACCCATCAACAAAAACACCAAGAGCAGAAAATCCCCAACAAATCACATTGCATTTAATTAAATAATTGTAAGAGCAGCAAAATTGATATTTCTGTATAATTGTAAGAGTAGCAAAATTGAATTTCTGATATCAATAATTATCATGGTAAATAACTAGATAATTAAAAAAAACAAAAAAGTAAATCAATAATTAAATAGGTATTTAATTAAATAATTATATATATATATATATATATATATATATATATATATATATATATATATATATATAAAAGCCAGAATGATGTCAACCCAGAGCACCATTTGCAGAGGGTGGGTCGGAGGTTTGGTCGGGTTTTGTAGAGGGGTGGGTCGGAGGTTTGTGGGTCGGAGGTAGGTGGGTTGGGGGTGTGGGTTTGTCCAGTGGGCCGGAGCTTTGTGGGGATCGGAGGTGTGTGGGTGAGGTTGTGTGGGTGTGGGCCGGAGGTGTGGGTCGGAGGTTGTGGGTCGGAGCTGGGTGGATCGGGATGTCTCAAGTGCGTCGGCGGTGTGGGGCTGTGGGTTTGTCCAGTGGGCCGGAGCTGTGTGGGGATCGGAGGAGTGTGGGTGAGGTTGTGTGGGTGTGGGCCGGAGGTGGGGGTCGTTTGGTGTGTGAAGGGGACTGCGAGAAACGGTGGAGAAAACTCACCGTGGGAGTGGCGGTGCTCGTCGGACGGGGGTGAAGATCGGACCGGCTTGAGGCTGCGTTTGTTGCTTGACTGGAGCTGTGTTTCTGGAGCTTGACTTGAGGCAGCGAGAACGCGAGGGGAAAATGAGGGCTGAATTCAATTGAAGGTAAAATAAGAGTGGAAAAGGATTTCCGGGTCAGGCCTTAATATTTTACGGTCAACTGATTGTTATTTTCCATTTGACCAAATTTTCAGCCCTGCCAAACATCCGAAAACGCGTAAAATCATTTCCTGAAATTGTTTACCGTCGAAACAAACGCACCCTAGACTCATCTTTATCTTCTCTTTTTTTCACTCTTGTCTAGAATGTTTCTCATCCACACATTTAAACATCTCCACTTACACCATCCCAGCTCCTAACTAATCATCTCTCATCTACACAGAGGTTCTCTCTTTTTCCTATCTTTTTTTTTTTTTCCTCTTGCGATTCTCTTCCTCTCCGCCCTTCTCACTCTCTTCATTCTCTTCCTAACAAATCTCTTCTTCTCCCTCCTTCTCAGCCTCAATTACAAACAACAAAAATGCAAGATTTTTCAATCTTTTGTCATAAAAATCTTGCAGAAACATTGTGTCGTCATCCGATGTTGGGCTTGCTGCTGTCCGTTGTTTTTTTTTTTTTTTTTTTTGAGAATCCGTGGGCTAAGGGCTTGCTGCTTGCTCTGTTCCTTTTTTTTTTTTTTTTTTCTTTCTTCAGATTTTAGTTCAACTTTTTTTTGGGCTTTTTTTTCTTGAAAGTAGAAAAAATATATATATATTTTTAAATTTGAGGGTATTCCTAATTTTGATTGAGGGTGTTCCCAATTTTTTTTTAAATGGTAAACAAATAATTTTTTTTTTCAACTCAACGTGATGCCGCCACTGTACCAGATTCTACAAGAAAAAATTACACTCCTAAATTATTACATCAGTTGATTCTAGTTACTTCAATTAGTAAAATATTTTATATCTTAAAAAATATATATATATGGGTTCGAAACCCTATTTACAGCTTGAAATTAATTGGTGTTTAACGCTCCGTTTGTTTCAATGGAAAACTTTGTGTAAAGATAGTTTTCCTTATTTTCCAATGTTTGGTAGCTTAAAAAAAGATGAGTCAAAGGAAAACTATTTTTTATCAACATAAAAAGTATGGCTTATTTTTAGAGATTGTTTTCCATTAATTTTTTTTGGAAAACAACTCTATCTCACATCAAGCTAAATAAGGGAAGTTAGGAGGTTATTTTTCAACTCATTTAAAGTTGCTACCAAACATTGAAAAATGAGATAGTTTTATAGAAAATGTTTTTTAGAAAATAATTTATTTTCTAGAAAACATCATTGTTGAAACAAACAGAGCGTAAATCTAAAACAAACGTTATAAATTGAAAATCTACCATATCTATAAAATAATAGTAAAAACTACATCGAGCTATTGTTTTTTCTCATAAAATATGTGCCATTATAGTTTACCTTGTGACAAGCTCAAACATCCTCAGTCATTGGTTAATTTAAGTACAAGTTGGTGCAAACTATTAATTAGTCTTAGTTTGTTTGTAGGAAAAAAAAAAAAAAAGTCTTAGTTTGTTGGGGATCCACCACCAAAATTTTGTGGAAAAACCATTCAATTTAAAGTACACACGGCGTCGAAGTTAAAGTCTTCTATCTCTTAAATAATACATTTTGTACCAACGGAACTCTTTCACCTTTAAAGTGTATCAGCAAGTTTCAATGCTTTTTTTGAGCATGTCATTTGCTAATTGAATATTTAATAAATAATAAGACTCCATTAATGGCAGTGACGTGCATGGAATTGTTAATGGTACGATAAAGTTTACGTATTTGATTTTAAAGCATTTTATCAACTTAAATATAATGACCCTTTCATTCACGTCCAATCTCAGCGTTCTAGAAAGGTGGAAGAATTAAAGAAACTAACCTTTTTGCAAGTGCAATTAGCCCTTTTTATTTTCTATTAATTTTTTTTTTACTTTTTTTATTTTGCTACCGGACGTTGCAGTAATCATCGAATGCAATGTCACCGAACGAAGTTTGGAGAGATTTTGGGTATAATATATAAAAAAATTGGAGAGATTTGAATCTTTTTCAACTACACCCATTAAACAAAAATATTGCAGGATCAACTTTGAGAGCTTTATTAAAAAATTAGGCAATATTTCAGTTTAAAAAACTTATAGGACAGATTAAATAGATATGGAAAAGAATGCTCTTCTCAAAAAAGGTGGTCTCCCAAAACAAAACAACAAATCCACTTTATCCAAAACTCCCGTACTGTGTCCTTTACATCCCAGCTTTTCCAAATTCTGGGAAAATTCAGAAAAATAGAAAGAGAATGAAAAATGAGAAAAATAAGAAGCAAAGAAAAGGAGAAAGGAGAGAGAGAAAGGGTACTCTAGGTAGGAACGGGTTCAAAACTTAGAATTATGGAGCGGCTTTGTTGCTAGTTGTGTATAGTGACTTTGGCTTCTAATTCTGCTGCTTAACTGCTGGTTGTTTAAAGGGTCGGATTGTTTGTTTTTGGTAAAATTAGTTAACTAGGCTTAATTTTATTTAGTTTTCACTATTAGTAATTTTGTTGTTGGACTAATTTTTTTTGGGCTTGTATATTTTGTTTTAGATTTGATCTTTAAAATGAGAAAAAATGCTAAAGTTACAAACATTTTTACAAATTATTAATGTGATGAGTGATTATTGGTAAGTAAAAAATAATGTAAGGGCTAGGCCTAAATGCGAACTAATAAGAATTTGCTATCTTAACAGTTTATAAAAATATTGTCGAAAAATTTGTGACTATAACAATACTCTTAAAAGAATCAATGATATTATTAAGAGGTAAAAGTGTAATTTTATAAAAGAAAATTGCTAAAATTAGTACCCACATATATAATAATATATTTTAAAAAACAATTGGAGAGACCCATTGCCCCCAAGTCAAACCATGGCTCTGTCCATGTCTCTAGGAATCTTTGAGATCTAATTTTACAATTGTGTAGATAAATAAAAAGTTATTTAAACCCTAAAATTTTAAATTTTTTTTCATTTATGTTTTTTATATATGTAGATATCGGTTTATATTATGTATTGACTTGTTTACCTGCATAGAATATTATACTAGTTTAGGGTTTTCCTCTCATTAATATTTTTTTAAAGAATTTCTCTCGTGAGTTAATTAGTTCATTTACAATTAATATTTTAAGGTATAGAGTTGAAATAGATTCTTTTAAGGTTACAACTCTCGTTAAAAAAAATATACATTACAATATATTTTGAAAATCTAAACATTAAATTGCACGTTATTTATGTTCTTAATATACATGTCAAATTTTATGCCAATTGGATCTTATTTACTATTCAATCTATAAATTTATTTTTTATGCACAACTTTATATCACAAAAACTTGAAATTTAAAAATTTGATTGATGACATAACTATTGACCTTTGATCTTTTGAAAATTTTACAAACATGAAGGATATAAGAAGAAAATGTAATCTAATGGTAAATTTGTTAAAATTTATTTCCAATAAAAAGATATTAAGTGGAATTATAAGAAGGTTAGACTCGCCCCATCTCCTACTGCATTCCCATTTCGGATTCTAGAGGTGGATTCACCTAGATTACAACAAAGTTTATTGCCAAACTTTGTCCTTTTATTATTTAGTTTTTGAATAATGGGTTTTCAATTAGATATTATATTGGTGTATTAGGTATACAAGTGAGTGGAAGTTCCACAAGAACAAAAAAAAAAAAAAAAAAAGTAAAAAAGTTGGGAAATCAAGGTCATAGACATTACTTAAATTTCTGAGTTAGGTGGTTTCTTTATATATATTATATTAAGGTCTTAGTCAGAGTTTCCTCAAGATATAATCTCCCCAACAGTTTAAGTATGAATAATTTTATTTAAAATTCTTATATTAGTTAGTATAAAATTCATGTTATGTTATCATTTTAAAGAAAAGTATGAATTTATATTCTATAAACATATTAAGGTTGATTAAGCTATTATTTTATATTAGTTGGAGAAAAGAAACATTGGAGCAAGCATTGCTTACTCAAGAAACAAATAATTACACTGTGGAATAAAATGGTTCACAGTACAACCTTGCTGAAATTATTTGGAAAATCTTCTTACATATCCTAAATTATCATTCAAACGATTGCAATAACTTTTAGGGTTAATTGTACCCTATGTGAGAAAATTTTGACTCTAGTATGTTTGTGGGCACTCTATCTAAATCAGATTGGATATGGATCTATTGCCTACGTATTAATTTCTGTAGATAATTTTTTTTTATTATTATTTTCATTTATAAATTTCTCTTAACAAATGCTATAGAATTACTTATTTCATAATTTTGTATCATTGTTCGTTGAATCCCAGATCTTTATTTTATAATGAAGAAAAAAAATGAAACTAAAAGCTATTAATATTTGTTTCTGCTAAATGGAAATTCATTACCAAAAAAGAAAGAAAAAAAATTACACTTTACCACCCTAAACTATACCTCATATTATACTTTGCACCCTAAATTTTTCGAATGCACATTTTGCATCCTAAACTACGACTCTTGTTACACTTTGCACCTCGATGTTAAGTTTGCTGTTGACTTGGATGCAAAAATGACACCACCTGAAAAGACCTAATTGCACCTCTTCTCAATGCTTTAAAAACAAAAGATAAATTATACTTTACTACCCTAAACTATATTTCTTATTACACTTTGTACCCTAAACTTTGAATTTTCATCAAAGTTAACAGCAACTTAACGGCGGGATGTAAAGTGTAATAGAAGTCATAATTTAAGGTGCAAAACATGCATTCTAAAAGTTTAGGATGCTAAGTGTAACATAAGGTATAGTGTAGAGTGGTAAAGTGTAATCTATTAAAAAAAATTCTTCCTAAAAGGTTTCATCTTGGGATCATATTGGGTATATGATAAATATACTGTCCTTGAGATATGAACTGGATCAATAATAAAGCTACAAATAATTTAAATTAACATTTAGTGTGTGGTTGGCATGGATGAAATTTGTCAGTTTATTTTACTATTCAGCTTATTTTTGCTATTATTCATGGGCTCTACTGCACTTTTTGATACTATTCATGGGTCTCATTATACTATTTCAACTAATTTTTACCTTTATCTACCGTACTTTCAGTAAAAAGTTTTCAGTTTCAACAAATTAAGTAGATCTAAATAGAACCTTAAACTCCCACTCAACAAGATGATATGTCCAATCAAATCTCACATCCATTCTTTATAGCCAAACATCCTAAACTTCCACTGCTTTTCTTTATAACCAAATATCATCCAAAACCTTCTCAAAAAAACAAAAACAAAAAAAAAAATCCTCCAAAAAATAACTACATCTATGACCAGTGTGCAATAAGGCCCCCAGAAATCCCCAACTCTTATAAATCAAATAGAAAGTTTGTCAACATCACAACTCTAAATTTCTGATATCGTTAATTATGAATGATAGAGAAAAAAAGTAATGAATTCATCATGTGAAAATCATTACACACAATCTAGTCAAATGTGAATGTCGAAGTTAGGTCATGGGAATTTGGACTGGTTAAGTTACATGGAGAACTAAGATATGATGAGAGGTTTGATATCTCAATTCACGAGTTAGTAATGATATATATATATATATATATATATATTTTATAATAATTATTTGACATTTGATTTTTGGTCTAGTAGGTCATATTATAGGAATTGCAAACCACCACTTAAAAGGTAATATGCTTCATTTATCATCACCAATTTGAACCCAGATAAACTCATATTCATACATATATATATCCAAGTCTTTTTACAACAACCTTGCATCTTCTCTGGAAATGGACGGCACTCCGTCACCTGACCTAGATTAACCTTTTGGCCATTAAATATTTTATATGAAAGTAAAAGTTAGAAAAGAAAAAAGAGTGAGTTTTTTTTTTTTTTTTTTTTTGAGAAACGAGTGAGTTAATAGATACAATGATACATATCCACAAGCACAACCAATCTTTGCAAAGATATATGGGACACAAAAGTTAAAATATATTTTTGACCATTACCCAAAAAAGAAGAAGCTTAGTGTGGCTTGAACCGGTAAATGTACAGCACAAAAATATTACAGTTCGTATTAATTCCTGCATCTCCATCATAAGCACGTCGAAGTGCCTTACATGTATAAATTCAGGTGATATAGCATTTGGGAGGATTGTGCTTTAATTTATTTTGGCCTTGACTTTTTGGGTAGGTCAACCTTAAATAAACCTCAAACACTTTCAAAAGAGTTAGGTGATTAGATTAGATAAACTTTGAGACATGTACATATATTTCTAAATTATATTTTTAAACGTGTTGAAGAGGTATATGTATGTGTTGTATTGCACCCCTTGATTTTTATCTTTTTTAATTAGTGTCGTTCCCCTTCAGCCCGCCCTTTCATAGCTCAACATAGAATCAAAGATGGGGGATGAGTCCCTCAAAATTACGACAAAAGAGATACTTCGCCAAAGTGAGGATGTCATATGACATAGAGAGAGGATGAAAAAGTGGGAGGATAGAAAAGTTTTTAGTTTGGGATAATTACACTTTACCCACCTGTGACTCCTACTGTTATTCTGCCGTAACCCACCTCTCCCTCAGCCGTTACTCTAACACAGAATATGTAAAAAATTAAAAACTCAAACAAATCAATTAGGACACATGATCAAAAAATTTTCAAACCTAGAACAAGATCAAAAATTTTTCATACCTGAAATATCCCTCTGAGATCTTCCTATTGGGTTGGGCGTGAGTGTGAGTCAGAGTGTAAGTGTGGTGGGAGAGAGCTCAAAGCCAACGATGGAGTCAACGGAGACATCGACGATGCCCGAGGCTACAATGGTAGGTACATCGCCGATATCCAGCTTCGATCAAGATTCGGAGCTTCTCGCACCCATCCCGTTGAGAGTTCTTGGACATCCAGTGGCCGGAAAAGCCTTGGTGGCTTGTAGTAACTCCGACGCAGTGGTTCTCGGCTCCGTTAAGGTGGGATTCTCATTGGGCTCAGTCTCCAATACCGAGGTTACTCATGGACGAGGCTATCGTGACTCTGGGTCCACCGGTGTTATGGTGGGTAGCTCGATGACGGCGGAGATTGAGGCTCTGAGTCTGACAGTGGTGTCGCCGATCCTTGGTCGATATCCATGGGTACAGGGCCTCCACACCACTGTTTGGAGCTCCACGTGCTGCTTATGTCCCTTCTAGGTGGTAGATCGAAGAGTGAGTTTAAGAGTTAGGTTTAGAAAGATTGGGCAGAGAAGTGGAAAGATGGTTGTGGTTGAGATCGAGTTAAGATAGAGATTCCGGTGAGAGGGAGGTTCGAGCTTGAGAACCACCATCTGAGGTGGTGTTGGAGCGGCGAAGATGTGCTGTGAGTGGTTGGCCATGGCTGGGTTTGGGGTTTGGAGAGAGATTGTTGAAGAAGAATAGGTGTGAGTGGTCGGCCATTGATTTTTTTTTTTTCGTTGAACAAATTAGTAACCATTGTGGTGAAAGAGAGACAACAAGGCAAATATATATTTGTGGAGGTTGATTTGAGTTTGATTTTTCTGGGTCTATGTTCTTCAGGTTCAACATTTGTGTGAATTAAGGGAGAGGTCAATACCACTTTTTGATCTTGTTTCTCTTATGTTTTTATGTATTTTGATAGATCTGTGGTTTGTACTTTGATGGTATTGCTTGATTTAATTTATATTAGTTTTCTGGGTTTATGTTCTTCACGTTTGTGTATGTTCTTCATGTTTGTAAATTGTGAGAAACTAATACCATATTTTGATCTTGTTTTTTGTTTGTTGTTTTTTTTTTTTTTTTTTTGGGAGGAGAGAGACATAAAATGGGTGTAAAAAGACTTATTTACCCTTTTTTCTAACAGAGGTGGGTAATAGAGACTACACAGAAATAACCTCAGGTGGGTAAAGTGTCAAAATTTAAACCACGAGTAAGCATATCAAATTAGAGGCAAACCACAGGTGGGTAAAGTGTAATTATCCCTTTTATTTTTCCTCATTTGTGTTTAGTTGAGAGGGTGGAAAAGTAAAGGGATGAAATTTTTTTTGGTTTGATTGAAAATAAGGTTTGTATAAATATACCATCATGTCCCTCTTAAATAAAACAAAAAGTAATACATTATACTTTAAAAAAAAAATTGTGTATAAATGAAAGTTGACATTTCATAAAAAGGCATAAGAAATCATCCAAAAGAGATTTCATAAAAAAAAAATTAAAAATTAAAAAAAAAGAAGGAAAAGAAGAAGAACCCACCACGTCGTGACAAAACCAAAGAAAGAAAAAAGAAAAACAAAAAGCCAGTGTTACCAGAGAAAACAAAAAGTCAAAAGAAAAAAAAAAAGGAAAGGAAAGAGGAGAACGTTGGAGACGTGCTGTGTGTAAAGATGAGGGTATTTATGTAATTTACTACCCACATAATCTTTTCTTATTAGTTTTCCTTCAAATTGGGAGGACAAAATTTTGTGGGACTGGAAGGAAAATTTTCCACACCATTTTCTTTCTCTTTTGTTTTCTCTCTTGAACCAAATAAGGAAAAAATTCATTTTCCACTCTATTTTCCTCTCCTTCTTTTCCATCCTCCTTGTTTTCACCCCAACCAAACGGGGCCTAAAGGACATGGTAGACAGACCGTAAAGAGAATAGTAAAATTTTATTTTCATCCTTAAAATTTGTATGAAATTCTTTTTTTATCCTTAAAGTTTAAAATTTTCATTTTCCGTTTCTAAACTAATCAAATGTTTCATTTTGTGTTTCTAAGAAAATTCTTTTTTCACTTGTTAGAGATATATTAGCCCATTAGCATAGGCCAAAACCAAATTTTTCTATGTGTGCAAGTCAAATATTTTACTTGTACTAAAATTCTATTAGCTCATGTAACTTTTATGTGTTCTATATTTTATGCTTCTACTTCCGCATCTATTCTAGCATAGAAATCTATGGTATATTTGTTGGTTTCAGTTAGTTCAATTGGTAAAGTCTCTAATGGCTGTATAAGAGATCTGAAATTTAATTCTCGTCTACGCCAAAAACTAATTGGAGTCTTAATTTGATAATAAATAGCTTGGTATGATGATAAAGAGCCATCATTAGAAACATACGCAATAAGTTGAAATTTTTTATAAAAAATCGTATGATATATCAATGCTAATATTTAGCATCATCCTTAAACTATTGAAATTTATTTACTAAAAAAAAAAGCTTAAAAGATGAAAAAAACTTTACAGACAAGCTTCATCATGCCTAAAGAGAAAGAAGATGGGATATTCAAAATGTCCCTAATAACAAGTTAACAACTTCAATGGTCCAAGGAGACCCGACAAGGAGGACATAAAATAGAGAGTTCAACACGTCGGGTGGGGTCGGTAAATATATGTAATGTAGTAAACGATGACTATTAATTCGATGGTTAATTTGGCCTAACACCAAGGACAGCATATTCTCTGCTTCCTTTTTGCAAAGGGTATATTCCACATGTGACATGCCTATGAACAGTTTATTATAGGCTTCCATTACAATTCATATATGTTCGATCTAGTTATCCAATCCAAATTAGTAAGAAAGGAAGAAACAAAAACAAAAAGACAATGATGTGACACATTTGGAGGTGCTTGATCCATCATAGGATTTTTTTTTTTTTTTTTTTTTTTTTTGCCTTAACTAGGTTTTCTTTGTTGAATGAGAATTGTCACAATTTGCAGTGCTTTTGCTTTAAAAGCATACAGATTCTCGAGTTCTATTTGAAGTTTGGCTTCTTGTGAATCAATGACCCCAAAAAATAACTGCTATTCAGCTAGACTATTATCTTGATGAGCATGCCTAGTAAATTGGCCATTGAAATTCCTCCACCAATAGTGTTGCACTACACACGATATCCTGGCCAAACCGTTTGAATTGGCCATTTGTTTGAGGTGATTTTGGGGAGGATGGCAAAAAGAGAATGGAAATTATGAGAGAAAATTAGTCAAAAACTGGAAATGGTGTTTGGTTGGGTAGCAAAGTAGGGAAAAAATTGGTAGAGCCTAATTGTTTTCTTTTTGGGCCGCTATAACTAATCTCCCCAAATTGGGGACAAAAATGGAGAGATCTTGGTCTCTCTTTTACAATTACATTTTTATCCTCACAACGTTCAACTGCTACCTCTCTCCTCTCCTTTGATTTGTTTTGTTTTCTTTTGTCCTTATCATCTTTTGCTGTTTTTTAATTTGTTCTTTTGAACGTTACATTTCTATCCTCGTATAGTAACCTCCATCTTTACATTTCTATCCTCATACAATAACGTTCATTGCTTGTATTTTCATGCTTTGTGCTCTTTCTTTTCCAATTAGCAAAGGTCCAGGTTGTCTTTAATTTGTTTCATTAACAAATATGATTACAAAGAAAAAATAAAATAAAATAATATGTGTGTAAGAGCCATCATCAGGAGCGGACACCATAAGTTGAAACTCTCTAAAAAAAAGTATAAATAAATTATTTCTTATATATTATGTTGTAAGGGCATAAAAGTAAATTTATATAAACTACATTCTCTATCCTCTCACTTTCCTCCTCAACCAAACAAATTAGTTTTCAATATCTCCACTTTTCTACTCTCTCAATCAAACACATATAAGAGAAATTAAAATCTTTGTTATCCTCCCATTTTTATTTCTATCCTCCCATTTTTCCATCCTCCAACCAAACGGATCCTAAGATGTCTTTAATCAAACCAACATGGATGCAAACACCTCATTTTGTACTCGGATTATAAACTTTAGTCCTAGATCCTAATGATGAGCTTGACATGTCTACAAAAGGTAATTGAAGTTATTTTGATAGTTTGGAAGTAATCACAACTCAAAATTACTCAAATTGCTTTGAAAACGAAGTGAAAAATGACTTTTGCTCACTGTTTTGACCATAAATATTAGTTGGGATGCTTTATGCATGTGCATGTTTCTAGGTGTGTATGCGTGTGCATGCATGTGCATGTTTCTAGGTGTGTATGCGTGTGCATGCTTTATGCATGCATATGCATACTCGAAGTATGCATATGCATATAGTTGGGATGTGCATGCATACTCAAGCTCAAAAACGTAAATTTAGGGTTCTTGCTTTTTGTTTGTTTTGATTAGTTTTAATCACATGTTTAGGTCTTATTGAGTCTAGTTTTCACATGTTTGGGTCTAGGGTTAGTAAAATAACATGTTTCACATGCTTTGATTGTTGAATTGATAATTAGGGTTTATGTCATTGATAAACCACATGAACATGCATATGAACTTAAACATGCATGGATGCATGCATAGGTGCTGAAGTGTTATGGTGCAGCGAGGTAAGTGAAGGTAAGTCATGTATATGAATATGAACATGCATCTTTGAATATGATGATTGACCTCCTTGATTGATGAATACCATGATGCTAGGTTTGAATGATTGAATATACTTGATGATTAATGCCTTGTTGATGTTTTTACCTTGTGATATACTTGCTACCCTTAGATATATATTGCTAGATAAATGGTAGAGTTTTATGCTATGGACGAGTGTAGGACATATGCTATGTTTGGATGTTAGATGCATGTTAGTGTGTGTGAATTTAGAATAACATATTAGAGGACCCTTTGATAGAATTAAGATTTGGAATACACTGAGTAGAGGCCAACTTACAGGTTGAGTGGGGTTGGGTGCCTAGCACCTTCCAATTTCCATACCTAAATTCCAGACACGTGCTCTGGTAAAGATTAGTCCTTCCACAAGGGTGCTACATTTATGGTTCCTAGACCCAATCTAGGTGGCGACTCCATATTTTTTCTCCATCAAGATCCACTTAGCCAAGGTGTACTCCTCCTGTTACGCCCACAATAGGGAAAAATCGAAGTATAAAGAGAGAGTATAATGAGAAGAGAAAAAACGAAAGGATTACGTGTTCTAGTCTAATGACCTACATTCACGGAGGAAAGTCCTCGACGGCTACATTTTCACTATATCCTCAATGAGCCCAATATGAGATATTTAGGAAACTAAACCCTAAAATAACAATACAATAATCATGGTTAACTAACTTGTAGTACAAGTAGTATTCTTTGTTTGCACACCAAGATTTAAGCTTGGGCCTTGATTAGTTGTGGGTTTGATATCTATAACATAATTAAGTTCAACCACATTGCATTAATCAATGCAGTGAAAATAGTATAATCTTTCTCTGAGGATAATTAAATTCAATCATACACCTATTGGAAAACTTCAGTTAAAATAGTGCATTTGGCTTATGTTTTTTTTGGTGGTTTATTTTGCATAGTGTTTATTAAATTTATCAAAAGATATAACTTTTAATGGATAGAAGCTTGTGAAGGTATCATACCAACAAGTGCACACAATTTTATGTCTGAATTTGGATGTATACCGAGTAACTTTTTCAATTTAGCAATTTTGATACCATGTTATACCAAAAGAGGATGCTGTAGTTTGTCCATTAACCAATTTTGACACCAATATCTTTATACCATAAAGATGCTGTTTAGCCTTTCCATTCACCAATGCTGATATGAAATTTTAAGGAGAAGACTTCAATCAAAACATCTTAGATCTTCCACTAAAAATTGAAAAAAGCCCCAAGTACTGTAATAAATTTTTTAGTTTTTAGATATAAACCCCCAAAAGTTGGGCCTAGCAAAGTTTTAAAAGAAATAAATAGTTTCACAATTTTTAATTAGAAATTTAGAATGCATAAAAATACATAATGATAATTGAAGAGGATAAAATAGGAGACGGATATCTCTTCGTGAAGCATGACGGTACGGTATTGACATGTGGATGGTCGACGGGTCAATGTTACAAGGACATGTAGTGGATGGTTGTAACATTTGGCCTCCGTTGGTATTGATTAGGCTTTAAGGATTCCTAACCGGAATCCAGTTGCATCTCACGATAAGTCTAATATGGCTTTGCTTGATCTCCACACAAATGTGAATAAAGAAAGTTCTTGCGTTACACGTTTCTCCATAATCAAAAGACTCCTATAAGGAAAAGAACTCTATAAGGTATGCAGAATCGAAGAAGTGTTATCCTAAAAGGAAAGGGTTTCCTGACCAAGGCATGAATGATAACCCTACACCAATATAAATACACCAAAGCCCTCGTAAATCAAGGTACGCATAATTAACTCGACTCTGGCACTTTAGGGTTGTGAAAAACTCTAACTTGACCTTTGGAGGGTTTTTAGCCAGCACCACACCGGTGCTCTCTGTTAGGTCTTCTTTTTTCGTTTTGTAGGTGTTGTTTCGATTTGGGAGTGTGTGCAGCTTATTGGTGACATTTTGTATCATCAATAATAGTGTTTTACTTTCAAAATTGAAAATTATAAAAGTCAATGTTCCTTTTAGATGATATATAGCACGACCTTATAAATCTCTCGTACATACTAGGGGCCTAATCAAATGCGTTGACTTTTGTAGTTGACTTTATATATAATTGCTCATATATATGCATGCGATTTGATATAAAGTAAATCTGAAATAGCAATCACACTTTTAACATAATCCAAAGTGGGAAATTATTGTGTACTCCCGGAGTACCATAAATCCGTACTCTTTTCTCTCACATGAATGGTGGGTCCTACTAATTAAATTCATGGTGGGAACCGCTATTTATGTGTGAGGGGAGAATATACATTTATGGTACTCCGGGAGTACCTAATAATTCCTCATCTAAAGCTGCGTTTAGATACTTGAATTTAGATCTGGATTTAAATTTGAATTTTAAAGTGATGGATTTGAAATTCCTTAATTCCAAATTTATAAAAATTGAAGTATGTCTTATGTATTTTTTAAATTATATGGGTTAGAAATTAAATCCAAATTCTTGATTTTTTTAATATCTAAGCAAGATATTTGGATTTAATTTAATCACACTAATCCAAATCCATGTATTCAAATCTTATTATCCAAACATACCATAAGTGTATATGTATGTGAACCTAACTCATAAAAACTTGAATTCTGACTCTTGCTCCTTATCCCACAAAAACTTATACTTATAAAATGACCATTACGCTAAAGATGTGCGGTGATATCAACTCAGCTTTAGGACCGTAGAGCTTATATTAGTCTAGCCTTTTTTTGGCTTAAATTGTGGTATGCAGTTGATTTGTGACTATATATGTTATTTCCTTTGGATAAATTTTGGAGTAAGAGACCTATATGTATGTACACTATTAAGAACATAACATGATTTGTTCAAACGTGAAAGCTTAGTTTATTGTTGTGACCTATTGAGTTCATAATCTGAATTTGAAATTCATTATTGTACTGACAAGTTCTATTACGTACCCATAAACCTTTGTCGCAAACTTGATACCTACTTGCCCTTATTCTAAAATTGTGACTCCACGTGTGAAGAAGGGGTCACTTAGAGCAATATTCATTAATCCTGGCCGGCAAGAAACAGTGATAGTTGACATTCTTTCCTCATTCTAGCTATGTGCATTTTAAACAGTCCCATGACAAGATGCATGCTACCCTGAAATCTCCCGTTAGTGTAACCATGCATCTTGTCAAAACAATTTGAAATTCAGTTGAAGAAACGACCCTTTATTTTTATTATTTTATATATTTGAAATGAGAGAGATGATTTGAACTTTGAATATCTTCATTAAAATTATTTAAAAGATGTCAATTAACCTAAAAATCATTTGCAGCCGCAAGCCTTTATGGTGAGAAGTGGTGAAAACCTCCCCCGACGAAAGTCGACAAAGCTAATAGTAAACAATCCATTTCAATCTATTCAAAGTTTGCTGCTCGAGCTTTAATCATTTAAACCAGTTATCAGAATTAAGTGATCATTAACAATCCACACTATATTCGTTTGCCAATAACTTGTTAAATTATAAACTACAGAGATGAATGATGAAGTCAAAAGTTTGTGTCATATATAATAGCACTCGCATTCGTATCTAAAGGGAAAAAAAAACGTAGGATCTTGGCATTTGAATCTTGTAACCTTAAAGCTAATCTATCACCCAAAGGAATTCAAATCTTCCGTACTACTTTTTGTGTATTACTTTATGTTCTACCTATCACAATGTCTGTTCGTTTAGATCCTTTAAGGCAGATTGTTTAACCTAATATATTAACCAAGTGATTACTTAAATTAATTATTCAGATTTAGGTAAACCAAGCATATATCATATCATGCACAAAAGTGAAAAAATAAATAATATCACAATATGATGACCTAGAAAAACCAATGAAACTAACCGTTTCAAGGAAAAAATCTAGGGAGGATTTGACCTAGCTATCCTCAAGGTAAAGTAAATCCATTATAAGAGAATTGAAGTTTTTAAATGATACTGTTGTCTCTATCCTTTGCTTACTGGTAGTATTTCTTCAGGTGTTCCATGTTCCATGGTTGACTTAGCTTTTTTTCGTTTAGTGTCTCCAAGTAGTACGTTCCCTTCCTATGCCATGAAATGATCCTGTATAGTCCCTCCCAGTTAGGACCCAGTTTCCCTTGGGAGGCATCCTTTGCAGCGCCGAGCACTTTTCTTAGGACTAGATCTCCCACCTGGAAATCCCTGTGCCTAACCCTAGAGTTGTAATGTTTTGCCATCAAGTCTTGGTATCGTGCTAATCTCTGTGCAGCTGTAGCCCTGACTTCGTCCACAAGGTCAAGCTGTAAACGCAAAGCTTTGTCATTCTTGCTCTTGTCGTAGTTCTTCACACAGTAGCTTGTTAACCCTACCTCTGCCGGTATGAGAGCCTCACTGCCATATGCCAAACGAAACGGTGTTTCCCCTGTCGGTGTTCTCGCCGTTGTCCTGTACGCCCATAAGACACTTGATAATTCTTCCGGCCATAGGCCCTTTGCCCCCTCGAGCCGGGTCTTGATAATCTTAAGCAAGGACCGGTTCGTGACTTCAACCTGTCCGTTGGCCTGAAGGTGAGCGGGTGACGAGTAGTAATTCTTAATCCCAAGCTGGGAACAAAAGTCTCGGAATGTGTCGTTGTCGAATTGTTTCCCATCGTCCGAAACGAGCACCCTCGAAATTCCATACCTGCAAATAATATTTCTCCATACAAAACTACGGATGTTCTTCTCCATGATAGTAGCCAGAGCCTCTGCTTCCACCCATTTGGTGAAGTAGTCAATACCAACCACCAAGAACTTCAGCTACCTCACCGCTGTTGGGAACGGACCCATGATGTCTAACCCCCATTGTACAAACGGCTATGGGGCCGTCATAGGGGTGAGTTCTTCCGTTGACTGCCGTATGAAATTGCCAAATCATTGGCACTTGTCGCAAGCTCTAACATATGTGTGGGCATCCTTCTGCATTGTTGGCCAGTAGTATCCTACTCGGAGTAGCTTGTGCACTAAAGATCTTGATCCATAATGGTTTCCACAAACTCCTTCACGGACCTCTCTCATTACGTAGTCCGCTTCTTCGCGGCCGAGGCATCTTAGATATGGTCAGGAGAATCCTCTTTTGTATAGGACGTCTTTAATCAAAACGAACCAAGCAGTCTTAACCTTCAACTTCCTTGCGTCCTCTTTGTTGTCGAGTAGCTTGCCTTCATTGAGGTACGCCACTATTGGAGTCGTCCAACAACACTCATTGCTTACTTCCTGCATGCTAATGTCATCTAATAATGATAAGAGCTGGACGAAGGACAATACCTGTTTAGGGATGATCATGGGTTCGCCCGAATTTGTCTTTGCGAGTCAGTCGGCTTCTTGGTTCTCCTCCCTTGGGATTTGAATCATCTTGAATTGGGGGTTATTGGTTTGACCCTTCACTTCCTCAAGATACCTTTTCATCCTTTCATTCTTGCAATCATAGCTCCCATTAACTTGACTGGCCACGATTTGAGAATCGGAGTAGACTACCACACTCTTTAGCTCCTGTCGCTATCGCAAGGTCCAGTCCCGCTACCAAAGTCTCATATTCCGCCTTGTTGTTGGTAGTAACGAAGTCCAGACAGATCATGCATTCGATCTTGTCTCCTTCCGGGGTGTGGAGTACAACTCCAACACCTCCAGCATACTTATTGGAAGATCCGTCTGTATGAACTCTCAATATGGGCGTCTCTTCTACTCCTTGATCCTTTATGGTAGTGAATTCAGCGACGAAGTCTGCCAATATCTGTCCTTTCACTGTTGCCCGTGGTTGATACCGGATATCGAACTCACTTTAGCTCGATTGCCTATAGCGCCATCCGTCCAGCAGCTTCGGGACTACTCATTGCTCTTTGTAAGGGTTTATCTGTCAGGACATTTATGGTATGCGCTTGAAAGTATGGTTTAAGTTTCCGAGCTGCGGTTACTAGAGCAAATGCGAGTTTTTCCATTTGGGGGTATCTCTCTTCTGCTCCTCTCAGTGCCCGGCTTATAAAGTACACGGGCTTTTGTATCTTTCCTTCCTCCCTAATGAGAGTAGCGCTGACCGCGGCTGAGGAGATAGCAAGGTATAGGAACAATTCTTCCCCCGGAATAGAGGGGCTGAGCAACGACGGAGTGGAGAGGTACACCTTTAACTCTTCAAATGCCTTTTGGCACTCGTCGGTCCATTCAAATGATCTCTTCAGTGTGTGGAAGAATGGGAGGCATTTGTCCGTCGCTCTTGATACGAATCTGTTCAAGGCTGCTATCTTCCCGGTCAAGCTTTGTACTTCCTTTACCGTCCTTGGAGGAGATAGTTTCATGATGGCCTTTACCTTTCGGGGTTGACTTCAATGCCTCTCTAGGATACCATGAATCCCAAGAATTTTCCTGTGGTTACTCCGAACGCGCATTTGTTTGGATTCAACTTCATTTTGTATGACTGAAAAGTATCGAAAGTCTCCTGGAGGTCCCTCAGGTGATCGGACTCCCGCACGCTTTTTACCAACATATCATCTACGTAAACCTGCACGTTTCTGCCAATTTGGTGCGTGAACATCTTGTTCATCAATCTCTGATACGTGGCTCCTGCGTTTTTAAGCCTGAAAGGCATTACTTTGTAACAAAAGAGCCCTTGACTCGTAACGAATGAGGTTTTCTCCTGATCAACCTTGTCCAATTTAATTTGGTTGTAGTCGGAGAAGGCATCCATGAAGCTCAAGAGTTTTTGTCTTACGGTGGAGTCTACCAGGGTGTCAATACGTGGAAGTGGGTAACTATCCTTAGGGCAGACCCTATTCAGATCTGTGAAGTCAACACACATTCTCCACTTCCCATTTGCCTTCTTAACCATTACTACATTTGCCAACCAATCAGGGTAGTATACCTCGTGTATGAAGTCCGCTCCTTGTAGCTTCCGTACCTCTTCTGCTATTGCTCGATCTCATTCAGGAGCGAACACTCGTTTCTTCTGTCAGACAGGGGAGAAGGAAGGGGACACGTTTAACCTGTGGACCATGACCGACGGGTCTATCCCTGGCATGTCCTCGTGATTCCATGCAAAAACATCTCGGTTTTCTTTGAGGAATAATGCGAGTGCTTGTCGAACTGTTTGGCTAGCCAAGGTGCCGATTCTCGTGGTCCGTTTGGGCCTAGAATCATCTAGGTGTACTTCTTCTAACTCTTCCACCGGTTCCGCCACCGTTCGCTGTTCCTCGATGCTTATTGCTTGTAGGTGGTCATCCATTTCCATCATGGCGATGTAGCATTCCCGTGCAGCCACCTGATTTTCGCGCAATTCCCCAACTCCGGATTCGGTGGGGAATTTGACCATTAGATGGTAGGTCGAGGTAACAGCCTTCCATGCCAGAGTCGAGCTAATAATGGGTACCTTGATTTACGAGAGTTTTGGGGTATTTATATTGGTGTAGGGTTATCATCCATGCCTTGCCCAAGAAACCCTTTCTTTTTAGGATAACACTTTTTCGATTCTGCATTCCTTATAGAGTTCTTTTCCTTATAGGAGTCTTTTGGTTATGGTCAAACGTGTAATGCAAGAACTCCCTTTATTCACGTTTGTGTGGAGATCAAGCAAAGCCATATCAGACTTATCGCGAAATGCAAGTTGATTCCGGTTAGGAATCCATGAAGCCTAATCAACACTGACGGAGGCCAAATGTTACAACCGTCCACTACGTGTCCTAGTAGTACTGACCCGTCGACCATCCACATGTCAAGACCGTACCGTCGTGCTTCACAAAGAGAGATCCGTCTCATATTTTATTCTCTTCAGGTAACAACTTGTTTCAACATATTTAAAGTTTGCTGCTCGAGAGCTTTACTCGTTTAAACCAGTTACCAAGTTACCAACACTTGAATTCAATTAAGTCTAAAGGAAAAAGTAAGGTGTGGCGGTTTTCTTTTTATTGAAGAAAGTAGGGCATGTCTTTTGAATCTGGTAACCTATAAAGGAAAAGCTTTATCTAGCACCGTATAGAAAAGCTTTAAACTCAAACCAAAAGAGGGCGTCCATGTAATTTGGATTGGTTTCAGATCAAAGAAAAAGTAAGTTGCATATCCATCTCTTGGAATTACATGGGAGGCATGGAACACGTACTAATCCTATGAGAGAGAGAGAATGGTCAGAAAATTAATGCGATTTTAAGACATATACAAACGTTTTCTTTAAAGTGATAATTGCGGTTAAGCACATTTCACCACAAGAACACAACAAATTCACCCACTATAGACAACAAATCCGATCAATGAAAAGTAAAGACTTTTCATTTAAATTGGCTCGCTTTATTGTTTTGTATAAGAAAATTACTTCCATGTACTATGATTTAGTGTATCTCATCTTATTTTGATAAAATAAAAAACTAACATATGATCTTCATCACATACGCATGTGTCACATGTCCAGGTCTCCAATTGCAATGTGTGACGCACGATTTTGTGTTTTATAGCCATGTCTATAGGCTTTTTCAAAGAGCCTTGTTAGAGGCATTTAAAATATCACTGCAAAAAATCATCGAATGGTTTTTACTAGGTCCCATCACAATACAAACAGAGGGAAATATAGTAAAAATAATAATAATCAGCTACCTTACTTTCGTATCACAATCTACAACAAAATCAGTACATTTTAATTAACTTCACCTCTCCCTTTATCACTCTGCGTCTCAAACATAAAATAAAAGATTATAAAAAAGCATACTTGGAGGTTTGTGAAGATTTCATCCAGAATAGAGAGTTAAATCTAGGGCTGTAAATAAATCGGGCTGTTCATGAATAAGTTGATCAGGACAAGAGCTTATTTATCTTTGTTTATTTAGCAAATAAGTCAAACTTAAGTCAAACTTTAGGCTCAATAATTAAACAAGCCAAGCCCAAACATAATTTTGTGCTCATGAAGAAACTTGAGAGTAAGAAACTCAAGTTTTATATATATATATATATATGTGTGTGTGTGTGTGTGTGTGTGTGTGTGCACGCTCGCGCGCATGTGCTTGTACAAATATGAGATTGAATTGTGTAAGTTTGTAAATAAGTTCATAACACATCAAATTATTATTATCAACTTAATACAATATAATAAATATATATAATTTTTAACAATATGCAAGTTAGTGAATTTATTTTTTATAAATTCACAAATAAAAATTATTACATTTAGTTGACTCAAGGCTCATGAACTAGCTTGAGTTTATATTAGTTGAAAAATGAACCTAACTTGGACATAGTAGTATAATCTAGTTTGATAATAAACTTAAACCTATTCAACGTATAAATGAATAACTAAGTTTTCTAAGATTTGCTTAGCTCGAATTGTCTACAACCTCAATTAAACATGGGATATATTACATATTATTACTATCATCTTTGAAATCCCCCTCATTTATGTATTTGGAGAGAGAGAGATAATATAAGCATGATTTTGTTTGGTTGGTTGGCTGGCCTGAAACCTCACATCCCTATCTCTCTACCTGCTTCGGCTGTTCAATTGTGCTTTGAGCACTAGGGCAGTAGGCATTCAAGATGCATGACAATTAGGGATGGCAATGTGTTTGCGTGTCAGGTTCGTGTCGTGTCAATTCATGAGTATTCGACTATATAGGTTAACACTAAACCGACATGTTTATTAAACGGGTCAAGATTTCTCAACCCTAACACGACCCATTTATTAAACAGGTTAGTCGTATCGACCTATTTATTAGATTTATCAAAATAGAAAAAAAAAATTATGAAAAAACAAACAAATAAATATTTTTAATATAAAATTTAGAACTAATAAATAACTACATCACAAATAATCATTCAAAACTAAAGTATATCCCAATATCACAAATAACCAATCACAATATGTTAAAGAAAATAAACCACAACAATTAATAAGATTAATAAAAATATCATTTAATTAAACGGGTTAAACGAATTTTATGCGTTCAACACTAACTCAACCCGTTTATTAAACGGATCAGCCGTATCAACCCAAATATAACATAAACCTATTAAATCTCAACTCATAACTTACAAATTTTATATCGTTTCGTGTTGAGATCACGGCTCATATCCAGTTTTGCCGCCCCTAATGGCAATAGCATGGGATTAGACATAGCAGGATAGGAGACAGCAATAGTGAGATCCTAAAAAGATTTTCCAAACAATAAGTAATAATTAGAAGGACAAAATGAGAAATTAACCCCGCCAACTTTCCAACCCTTTTCCTATTGTATAAAAAATAAAAAAAAATAATCCAACCCTCTTTAAGAGCATTCCTACACGTTACACTCTTATTTAAAAGTCATTCATTCCTCCACTTTACTCATTCTTTAGCAACAACTCACTAATAAATTGTAATAAAACCTCTCCACCTCTCTATCTCTCAACAAGAGCCATAATAATACTTGTATTTCTCCTTCTTTCTTTTTTTAACGAAGGCATTTAAGATCAAATTTATCGTCTGCTCTCAAAATCAAATCAAATCTGCTTTCCAAACTGAGACATTCAAAATCAAATCTTCCGCCCACTTCCAACTATTATATATCGAATAATAATGAGCAAAAAAAAACAATCTCCCTCACTCTTGCTCTGTCTCTCTCTGCTCTGTCCGCCGGTGACTCGAAAGAAAGGCTTGATGTACGTGAGGTGAGAGGCCTTTAAACATTTGCGAAACCTTCTGTTCATAGAATAGAACTGAATAATATTCTGTACAAAATCCATATTTATTATCACGCATGCACAAATAGTGTTTGTTTTGTGCAAAAAGAGAGAGAGAGAGAGAGAACAAAAAAGACACGAATCCCACAGAATAGGAAATCACCGGCCAAACAAAGAAGATTCCCAATATTCCCACTCTATTCATTTCTTCGAGCATTCCGCTCCCCCCTATACATTTTTTATAAATTAAAACCCAAACACAAACACAAACACAAACACAAACACAAACACAACACATTTTCCACAAAAAGAAACAAACTAAGGGGAAGAGGGAAATCAAATTCCATTTCCTTTCAGCGGAATATTTAGGGATTCGGAAAACAATTTTCCCTTCCCTCTGCTTTATTAGGCATGAAAAAATTGAACGGCAAAATCGTCGACGAAGAGGAGAAGAAGGTAGTCGAGACGTATTCGAACGGCGTCGGCGTCAGCGTCGGATTTCCTCAATCTCATCAGAATCTCGTCGTCGGCTACGCCTTGACAGTGAAGAAGGAAACGAGTTTCTTGAAACCAAACTTTCGTGGACTCGCCAGGTAATTTCTTCATC
Source organism: Castanea sativa (assembly GCF_040712315.1). Lineage (NCBI taxonomy): Eukaryota > Viridiplantae > Streptophyta > Magnoliopsida > Fagales > Fagaceae > Castanea > Castanea sativa. Next base: position 24,521,436 of record NC_134019.1, on the reverse strand, counting down.
ATTTTGTTTTTTTTTTCGTTTTTTATATTCATATTCATATACAGCGAAAGATTTTCATTTTCATTTCCATTTTTAGTTTAAAGTTTGTTTCTGATAACTTTTTTTCTGGTTTGGTTCGAAAAGGCATTGGTGGGTTGTCTTTGTCGATAATGGCAGAGAGAAGATCACTTTCGCAAAGTGGTCTTTTAGAAAACTGTGTAGATTGACTTTTTTTTTTTTAATTCGCCTTCAATTCTGGGGAATCTGTGGGTTTTCTTTGTTTTTTCCTTCAAAGAAAATGAGGAATATTCTACCATATATGCCTTTCGGATTAGTCCACAAATGTCGAACCCCAAGTCAATTCTCCTTAGTAGACTATTTGATTTTATATATGTATTTTTTTTTATTTCTAAATTATTGGGTTTTACTGTACAATCTTTGCTCTTGTTTGTTAGCAATGGTTAACGACCCATGTCCATGTGACCCTAGATTTTCTGCAATTTATGTTTTTTTTTTTTTTTAAAGGTATGGTAACTGCTTTGACTAGCAGCTTCTGTATTATGGGAGAAAAAAAAAATTATATCTTTAAAATTGTTGAGTCAGTTTACCATAAGTAAATAAATACAAATTTAAACTGACTTAGCAATTTTAAAAAGTTCAAAGTTTTTTATTGAAACGGTGGACAAGTGACGTGATCCACCATGAAGACAGTATAATTTCTCGCCACTGGAACTTGGGTACATTTGCATGTGGACATTGTTAAATAGTTAAAATCAGATACTCAATCTTTGTATACTGTGTGCTCGACTTGTGTTTATGGTTGTTGGTTTTAAAAGTAAAGGCCCATTGACATGTGTTAGCACAGCAGCTTGGAGTTTAGCTGGCATTATTTTATTCTGGCTATTAATTTTTTAGTTAAGTGATGCTACAAATACTACAAATTTTGCTAAGTATGTTTTACAAACTAATTTGTCAATTTTAAACCCACGCCACAAAGTAATTATTTATTTATTGTTGTTGATGTGGCAAATGCCTTTTACTAAAGCAACAGGTTGCAGGTTGAGTTCAGGAATCAGCCTTTTCAAAAAAAAAAAAAAATTGAAGATAAGGCTGCCTACTAATCACCTCTCCCAGATCTCGAAAAAGTGGGAGTTTTGTGCATTGGGTATGACCTTTTATTGTTGTTGACGTGGCACCAATAACATTTATTGCCACGTTAGTCTATAAGTATTTTGTAAAAAAAATTGGTAAGAGCTTTAACATTTGCCTTTTTGATTTTGGTTCATGGTTAGTACATTATTATTGCATGGAAAATTGAAAAAATTAGCTTGGCCAAACGTTACTTACAAGCTGATTTTCATTTTCCTAATTTGTGTCCTCAAAATGTTTTAATAGCTAAGGTCTAGTTTGTTGCTTTTAACTTTGGCATTACAATTAGTGGAAACAGTTTGGTGGCTATTTGATTTGAAAGTCTTTGGTTGGGTTTGTTTAATTAATGTATATTCGATAGATAGAAACAAATTTTTTTTTTTTTTTTTTTTTTTTTTTTTTTTTTTTTTTTTTTGGTTGGGCTTTGGATGATAGAAGCTTTATCCTCTGATGTCTGAAGTTCCCACAATGTTGCCTGACCAATAACATGTTCTTATTTTTACTGCAGGACTAAGGGGATAAAATTTGTATGCATTGATGTAAACAGGCCTTTGTCAGATCAAGGTCCTTTCGATGTTGTTTTGCATAAGGTTAGTGATGATTTCTATTTTGAAACTCTGATTGTTCTACTTGTGAATGTATCTTTTTGTTGTAAAGCTTTTGTTTTGGTTTTATTAGTTGTCCATGGTGTTATGGTTTCAAATTGGTGATCAATTCATTGCTTTTTTTTTCCCCCCCTAAATCATCTGCACTGTATGTGGATGATGCATACTAGTTCTCAAGTAAATGTCTCACAAGCATTATGTTCCTTCCAGTTGTTGGCAAAGGAATGGTGCGAGATTATTGAGGTTTGTCCATCTAAACCCATCGGTACCGATATTTATACTTTGCAATATTGTATTAGGAATTGAACCTGCGATACTGCAGTTTGATTTGTGATATGATATACACAGATGCGAACTAGATTATTTATGAACTAAACAATGATTGGTTGAACAATATCCTGACTATTAAAACACTTCTGTTGTTGTCTAACCATAACTTACAAAATTCTTGCCCATGCTTCTCTTCGTGATTTATGATCAGTGCCCCAAAGATCCAAGAAAGTGAGGATTTTATTTTTTTTTACAGAATCTAGATAATTTAATTAGGTGATGGTGATCTTGGTTGGAATTTTCTTGCACTTTTATCAGGTTATTCTTCACTTAGTTGGACTTGGATGTTTGTAAGCATATATTTTTCTTTGATTGTAGTTTCTTTTTGTCTTTTTTTTTTTTTTTTTTTTTGGGGGGGGGGGGGGGGGGGGGGGTGTACAAACTTTTGTAGCCTTCAATCTTGCAGCAGTCACCCTGTAGCATTGTTAATAGAACTACGTGTTTTATATATATAGCTCTGTGTTCTTGTGTCTTTGATGATATTTGTGTCAATTGGCTTGCCAAGTTATTGTAGAAGACATTTTAGGCAGCAACTGAGCCATGTTTTCTCATTTTTCTACTTATCAAAAAAAAATTCTCATTTTTTCTGCTTTTGTGAAATTTTAACAGTACATTTCTAAAAACTTAAAAGGTCTTGAATTTTTATTTTTCTTGCTGGGCCAGAATACTCAAATTGCACATTTACATTGATTGGCAAACTGGATTTCTGCGCCACTTTTTGCTGTTAGTTGTCAACTGAACATGTACAATAAAGGTTATTTTGTCTGTCTTTCTGATACCTTCCTTACCCTCAAATGAGTCTAACAGAATAGTGGCCATTTTACTTGCATAACATGTCCCTGTCTTGGCTCCAGTATTACATTGAATAATCTTAGGGCTTTCATGCTTGCCTTAACTCAAGCAATGCATTTCATTACTCAATCAGGTTCCCCACCCCCCCCCCCCCACCCAAAGAGTAAAAAGTAAATAATTCATTAATAGGTAAATCTGAAGACAAGTAATTTGAAATCCAGTCATTAGTGTAATTATCTCACTTATAATAAAGTATCCCATATGCCTGTCTCTCCTTTTTGATAAGACCCTGGCATGTTATTTAGAGGGCCTTTAGGGTTTATGATCGTAGAGGATTGTGCAACATATAACCTTCTGCAACTTCTTAATGTACGGTTATTTATTTATTTATAATTCTTCTCATAATATATAATTTTTTTTAAATAATGATAATATCCCTAAATCTCTTGGCTCCAGTGTGTGTGTGTGTATATCTTTTTTCAAATAAAAGTATTATTACCTATTAAAAAAAAAGAATCTTGTATGAATTAGTACTATCTTGACTCTTGCCCTACATACAATGTCTAGATCTGAATTTAGTTGAATATGTAAAAAGTGTAGAGTCAGACGATTCTCTACCAAACTCTTGGAATGTCTAATTCCACATTATCATTATTCTTTCTTTTTTGGGTGGTCTTGACTAAATTACATGTTACAGGTAATTTATGGTCCATTACTTATGTTACAGGCACCATGCAGTATTTATTGACCATATTAAAAGATATCTTAAGTAGAGTAGGCAAGGTACTCCCATTGCTTATCTAACCAATATGAATAGAGAGCTTTTAGGAATGGAATGAGCAAATCATAAAGGAATGGAAATGGATGGAATGCATTTAAGTAATGGAAATGAATGGAATAGAATTAAGTAATTTTATTTGGATGTTTTAAAATAAAATAATGAAAATGGATGGAAGGTAAGTAATCTTGTATGGGAGTTCCATAGAGGGAAATGAATAAAAGCATTTTATGACAATATTACTATTAGACCCTTATTTTAAAATAAAGAACTGAATGTTTAGGGGTGTTTTTGAAGATTTAGTGAGAATTTCATTAAACCTAATTTCATTCCTTCCGATTCCTCCCAATTTTTGAGGGATTGAAAATTTAAGATTTTGAAGGAATAGAGAGGCATGAGTGCTCTCCTACCCATTTCATTCCCTTTCACTTAAACTTCCAAACAAGGGAAATGGGTTTTTCCAATCCCTCTATTAAAACTCCCAAACAACGTAATGTAAGGAATTTTCCAAAATGATTTCTTTAACTCTTCCCAAACTGAGTGTTAGTAAACTTCTGTAGATGCCTAGCCAGCTAAATAACTGATATAATAGCATTTTTATATCTACAATATGGCTGGAATTTGATTGATCCTTGCAATTAATAATTAAATTGTAGTAATTATATCTATTGATAGTTGCTGAAGATGTACTCTGCCTATATACTGGGGCTTATTTTGCACTTATCTTTCCCCCTCTTCCCCCTTTTGAAGGATTATAGGCACAAACATCCTGAAGTAACAGTCCTTGATCCTCCTGATGCGATACAACATCTACGCAATCGAAAGTCCATGCTTCAGGACGTGGTAGATCTAAACTTGTCTGATTGCCATGGTAATCTCTTACTACTGTTTTATTAAAATGAAAGAAGTATATTTTGTCATTTCCTCTTCCCTTGCTAAGACTTTTGATTAGATTTTTTTCTTGAAACTATTGATCACATTTGGGAATAGCTTTTCTGTGATTCTGACCAAATTTCACACATATCTGTTAACTGCATTTTAGGCAAGGTTGGTGTTCCAAGGCAAATAGTTGTTACAAAAGATCCATCTTCTATTCCTTCCGAAGTTACTAAAGCTGGACTAAAGTTGCCGCTGGGTATGTTTTTTTTTTTTTTTTTTTTTAGGGGGGTGGGGGCTGGAACTGATTTTGGAACTAGTGTTTAGATGAGGACCAGTTGGTTACAATGGTCAGATCCTCCAAAGCTCAATTTCTTTATGTCTTGGTAGTTGGTGGACCTGTATTGATCGCCCATAAGCCTCAAAAAATATATATGAACCAGTTGGACAGGGATTTTTTGGGACTTTTTCTGAAGGTCATTCCTGATTAGATTATTTACTTGTTCTGCAATCATTGTGGCATTTCCTAATTTCCTTTTTTCTATAATTAATTTTTTTGTCTGTTTGATTATATTTCAGTTGCAAAGCCTTTATTAGTGGATGGAACTGCCAAGTCACATAAACTATTTGTTGCTTATGATCAATTATCCCTTGCCAAACTTGAACCTCCCTTGGTTCTGCAGGAGTTTGTTAATCATGGTATGTGTTGCAATTGATGCATGAACATCTTCATCCCCATTCTAGCCACTATCATGATTTTATTTGAAATTCTTTTTCTACTTTCCTTTTTGTTAGGTGGAATTGTCTTTAAAGTTTATATTGTAGGGGAATCTATAACTGTTGTAAGGCGTTTCTCTCTACCAAATCACGGTAAACGCGATCTATCAAAAGTTGCTGGTATGTACCCTGTCCCAAGGGTTTCATCCTATTTATCTTCTGCCGATGATGCAGATCTGGACCCTAGCATTGCTGGTGAGATTGTTGTACTTTCTTTCCTTTTTCCCAAAGAAATATTTTGACATAAGCAATTCATTTAAAAGCCCGACTACCTATGTTATTTTGGTGTTAAATTTATTTTATTTTATTTAGTTAATTTTGAATTAATGTTGAATGTGATGGTTCAAACTTACTAGATATGTTTTAGTATGCTATCAAGTGAACTGAATGGCGTGGAGTTGATCCCCAAATCCACTCTGTTTTAGTTCAAATGTAAAGCAGTTTTATCCAACTGATAGTCTTGGTTCAGTTGAGTTACTATAAGTGGCTGAGGCATGCAAAGAGCTGCCTCAGAAGTCAGATGTTGGCGTGAACCTTGGACTCTCATCACTTAAATGTAATATTATTAATGCAGAACATCCTCCAAGACCTCTGCTGGTGAAGTTTGCAAGGGAGCTCCGTTGTCTGACTACCTAAGTTATTTTGTTGTTAAATTTATTGTGTTATTTATTTAATTTTGAATTAATGTTGAATGAGGTGGTTCCAACCACCTTACTAGATTTGTTTTGGTATGCTGTCGAGTAAACTGAATGGCGTGGAGTTGATTCCCAAACCCACTCTTTATTAGTTCAAATGTAGAGCAGTTGCATCCAACTGATAGTCTTGTTCAGTTGAGTGATTTTAAGTGGCTGAGGCATGTAAAGAGCTGCCTCAGAGGTCAGATGTTGGTGTGGTCCTTGGACTTTCATCACTTAAATGAAATATTATTAATGCAGAACATCCTCCAAGACCTCTGCTGGAGAAGCTTGCAACAGAGCTCCGTCGCCGATTGGTAAGTAATATTGGTTCAACGTATTGTTATTTGTGGCAGCATTCACATTGATAGGTCATGTTATATGTTCTCTTAACCATATTATGCCATATTTTCTAGGGTCTCCGGCTCTTCAACATAGATATGATCCGAGAGCATGGCACCAGAGATGTCTTTTATGTCATTGATATAAACTACTTTCCTGGCAAGTATATCTGTTTTCACTGAGGTCAAATTACTCTATTCCAATTCATTTTAGGTTAATTACATATTTGAAATCTGGATTCTTTAGTCACAAGTGCTAACTTCATTTTTGTTGTGGGAAATCTCAGTCTCTGATTTTGACATCCGGACCCCCCCCCCCCCTTTTTTTTTTTTTTTTCTTTTTTTGGTTGTAAAATGGGAATTGACTAGAATGGGATGAGGATATTTGAAAAATAACTTGCTTGAAAATTATGGGAAAAATTACACATAATGACTACAGACTGGCTGGGTCATTGGTTTTATTCTCATATATTTGAAAAGCGTCCCCCTATATTCCCACTTTCTCAAATATGTTTGGATAGGGCTCAAGATTCCTTTTTTGTTGACATCCTTTTGAGCTTTTGTGGGCAGTAAAATACTTGAAAGCAAATTGTTATAGTATCTTTAGGAAGTATAAGGAGGATAATTTTGATTTTTCTCAATTTTAAAGTTCTGCTGTTAGTGATGTAAAGGCATGATTCATCTTTTGGTGGAAAGATGGAGCTTTGGATGATTTAATAATTGTTATGCCAATCATTTCTTTTTAATCAAATATAATAGTATGCAACTATCTGCATGTCCTTATTATCTAAATCTTTTGTTAGGCCCATGGAATTTATGGGTTTTTCTAAATCTTTTGTTTTGGACATGGAAGCACAGTTTATTTTTACATGTTCTTTTTCCTCATTATGGCAAAACTTAGATACAGTATATAATTGGGAAAACTTATATACTGGACCTATAGAATTGTACATAAGTTTTGCCCTTTTCTTTAATGTATGTTGCAATCTGATGTAGAGTGTAACCATGAGCATCATGACCAATATGCATTATTTTCACCTTTTGGATTATGTGTTAAATATGTAGCCTATAAATACTTAACCCCCTGGAGATTTGAAGCAAATGGGAATCTCTTTCTCGCATGGTCTCTTTAGTCTGTATATGATGTTTTCATATTCATTCTTCTGCCATGTCTGACCTAGGGATTTAAAATTTAGCTACGCCTTATGGTTTACTTTCCATCGATATGATTGCATACAGTCCGATCGTTGAACAAGCTTTTTGAAACCACTGCAGGGTATGGGAAAATGCCAGATTACGAGCGTGTTTTTACAGAGTTCCTTCTGAGTCTAGTGCAGAGCAAGTTTAAGAAGAGAATTGCTACGTAACTATTTGAAGTAAAAATTTCCACTGTATATGATGTTTCTTGCGAGTATAGGCTTCCTTGGACATTGAGAAACGCACAGATATAGTTTTTACTTCTGTAGTTACTAATTGGTATGAAAGGTTTGCTATGTCCACGTAAACTCCCATTTGAGACAAATCATATCTGGTTCCCTGGTTCCTTCTCTGATGGAATTTTTGATCTAGAAAATTGAATAATTGGAAGAACAAGTGAAGCTATACTTTGCAACTAACTTTCATCTATCTTTAATTTTATAGGAAATTTCTGTAATTCTTTTTGTCTTAGTTTTTTTCCCCCCTTCAAAAACTAGAAGTTTTTGGTTTCCCGTTGAATTGGAATATTGCTATCTTGGTTATTGGATTTGATTCTTGATGATTCAGATTTAAAATGTGGGTGCCTTAAATTCATATGGAATTTATTAGGATTTTTATCTTGTTCTAGACGGTTTATTGGGAGAGATTTGACTTTGAAAAATGGAGCCAGCAATCATGCAATGAAGAAGTTTGCACCAGAACTTTGAATTCCATTGAAATATATTCTCCTTGAGCCTTTGAGAAATTATTCATGATAGTTTTCAATATTCTGTAATTCCCCACCCCTTATATTATAATGAGGGGAGTGATTTGTGGTAGGCTTTCACTGCCACAGATCTGAGTAGCTCCTCCTATCCTATGTTTCCCCGAAGGCTCTGTCCTATAATCTTCCTGCCATATGCTGTCAATTCTCCTTTTCACTTGAGATCCTATCTTATTACTGGTCTCAAACTCTAAGCTTCTAACTCTTTCTTACCTATAACCGGTTTAACTCTCAATTTCAAGCCCTTCTACCACGTATACGTTTTAGATTGGTCTCTAACCTTAGAATATTCCTTCAGCTAATGTCATTGCCAATGGACAAAGCAAAGGACGCCTAACAGCTAACTGACAAAAAGAGAGGTATAAAGTGTGAGGAACATTGCGGTTAGACATCAAACCAGCCTGCGAGGTTCCAAGCTTCTTTTGCAGCGGAAAACATCAGCAGAAACATTGTCAAAGAAAGAGTGAGCAAAGCTTGGATTGCTAGGTTTTGAGTTGAGGTAAACAATGTACATACAAATACTTTTTCCTTCAAGTTCAAAAATGTAGTTAATTGTCGTAATGCGTTCGATAAAAGGTCTTGTTTGATCAATTCTTCACACACATGTACTAAAGGGGATGAAATCCAAATAGAGATAGAACAGGATTTCATCCAAGGGGAAGCCAAAGCATGAAGAAAATTACCATATAAGAATTAGAATTATACATAGATTAAAGACTAAATTAGTGCATGGAAAATAAACTATCATCCATTCATTGTACACAAAATAAAAAGAAAAGAAAAGATACAATAATTTTTATTAATGCAGTTCAACTTAATCATATATGTAGATGTAACTTGGAATTTTTTTTAAAAAAATCTTGAAAATCATTTATGATTAATTTATACTAAATTTTTAGAAATTTCCCTCAAATTTTAAGAAAAATGATACTCTAAATTTTCTTATGTAAGCCAAATTATGTTGTCATATCCTATCTATCACCTAATTCCAAACACTGAAAAAAATATATATATATATATAATTATATTACCCAATTATATATAAAACTTTTGGAACAAAAAAGAATTGATGTATTAATGACTACAATGATGATAGAAAAATATAGATTTGAAAAAAATGCACCAAACAATTTGACACAAAAACGACATTTTTAATTTAACTCTATCAAAATTACTCAGCATTATGCTTTACTCACCATAAATTCAAACATATTATTAGCCTCCACTTTCTTTATGTTTTTAGTTTCATAATTGAAATTAGTAAATTAAATTTTTTTTAAAGGAAAAGAAAGTATATATTTTCCAATCGTAAAGTATAAGCATTTTCTAGTCAAGAAAATAGCATAATTGATAATACTGATACAAAATTTTTCTTTGTTTTTCAAAATTAATTCCTTAGAGAGAATGGAGGAATGGGAGCAAGAGCCCTCCGATCGATATTACAGGTAGTATTGAGGACCTTAAGATAATGGTGGCGTGTGGATAAGCTAACATCACTTCCTAAGATTGATGCCTTCAATATGATGGCACCACTTGAGTTTAGGTATTTATTAGCTAAAATGAATTTTCTTTTCGTGTTATAGTGGGGAGGCCGTCGGTGTGGGGTAATTGATTTTTTTTTCTTGGGATCTATTTAGACCAACTTAATTCTTTAAAGGAAGCTAAATGTGACATTTATAAATTTAAACTTTAAATCAATACTATATATGCTGCTTATTTTCGCAATTCACTGGTCTTGCTGATACATCGATTACCATTGATCAATTACTCTACAATTTTGAACTTGTTTCATTTCTCTTAATCAGACTCGGATCAGATTATGAGTCTTTTGTCACTTTCATTGCCACCAGAGTTGGTCATCTTTCACTTGAGGATCTGTATGGCCATCTTTAGCTCATAAATTTCACCTTGAATGGAAGCAAAGCTCCAACTGATCTCTCTCTTGCAGGTGCTAACATTGCCACCAAAGGATTCTCTTTTCTTCTCCTCCCAAAGTGGTTCTCTTCCTATTTGTCGAAGTGTTCAATAAAGTTGGGTATGTTGCACTAAACTGCTACCATATTCATGCTTTTCTCATCAATGACCAATCCCTAGGCTTCATCGGATCTTAATTGGTATCCAACTCAAGAGGCACCTACCACCTTACATAAGATCTTGCCAATTTAAATGTTCATTTCGAGGAGTACATGGGCTTTAGATCGAATTTAAGTTGGTAATTGTATGAGTTTACTTGTCAAGCACATTGGGACTACAAAAATCTATACTCCTACTTCATCCTTTCTTTTAAATAATGTCTTACATGTTCCTCGCATATCAAAAAACAATAATGTACACAAATTTACTAAAGGCACTAATACCTTCCTTAAATTTCATCCCTTGTGAAAGATCGGGCCCTACAGGAAAATTCACTCCATGGACTGAGTAATCATGGTCTTTATTCACTCCTGCTTGCTCAAAAATAGACTTCTTCTGCTGCCTTTGTTTGTTAACGCACACGGCACACCATTAAATCCCAATGGTATTTGTGTCTCAAGTTATCTCCGAGTTTGATATTTGCTAATTAATAAGGAACATATTTTCTTGTTAGACATGAAAAAAAACAAGGCTCACAGTCGATTTTTTTTTTTTTTTGGAGTAAAAAGGGGTTGACTTGTGACTCAATCTGTTTTTTACAAGTTAATCCAACTTGACCCATGATTTAATCCCCTTTTTTAAAATTTTAAAAAAATAATAATAAATAGCAAAATTAAGACCTTATTGGTTTATTTGGTTTGGGCTTCAAACTCAATTGACAATTATGATGTCAGTGCCACTCCATTATGTTTTATATATATATATATATATATATATATATAGATATATATATATATTTATTGGGCTACACCATTGTTTTGGACTATAAAACATTAATTTTTTAAAACCTTTTTGGACAATGTCATTCAAATACAATAGTCTCAAGAAAGCATGCTAAGATAATCTGGTTGCATTAGAGTAAAAAATAGGTATTTGAAATTATAGACATGTATGAGAAGCATTCACAAATGTGAAAAGAGTGAAGCTGAAGTACATCAATGAAATTTGCATAAATTATAGATACTTAGACTTATTTGTTAACAGTCCATAGCTAAAATAAATGGCTTGTCAAAATAAAAGAAATTTTTTCATGTAGTATGTGTTGCTTAAAAACACATGATATTCATAAAAAAGACAATATAAATAAGTAAACAACCAAAAGTTTCATGTAGCTTGAGCGGTGATGATCATGATGGTATGAGAAGTGACAGGGCTGGGGCATCATAGGGCCAGACATATGGTTCCATGTCTCTTCAACTGATCAAAGAATGTTCACAATTCTTTATGTTTAACTCGCACAATTTTTTGTTTAATGGACATTTTTCTTTACAAATTATTGGGAGTGTAAGGTTTGTATATTCAATATTCAAACATTCAAATAGTGTGCACAATTATATACATTTAACGAACACGATTTTTTAAAGAATATTCACAATTTTGTATATTCATACAATTTTTCAAAAAATGTACCTAATTTTGTATCTTCAATGTACATAATTTTTCAAAGAACATATACAATTCTGTATATTCAACATTTACAATTTTTTGATGTGTAAACATTTTTCTTCACAAATTACTTGCAAAGAATATACGCAATTTTGTATATTTATTATCCATACTTTCAAAAATTTTAGTTTTATTTATTGAATATACACAATTCTATACATTTAATGTACATAACTTTTCAAAGAATATTTACAATATTGTATATTTAATATATACAATTTTTCAAAAAATGTGCACAATTCCATATAACCAATATATTGAATTTATTTTAAAGACAATACATAATTCTGGTATGTTCAACATACACAATTTTTTGAGATGTAAATATTTTTCTTCACAAATTACTAAAAGTGTAAGGTCTGTACATTCAATATCCAAACATTCAAAGAATATTCACAATTTTGTATATTCAAACTTTCAAAAAATTTATCAAAAACAAGGTCTACATATAGTGTATATCTAAAAAAAGTCAGTTGCCTACACACACACACACACACACACACACACACACACACACACATATATATATATATATATATATATATATATATATTTACTGTGGGTGCCCGAGGACCGAGGATGAAATTGAAGAGTTGCAATACCGGTGTGGAAATGTCATGGGCCCTAGAAGGATAGTCGCTCAAGGAGATTAAGGGATGGGACGAAAGACTATGAGGCGCTCCAGGTGGGAAGAAGAGTCTGAAGAGAGAGAATCAGTAGTAATAGGCGCTCCAGTTTGGAGTATCCTGTTGCCTTTGCATTAAATAGTAGGCAACAGCTTTATCAGCTGCATTGATGAAGAAGTGACCTAAACAATGGAAGTCACAGCTAAGCAGACTACTTCTATCACCTTCTTCAGATGCAAAAAGGGACAAGTGTCATGAGGAGAGATTTGTTAGGTAAAGATCGGAAGTTAGGATATGAAGGAGGGAGGAGTATATAAGAAAGAATAGGATTTCAAAAAAGTGATCGAGACGGAAGGATAAAAAAATATAGAAAAAAAAAAAAACAAGAAGAACATTAAGAGAAGAGAGTGAACAGTACCATTTGTTATGTAACTTTGGCCTCCTCGAGCAAACTTGTATTGAGAATAATTCATCTATTCGAGAATATCAACTCTTTCTTCCTTATTTTTATTCTCAGGCGAAGCCCCCTCTTGTTATTTGTTTTCCTCTCTTTTACAAATTTATTGATTTGGGCCAAGGTTGAACTGTACAAGTCCTTATTCTTAGTGGGTGTTGATGCTCATTTTCGAAAACCCAGCAGCAGGAAGAAGCCCAACAATATGGGCAAGAAGAGAGTTAGTGGATTGATAGGAAGGAACTATTAATGGTAGGAATAATAGATCATAGGCCCATAAAATAAATAAATGGGTCTTGAGAAAATCAAATGGGGCCAAAGGAGCCCAAAGGAGGAAATAGTAAATTCATGGGTATTATGTAATGTAGAAAAGTAAGAATGAGTCATAACAGGCCCGAAGTAATGAAGTAAGAAAGAAAGGGGTTGATGGAAAGCCCATGAGCCCCAAGGATGAATGATAAAGTAATTGAGTCAAGGAAGCCCAAAAGAGTTAGCAAAGTGCCCATGGGAATGCAAAATTAGGAAATGGGCTGATGATGCCCAAGGGAAGCAAATGGGCCAAGAATGCCCAAGGAGAAAGAAATGAGACAAAAGAGCCCACAAGCAATGTAACAGATTGGGAAAGTCCAAAGTAACATAAATGACTATACGGAGTCATTGAAAGAAGGATGGGCAGCAGACCCAAAGAGGCCCAGCAAACACGGGTCAAATAACACTATTGCAAAAATAGCAGAGTGGTATGGTAGGAATGGCAACAAGACTACGGGTGGAGCAAGGAATGGACTAAAAGGAGAAAAACTCAAGCAAGGCCCAGCTCTTGAAAGAAACAAGCCAATAAAGAATGAAAGACCAGAAGATAGTTCACGCCATAAGAGGACAAGGATGGGCAGCAGAGTGCACAGACGAGCCTTAGACCACCTCAAACGCATGAGCAGCGAATAGGTTTTGAACGAACACAGAAGTGGAGCATGCACAAGGTCTAGACGTCACCAGCCTGTACCTAACCAATACAAGAAGTGGTGGGCTATGGGTTAGAGGTAAAAGAAGGTATAGTTTAGCAGTGGGGCGAAGGGAAGCCTATTTTGGGGTTCCTGCTCAAGCTCTTTTAGGGAAAATGTTCTATTGGGATGACATATCACCCAAAAGAGGGAGGATAAGTTTGAACTACTAGGTGCATGCCATGAGAGATAGGAAGAGAGAACACCCACACCATGATAGATTAGAATGCCACAGTGAGCAAACAAACAAAATAGCCTTTTTTGTTTGGTAATAGGGAATGGCATAGTCAGTACAGGTAAATGATGATGGCTGGGCAGCTAACAAACCAGTGGTGGTCAGCAAGGACACCCAGACCAGACAAAAGTTATTAAAGGCTAAAATGGTAAAAAATAGTCGTGGCAGGCAGTATATAAAGATCATTTGCTGTGCACAGAGGGGCATCGCAACAGTAACAATCACCACAAGAGTAATCACCACCACACCGCACGAGAAAAACACAAAAAAAAGAAAGAAAACAAAGGGAAGAAATTGAAATAGTAAAACAGAGGAAAAGAAACAGAGAGTTAGGAAGAGATCAAGAGATAGTAGAATGCCATGCATGCACCAATAGGCTGTCTTTTCTTCTCTCCATCCTAAAGCTTACTATCTGCTAAAGATAAAGAATTTGTTTGGGTGCAAGCCATTCAAGTTCGGTCCCTCAAAGTGAGTAATTTTCGCAAGAGGATCATCCTAAGAGATTACCCACATTGAGGATATGATTCTCTCCTTGGCCTTAGTCCTATGACAAAACTAAATGTGGCAAACTAATCATCTTCTTCTTTGACTTTACCAATTATTGCTATCGTTTCTCCTCCTATCTTTATTATTACACTTATAACGCGTTCTTTTCTCTGGCTTTAATGAAAGATTGTTTACTTAGTTTGCCTAACAGTAACGTATCCGGCTTATTATTGTCTTGTCGCTCCCATCTGCCATGACTTTTTTTGCGGCAACTTCGCCTGCCATGGGCATGTGACTAAAGTTTCGGCAAACAGAGCATAGTTTGTGTACAAGCCAGACCAAAGTGAGTTGTAGTTGGGCCGATCCCGACTCTCTTATCCAGAACACTTGGGTCCAGTACAGGAGGAGGCAGTCCAGCCCAAAATCACAAAAAAGGCCCACCACAGTGGGCTTGGGCTATCTAATTTTGTGGCTCTTACATTTACTATTATCATTTATCAAATTATCAAAGACTTTTGGGTTTATTGTTAGTTCTATTCTAGCTCTCATGTTTGTAGGCAAAACAATGCTATAACACATGCCTTAACTAGGAAAACTAGATTGTTTTTTTCCTTTATTAGTTTAGATGGAGTTTATTCCTTCAAAAATAAAAAATGTATTTTAGCTTATTTACAAGCTATTAAATAAAGAGTAGTTATTAATCACGACTTCAAGTCAAAATTTTAGTGCATTTTAAGTGTTTGTAAGAGGGTTTGATATTATTTTCCCTTAAATAAAACTGGGTTATTTTTTCCTTTATTAGTTGATGGTGCATTTTAAGTGTGTATAAGAGGGTGTGATATTATTTTTCCATAAAAAAATAAAAATAAAATAAAAACGAATGGGATGGGGGGTGGGGGGGGGGGGGTTTGAATTTACTTTAGCTTTCATACTATCTCAAAAGCATTGATGAGCTTCCTCTACATTGGAGATCTAAGAGAGTGTTTGGTAGAGTAATTTGAGATGAGATTTTTGTAGTTTTTTAAAATTTGTGTGGTGAAAAAGTGTGTGGAAATATGTGTAAAGTTGTTTAAAATGTGAAAATGTGAGTTTAAGTTAGCTTACCAAACAGGAGCTAAATTTGCTATAAAGGACTTGGGTAGTCTTTTTTTTTTTTTGATGAATTAGGTAGTCTTAGTTTCTTTCTTGGTATTGAGGTTGTGTATAATTCCCTATAACTACCTCTACTGAGTTTTTTGCTTTTGAAGGCATCTTCCATGCAACCCATTGGAAGATGTTACTGCCATGTACAAAAGTGTTGTTGGGGCCTTACAGTACCCATATATACATTACTCGGACTGACTGACAAAACTTTCACAATCAACAGACTTACTCAATACATAAACCTACGATCCCTCACTGTCACTGGCAATCAGTCAAAACTCAAAACATCTTCTGCGTTATCTAAAGTAGATTATTACTACTCATTTTCGTCTGGAGCTCAGCCATTCCTCTTGCACTTCACTTCAAGCTTTTTGGATGCTAATTGGGTATCGCGAGCTTCTATGGATAAGTTTGATTCAGGTCTTTGAAATTGTACGTGACTTTAAAAAGTGCAAAATGATTTTTTTTTTTTTTTTTAACTAAGTATTTGGTAAGCGCTTATCAAAATTACAGTTTGATGTATAAATAACCAAAAATGATAATATATATAAGGAATTCTTTACACTTGTGTTCTTTTATTTATTTATTTTAAATTTTTTAAGAATTCATACTTGTGGTTTACTTTTTACCTTCTTAATAATGATGATGATTATTACTGCACACCCGCAGTGGTCACTCTACAAGTATAAATGTCTTTGGTAAGCGCTTATCAAAATTACAGTTTGATGTATAAATAACCAAAAATGATAATATATATAAGGAATTCTTTACACTTGTGTTCTTTTATTTATTTATTTTAAATTTTTTAAGAATTCATACTTGTGATTTACTTTTTACCTTCTTAATGATGATGATGATTATTACTGCACACCCGCAGTGGTCACTCTACAAGTATAAATGTCTTGTGGGGTGTGAGTAAGGGTCGGGATTCAAGTCTGCAGGAGGAAGCTTCACACACATATACACTTAAATTAGGTTAAAGTAAAAAATTCTATCTTGTATAAAAAAAAAAAAAAAATGATGATGGTGATGAGAACAACAATGATTTCTTCTTCTTATTATTATTATTATTATTATTACTAACGATTTCCTGTTAATCTCTCTTTATAAAAGATTTTGCAAAAAAGTATGTGGATCTATCATTTTTCATAATACAATATTATTATCTTAAAAAGTTAAAATCCAATAATTTGGGTCAAATAAATCTTTTTAAAATAAAATTTTATTAACACTTATGTTCTAAATGAGTGGTTATAGAGCCACAAACTATTGCAAAAGTTTTAAATTTTATTAATCTTCATCCAGATTTGCGTTTCTTTGGGCAAAGCTCAATGTTGTTCCACAACAGTAGAGCTTGACAGGGAATTTTAAGCACAGTGATAACTCTCATCCCACAGCAAATGAATTGCAAGTTTCAATTCAATACAATTGTGATAAACCTTAGAACTTCATCACAAAGAGATAGTACAGCTCATGATAAGATGAACAAAATCAATGCTTGATCGTTGGTGAATCGATGATAGATTATAATTTGCAAATCAATTTCCCTTATCTATGTACAGTTGACCATCTTGGCCGTCAACACAGTTATATATGTACAAAAAGTACCATTTTCTGGAGCAATCATATCGTGAGAGCAAAGATTTGATGAGAAATAATACATCTTTTATTGATTGGAATTGCGTCTATACATAAAATACAACTGAGAAGTGGAAAAAGGGCTTCTCAAAAGGTCCAGCTATCTACAAAATATATACAGTATATACGATACAATACTACTCTTCTGCTTTACCAAAAAGGACACCACCTGAAACAAGCAAAAAAAGCGGTGATAATTAGATAAATGGATTAAACGCTATATTCTTAAAACAGCTGTGGGTCTTAAAATTCAGGAAATTTCACAGACCATTACAAATTCGTACTTGTGATTAAAAAAATGGCAGACAAAATGATCTTTCAAGTTATTATCCTCATGAATATTAGACAAACTAATGGCTGACCTTTAGTCTGATCCCCAATTGCAAATAGGTGACTGTTCTCACCTTGACTTGGCAAACACCAAATTTATTTGATTATACATTTACTAGAAATATGATAATAGGCTTAAAGTTCGTAAGCTGAGATATATATATATATATATATATATATATATATATATATATATATATATATATATATATATATATATATTCATGTGCTTTACATATAAATTTTTTATGAAAGTGCTTCATATATAAATTATATCTAAAAGAAACACAACTCCATATGAGCATAAATAAGAAAGTGGAAGAAAATAATACAACATCATACCCAACATAATTTTGGCACAAATTTTCATGTGATCTAGCTTGGGTAATCAACTTCTGAACTTGCAATTTAACAGTTAATCCGTGATCAACTTCACGGCTTTCTCCAGAAATCAAGGTGCTGTGATCTACAGCATGCTGAATAGAACTAGTGGATACAGAGGAGGAAGTAGAAAAATCACGTCCAGTAAGTTTGTGACTCATCCGATTCATTACAACCACGGCACGTTCATTCAAGACCTCATTAGCATTAGCATCACCAAGTTGATGAACAGCCTACACAGCCAATAGATAATATGAGCACTATTCAGCTGAAGCATTTCAAATTATTTTACAATTGAGATTCAGAAATACCTGAAGAATTTCCCTCTCACGAACACCCCGTGGAGGGTGAGTAAGCTCTTTATTTGGAGCAGATTCTTCAGCATTCACAACAGGAGTGACATTAGCGCTTGCAAACACTGACACTTGTGGGACTTCATTGAAGTTGAAAAGACGCCAATTAATTAGAGGATCATGAACAAAGGCCTGAAACAGGTATGACTAAGAATCAGCTTCCATATCCCATCATTTTGATAAGCAATATTTGCTATTTCTATATAGTTTTGGGTCAAACAGACTGAAAACCAGACCCATCATGCCCATGTGGAAGCATTTACCATTAACTTCAGAATTTCTGAACAATGACCCTCCCATATTACTTTATTTTTCAATAAATTTATTTATTTTTGGCTAGTTAAGGCATTAACAAATCATGGCTACCCCACAACTATTGATACATTAAACTATATGATATCACCCAAATGATTGTTCATCCTTTAAACTTTTACATGTTACCCTATGTGGCCGTGTTTCTCACCTAATCCATATCATTAAATTAATTTTAGAAAATGAAGTCGTTCAAATGATAAATCTTAGAGAAGCAAAAGTAAACGCAAGACTGCTAGTGTCTATACCTCCATCATAGCCATAACACTATCCATATGTGTTCGGAGAACTTGCATCACATTTTCACAAGTTGAACGGAAGTTGCCCTCAATACCACTAACCTCCATAGCTTTCACAAGCATTCTAGTCAGGCGGAAGGGTACCTACACCATGGATTCTAAAATATGAAAACTAGAACATACAGAAATCCACAAAACGCGAAGCATATTACAATACATGTCATACCTTCTCAGGAAACTTCTCCCGGTTCATTGAAGCTTCAAAGCAGTCTCCAAAATCAATGTGCAAGATCTTGCCACTGCAATACAACTTTAAAATGTAAGACACTGAAATTTAGCTAAAAGTACACCTATCTTCTTTCTTTACTACATATTACCTAGAGCGGTGTAGCATGAGATTACTTGGGTGACGATCACCTAAGCCAAGAAGGTAACCCACCTGAAACAAGCAACTTATCTTTAGCTCACTTCAAAGCTAAAAATTAGATGGGAAAATTATAAAAGTAAAAAATGACTACAGAAATCCTGGCGATGCATGCTAAAAGTAAAAAATATCAGTGTGTGGTGCTTTATGCATGCTCAATTAGAATAAAACTCACATTTACATGCAATAATAACGTTAAATACATAAGAAAACTTGACTAGTTGTAATAATAAGCACTCTAGAGATGTAAAATTCAGAAATAGACTGAGCTTCTGAGGTTCTTTTGAAGATGGACAAGAATTTAGTAAGAAGCACAGGGAGGCAAAATGGATCTAGATAGGAAGTCTACAAGGGTGGAAGGAAATGAAGATGCTAAAAGGTAAACACATACCATGCTCATGACTGCTAAACTTCTAGTATAATTTGTCCTCCTCTCTAGCCATATCTCAGAAGTGCGACTTTTCAACCAAAGAACCTGTCAAAGGCAAGATCTATTCACCTTGTGACAACATATTAACAAGCAAAGCAAAAACAATGAAGATAGAGAGGAAGAAGCACTGAGTATTTTGAGAATAATACATACCCTTGCCAGGTCATTGCCTTCAGTATTTTGCAGGGCGTACTCAAAGACTTCCACTTTAGCAATGAGTGGCAAATGGTCATAATCTGGGGCAAAACTCAGCATATGTTTGTGCTCTTGATTTAGGGCAATCTGAAACCACAAAACGGTTATAAAACCACCTATGCAGCTATGCATCCATCCACAAACACTCACAATTATAAAGTAGTTACTTAGATGAAGCTACCTCAAAAACCCCATCAACCATCCAACATCACACACAAACACAAAAAACATAAAGACGCATGTGCATGTTCACACACGCACACATATCCACCCACCCCCAAATGCATATGCATGCACGCATGCACACACACTTTTCTCACATTAAAAGGACATCATCCAATGAACTTCAACTGACCTTTCTAGCCTCCCTGTACTCCCGAATGAGATGGTGAAGGGTGTCACAATTTGGGACCCAACCAATCAATCCACTGTTTGGAGATAGTGGAATGACAGCATATCGTTGAATAGACAAATCCTTTTCCTGAGTGTCCCTAGAATTCTCCAGCAGAGTATTCACCAAACCGAAAAGCTGCAAGACCAAGAATGTGCAGAAAAGTAAAAAACAAATACTAACATTTTTTGGACTACAGAAACAAGATATGCTTTATATTCCTGGAAACCTGAGCATACCTGCATTACACGTTCATCTTGGCGTAAATCTTCATGCCCCTTCAGTAAGAAGGCATGATCATCACCATCACTCCCATGAATTGTCAATTTCCGAGGTCTCTGTTTAGATGTTATGATACCCAGCTGGGGTGCGAATGATGCAATTGTCACCACTGGTGAATCTAAATATAGACAAGGGTGTATATATCAAAGGAACACTCACAGGTATAACACCCATATATTGTCACAAAACCATATGCCGAAACTTACCCGCTTTGTATGTCCCAGGAACAGCAAGCTCCAAATCACGACATTCTAACAATTCCGGAGAGACGGACTTTTTTTTTTTTATTATCATTATTATTTTGCATTTGTAGAAAAATAAAATGTTAATGCCATAACAATGGAATTAAAAAAAAAAAAATCCCATATATGAAGATCTGGATCTTTGTACCTGCAGGTCCAGGGTTGTAAGACTTTGAAGCTGCTTATCTATCCGTCTAAATACATGATAGTAGAGATCCCATGCCTGACAAAGTCACCACTTATATTATTCGCACCCCATTTCTTCAAAGAATAAACAAAACCATGGCTATGATAAAACACAAGAAAACCATGTCTAGGCAGAGAGCAGAGAGCTCACATATAAATCCAATGAATATAGCTGCATCATGTTATAGTTTAATGTCCAAAATAAACATTAAGTAATATAATATTTGACTAATCTAATTTAAAATATGAACCTGTTGTACTATTGTTTGCATAAATTGACAACTATTTAATTACTTTTCTAACTTAAGAAAATAATTCTTCTTTTTATATTCTTGATTATGTGTGAAATTCTATTTGTTGGATTTTGTTTTATTTTTTTTTATTTTCTATGAACGTGTCACATGGAATAACCTTAGTTTACTAAGATTAACGGACTAAAATGACAAACTTTAAGCTTAGTGGACTAAAATCATAATTCATCAAACTTATAGGGTGTAAATTGTATTATTGAATATATATATATATATATATATAGAGAGAGAGAGAGAGAGAGAGAGAGAGATTCTTTGAGACTTATTAATACTTTGACACATGCTAAACTTTGATGAGGTGGAAGCCTAAATGAAAAGAATGTCATAGAATGCACCATATGTCAGAATCTCATGCTCTCTCACAAAAAATCTTTACTATATATATATATGCACAGAGAGAGAGAGAGAGAGAGAGAGAGAGAGAGAGATTGCATGGTTAGCCATATGAACTTCTTTTATAGTGTTTGCAAAACTAGCTATTTCAAGACATTAATGTAATGGTAACATGAACATGGAGTGATAGGCAAGTAGCCAGACGGGGGTAGGTTCATATGCATTTACATTTTTAGCTATTGTAACAAAATTCACACCAAAAAGTCAAGGCTCAAAAAAAATTAAAAAATTAAAAAAAAAACCCAATCGCTCTTGAAAGATGATACATGACAAGTCCCAAAGGCTTAAACAATTAGGAAATTGCAAATTTAATCATTTAACAATTATTCTAACAATCCACCTCATGTGGGAAGAGTCACCCTAGGGCTCAACACATAATTTTAAATATAAATAGGAAGAAGGGTGGAGAAGTGGTTCAAACACAAGACAACTTGCTCCGATAATATGATAAAGTGCCACTAGTCCCAAAAAGTTTAAAACTAATAGAAAATGGTGAATTTAACCCTAACAAAAGATTCTATACCTGAGTAAGCTCAGCGTCCTTTCCAGTTCTCTTATATTTCATGCAACATTCATAGGCCTCTTGTAATTCATGACGATATGCCTGGAAATCACAAGGTAAAAGAACCAACCATCAAAATTGAAAGCCAAAGTTACTTTAAATGCTTTAAGGGTCAAAATAAATTAAATGTCTCCAAGTTGTAGTTTGATCTATGGTTCCATAGAAAGTTTATAAATAGTTGATGATGTTATGCAAAAACCTCAATGAATGCTCTCTCTTTTATCGTAGTATCATTCTTCATAGCACCTTCCTCAAGCATTTCATGCAATGGCTCCAACACCTTTAGCATCCCCTCTATATTATGTTCACCAAAATACAAACGACTAGCTTCTTCCAATGCCTCATGCCACATCTCATGCCAAAGTATTGCAACACGGATTAATTCTTTTGATACAAGTTGTGCCTGTGGAGAAAAAGGACCTACTTATAAATTTTTTAATTGACATAAAATTAAATAAAAGAAAAGAACTTAACAAAATCAAATTGATCAATCATTTCACCTGATCAACAAGTAAACCACTATGCTGCCGAACTTTGTCAACCACTTCTTGGGCCGCAGCTCTACGTAAATTACTTATTGATTTACAAGCTACTAGAAGAGGGTACATAAGAGCCTGTGAAAGGGATTGAATTACTATAATTAATGAGGAAGAAATTTTCTAAATTTTTTTTTTCTTTACTTAAAAAAAAAAAATTAACGTGGAAGAAACGATAATAAAATGAAAAGAATCTGTAGTTATGACATAACCGGCAAATTGAAAGAGCACCAATTAAAGTCAATCCCCAGACATAACTTGAGGAGGGATATCACCATTCATGCAAATATAAATGTAGCCAATTGAAACGCTGACAACGCAAAGCAAAATGCAGTTTCACCTTAAAAATTTAGGCACAGACATAAAATTCCACCAATTGAAGCTTTAAGACTCACAAAATCTCCACCAAATGTTCAAAGCTTTCTTCTTCTTCTTCTTCTTCTTCTTCATATGTATATATATTTTTTAACTCCTTTATTTAATTTAAATGCTTGAAGTGCATACTGACATTTCACCATTTGTAATCTTTATATTTATTCATCTCAAGTACAATATTACATGAAGAATCCAGTAGTATACCATTTCTAGGTTGCCCATGATTTAACTAAATGAGTTTTTTTTTTTTTAATTAAAAATATTCTTGTTTCATTAACCAAATTCTTTGAACTATGATGAAATGGATTTTAAATATAACTAGATAAATATGAATATTTTATTAGCTGGGTGGGGGACAGAGAGAGAGAGAGAGGATTGAGAAATAATGAGCTGAAACAAAGGAGATTTTGAGAAGATAAAATGAAAGCAAGGGAGAACAGGTCATTGAAATTATTTTCTCCCTCTATCTAGTAATTTTAGTGATAAACTACAACTTGTCATACCCAACGTGTAAGCTTTCTTTAAGTTTCCAAGGAAAAGGTAGTGTGGAGAAAGGGTTCAACATCAGGACTAATTGCTCTGATTCCACGATGATGCAGGGAATGTGATGGGCTGTTTGTGTATGGTTTAGAAACAATGAAATACTGAGTTGCTTAGAACACATTGATAGGTGGATAAGTACCTCTGCAAGAACACAGTTCCAAATAGCACACAAAGGCTAACAATTCATTCAATTATCAAAAACTGATTTACAAGGAGCTTACATTCTACTACTTATACTAGTTGTTTGGCATTGGTAGCCTCTAGATGGTCGACAAGTGTCTAAATTCTATCGGCTAATGCTTAAGAAATCATCTAACTAACTAACTAATTAGTTATAAGAGGATTAGGATATAGCTACTTGAAATTGCCCTGCATCAGGACTCTCCCTCTTAAGAAGCACTTGACCTCAAGTGCTCTTGGTTGCCACAAGATTTGTATGAATTTCTAGCCTTCTAGGATGATGAGTTGCCTTGTATAATGAGTTTGCTGTTGTTGGTAGCACACCAAATGTTGCTGCCTCTGCACAGCGAAGTCCCACACAGCTGAAACTCCAGTGTAGATGCATTTACATAGGAGGACTCCCTTTCTTGAAAGCAAACTTGTCCTCAAGTTTGGTTGATCCTCCAATTTTAAAGCCTTCTTCATCTTGACCATTGGTTTGGGACTTGGTTTCCTGTTCTTTGATTGCAATGAGTAGAGAAGCACAATCTTGTGCAAACCACATGTGCTGCACCTTCCTCCCAACATGGCTTGCCTATCGTAGTTACATGATTGTTTGTCTACTTCATCACAAAGAATGGAATACAACCTCTTGAAACTCTAATTTCATCTCCTTTATGTAAGCAAGACAATTTATGTTGATGCTTCAATTCTTGTTCAAAATCTCTTGTGACTCCATATTCTCATAACTACCTTTCTCAATCAACAAGTCACAAATTCTTCCTTCAATGCAGAAATTAATTGGAAAATTTTTACCTTTATGTTGTTTGTCTTCCTCCATTTCTTGCTTTGGAACTTGCAAGGCCTTTGTTACTAATGATAAATCCTTTTCTTCCTCAACAATAACATCTTCTTCTTCCATAGACTGATCATAAACAGGTTTAGCCACATATTTCATGCTATCACTCATTTATTTCCCTTCTTCACCAATCTATTCTTCAATGTAATTATCAAAAATAGGCTGCCCCACATCATGATCTTCTAACTCTTCAACCAGCAAATCTTGATCTTCAAATGCTTCTACCAGCAAGTCTTGATCTTCTATCTCTTCAACCACCAAGGTTTTACCCTTTGACAAAAAAGGCTGGTTCTTGGTTGGTACCTTGGAAACTTCAGATCCAGTAGTATTTGACCCAATCTCAACATTCCTGGTTGGCTGCCTCCAATGCTTAGTGAAGTTTGATGCAGCACCACCACTTGGGCTGGTTATTGAATTGAAAAGGGCTGATTGTGATCTCTTTGTTTTCTGAGTCTCAATCAACACTGCTCTATTTGCTGCATTTGAATTTGTCCAGCAGATGTGCAAGTTGCTGTAGTGGGTTTGGATGTGGCTGTACGGAAAAAATTGCTTCTCGAGTTTCTGTTTCAGCTTCTCCGAAATTTGAATCTTGGTTTTTCCTTCCCTCAATCTTTGAATCTTCAACTGCTCCCACCAAGATCTTGCCTTGCCTCTCAAATTAGTTGCTGCCAATTTAACTTTCTTGGATTCTGGAATATCATAACAAACAATGATCTCTTCAACCTGGCTAAGCCAATCCACAAACTCCCCATGATCCAATCTGCCATCAAATTCAAGGAATTCAATCTCAAATCTTGATTCCCAATTCTGGTTTGGCATCTTTGGCTGAACCATCACAGGATTGTGGCCATACTTCTCTTGTCTCCCTAGGAATATGAACAAAAGGTTGTTCATAATCCTCCTCATATAAAGCTACACTTCCAGCAGTATCATGCTGGTAGTATTGCTGTTGTATCTTCCTATCTTTTCTCAACTGTTCAGTCAAGGCTTGTAGTTGCCTCCTCAATAATTCCACTTCAGCTTTTAAGCCATTTTGAACCCTTCTACACCTTGGTCCGTTGGCTGCAATATCATCTTCCTCTACTACAAGAACAGCTTGCTTCTTGCCATTATCCTTTGTTGTCTTCTCAAAAACCATGGCTTCTTGCTACTACAAACTAATTGCTAGCACATATGAAGGCTTTGGTTTTGGTAAGAGAGGTATCTTAGGCTAGGAAAAGCAATCAAGACTGAATCTTGATAGGTTCTTGGACAGAAAATGAAGAAACAAATTGCAAACGAACTTGAATCCTAAGGATCTCAAGCTCTGATACCAAACTGATGCAGGGAATGTGATGGGCTGTTTGTGTATGGTTTAGAAACAATGAAAGGCTAAGTTGCTTAGAAAACATTGATAGATGGATAAGTACCTCTAGAAGAACACACAGTTCCAAATAGCATACAAAGGCTAACAATTCATTCAATTACCAAAACTTATTTACAAAGAGCTTACATTCTACTACTTATATTAGTTGTTTGGCATTGGCAACCTCTAGACTGTTGACAAGTGTCTAAATCCTATCAGCTAAGAAATCATCTAACTAACTAACTAATTAGTTATAAGAGGATTAGGAAATAGCTACTTGAAATTGGCCTGCATCACATGATAAACTATCACTTGTTCCAAAAACTGTTAGAAAATAGTGAATTTAATCATTTAAACATTATTCTAACAATTGGCATTACATAGATATAATAGCGTTTAAAAATCATTGACTAGCATAAACTCTCAACTAGATCGTCACCTTCAATTATTTAATCCAAACAATACTGATGCTAGGACTTTGAAAATCATATATGCATAGAACCATAAAAAACAAACCTGTGGATGACTCTGTCCAATTCGCACCAAAAGTGACTGTATCAGTTCTCTCACAGCACGGGTGTTGGAATGTATCCGAGCAATTATTTGAGGTAAAACCACAAGCCATGTATTAATATTAACAAGTGCAAATCCTTTCTGTAGAGCCATTTGGACTTCTGCAGTAGATCCATGGTTGAACCACAATGTGAGAAGGCGAAGTATATCCTGAAGAAAATAACAGGATCAAAATAATTCTTCATTAGAATGATAATTTTAAAATCCAGTGACAAGTCATGATCCACAAATTGAATAAAGAATGAATATCATATTTGAAAGTATACACTAGGTGCAGGGTACTACAGACAGCTGCAATGTAGAAATGAGGATCATGATCCGTCTATACACCTCGAATTAATGGCTTCATTTATGTATCAATGTACAGTGGGGAAATTGGCACAATTGGACAAGATATTTGTAGAATGACGTACAAAATAGAAACTCTTTAAGCAGGTGGAACAAGTGGGGAAAAATTCATATTGCAAGAAGGCCTCAGATCCAGGGATTTCATTTACCTGTAAACTATCATCAACACCTTTAGCATTTGCTGCACATGCTATTGAATGAAAATATCCAGTGACTGCTGCAACAACAAACTGTGCAACAAACTGTGCTGTAACATTTGGAACTTTAAGATAAAAAGACATCACTGCGGTATTGAATAGTGCCCACCAATGCCATGCCTTTGCCCATTTGTTTGCATACTGAGTGGCATTCTTGAATGCCATAAGCATATCTAACAAAATTTGAATACGAATTATAGGAGATCAATCAAACCTTCAAGAAATCTAAAACTAAAAGAATAATTAAGCATCATTACCTTTGATAGAATCATCATCCAATCCAGGAGAAGGAGAAATTAGTGCCCACTGCCAAGTTCCAAGTTTAAGATATACACGGGCAAGGAGTGGAACACTTGAACTTGTACAGCTTCCAAAGCCAATTGGGGTAACTAGTTGAGTGCTTGAGGCACTCGAAATCTCTATAGCCAAATTCTAAAGCAATAATTTTGTGCCAAGAAAAATACGTAGTAAGAAGACCCCCAAGTAGGTAGTGATAACAGAAAGCAGTGATTATAAGGGGAAAAAGGAGGGAAATATGCTGTACCTGCAACCTAGCAAATGCTTCCTTTCGCTTGACATCATCTCCAAGAGAATACTGGTACTCCAAGTAGGCCAGCATTACTTGAGGAGGCCCACAATACCTTATATTTTCAGGGGAAGTTTCAGGGTCATACTGAAAAGATTCCATACAAAGTTGAGTTAAACATACAAAAATAAATAAATAAATTACAATCTCAAACTCAGCATCCATGTTGGAACATATGTGCTAAATAGACCTGCAAGAGTTTAACTAGTGTAGATCTAGACTGGCTGATCCGCCAGCTTTTTCGGCAAAGAGCAGCAAACTTGAGCCAAGTTTCAATATCCTCTGTAGGAGGTAGCACAAGAGCTCTAACTGCCAGAAGTGCCTGCCAGACCTGAACATCCAGGCATCAAAAGTTAGAAGGAAGCAAATGAATTTTATCTGGGGAAGTCCCACACTTAAAAAGGAAATGACTCAGAAACCTCTCCCCACCCATTCTCCTTGCTTTTCTAGAATCCAACCCATGAGTACTCACAAGCCTCTGAAGAACACCAATTGTCCATCTGATACCATACTTTAAACCCAAGATTCTACATCAAAAGCTAACCCATTCTTCCACAAACCTCCAAAGCCACACAGGAATTATTACATTCTGAAAATACCAGTTTTTGCAAGTCTGTTAATTATTTATTTTTATTCTTTTATAAGGAAGAGAACAATTTATTAGAATGAAAGATACCCAATTGCGAGCACCCTCAAAGAATTTTTAAACAGACACTCATGAGGTCCAAAAAATCAAAATAGAACTGAATGATAACCCCCAATCAACATACAATATTCAAACAAATATCTCAAAAAGCTATTCTTAATATCTTGCATAGATTGCTCTTTGTTTGCAAAATTTCAAAGATTCCTCTCTCTCCATATAGTCCAAACAATGTAATGCAGAGTAGCTTGCCACACAACCCTTTTCGGTGACGTCCAAACACCCCAAAGTACCCCAAAAGTCATGTGTGCAAAAGACCACAGCTCTCTAGCCATTGACAGTGCAATAGCAAGTGCTAAAATGTTTTACTACTGCCCTTACACATTAGACATCTATCCGTTTGACAAGGTTATCTATGATCAGTATAGAATCCAAAGCAACTGTCTGTAAAATGCTACCTTAAGTAGAACCTTATTACCTCAAACACCTTTCCAAGGGAACAAGGATGTATATGCACATCTCAAACATGCATAATAGTATCAAACACAAAACTGCCCTTTCCCATCTAGATTCCAAGTAAACAATCCTTGCTCCTTTCTACAACCTATCTGAAGTAAATTAAGTCCATCAACTGATTCATCTCTCCTAATGAATCTAAGATTCCAACACTGGCTTCTATCATCCTCTCCAAACGTAATCAAGTGCACTAACTCACTAAGGCATCATTCTCCACTGTAAGGGCAGACCTAGGATTTCAAGCTAGGGGGGCCAAAGTATAAGAAGAAAAAAAAAAAATCAAATAGGTATCCATATAGTACTAACAAACTATCAATCAAGATCAATACACAATAATACATTAAGATGCAATCATTTACCAACAAAAGCAAAAAAATACAAAATATTATTATTTCTTAAGAGAATCAACTATTGCCAAAAAAATTTATTTTCACAAACCAAAACTTACTTTTGCTACTTTAATATAACATTTGAAATGTCTTGTATAGCAGCGCTTTTGGTATTTGGTGTTCTAAATATTAAATATTTTCCATTTAGAACACCAAATGCTAGTATTCTAACACTGGGCTGACTGAGATTTTTTATTTTTTATTTTAAAATTTTGTTTTTGTTAAATTTTTAAGTTAGGTAGTTGCTAGTTAGGTTAGGCTAATTAAAAGAGTAGTCTAAAGTAGGGTACCTAGTAAGCGAAAGTTTATATCTCAAACTTTATCTGTCATGGGTGGTTCCACATTTTTCTTCATTGAATCCAAAACTTTTGAGTTTTCCATTGTGGAGGGGGGTTCTTTTTTCTCTTTACGGATCTTTGAGAGAGGACATTCTTCAATGTGCACTGTATTTCTGGGGAAGGAGAGTGCACACCGATTCATGCTCCATTTGGAGGATTTATATTCTAAGAAATCACCTGATCAATATGCAAGAACATTTAGAGAAGGTAACTTGGTGTACATCCTTCAACTGGGGTCAAATGCACATGGTAAGTTTTTAATGGTATCAGAACTTCTTCATGGTCGTCGGAAGGGTACTATAGTGATACCAGAAGGAAGATTGGGAAGTGGCTGGCACTATTTCGGCATTAATCTGAGGAAAATATTGAGACC
Source organism: Castanea sativa (assembly GCF_040712315.1). Classification (NCBI taxonomy): domain Eukaryota; kingdom Viridiplantae; phylum Streptophyta; class Magnoliopsida; order Fagales; family Fagaceae; genus Castanea; species Castanea sativa. The sequence goes on along the minus strand of NC_134019.1, from coordinate 24,491,205 downwards.
AGCCTCTCTTTTCAGCCAGGGATCTTCTCAGAGAACTCAGGGTGCTACAGAGGTGGAGGCGCCGGTGGAGGGTGACAGCTCTCTTATCCAAGGCGGTGAGAAAAACAAAGGGAAACCAAACACCGATGTCTCATCTTCCTATGCATCGGTGGTGGTGGTGGGGCATCGGAATAATACCACCGGCAGAGGGGTTGAAGGGAAGAAGAAATCTGCGTTGGGAGGGGTGAAGATTTGGTCAGAAAGCAGTCGCAATCTCAGCAAGAAAAGTGTCCTAGGACAGAGGGAGCAGGTTGGAAAGAAGATTGTGTCAGATTCAAGATGTGCTTACCGTGATTCCTGCAAGGCTAGTTCTCTCGGTCAGAGGGAGCTTCTAGGGGCGAAGGTTTTGTCAACGGTAAAGGAAATTGAAAGTGATGGGATGAAATCTGAGCTATCGTTGGACCTCTTTATGCGCTTGGAACGTGGGTTAGATGGGAGTTGGGCTATTGTGTGGTCTGAGGTAAATGAAGTGGGCCCAAACTCCTTTAAACCCTCAAAGCCCATTAACCTTATTCCCTCCAGCCCCAATGTTCCAGCCAAGCCCAGTAGAGTGTGGAGGCCATGTCAAAATCCAAAAACGTTGAACCCAGCCCACTGCCAGAGCTCTAATCCTGATCTCGTAGCCCATGTATCGGGATCCAGACTTAAGATGCCGATGGAGGACCTGGTTCCGAGAGTGGGACAAGTGGGCTCGTGTTCAAGGGAGGAAGAGGCGAGGTCGGCGACGGCTCGTGGTGAAGACCCAGTGACCGGAATAGTTGGTGAGGCCCCTAGCGGCGCCGATAAAGCTATTATCGACGCCGGCAAGGCGCTGACTGGGCTTTCGAGCCCAGATACCGGATCGCCTCATCGGCTCGGGTTTTTGGAGCTGGGTGTCACCGGCGACTTGGTGGTTGGCTCGGAGTTGGTAAGGAATGGGCCGGTGAGTAATGGTCTGATTCCTACTGTAGACTTGGGTAACATGTTGGAGGTTTAGCTTGGGGAAGGGGAAACAAATGTGGAAGAGGTGGATTCCGTTGGGGATTTTCAGGCAGAATCTGGGCTCACTATTCTTCCTAGGGAGTCCATTGGGGGGGTGGTCAGTGGTTGTGGCAGTGGAGAGAACGATAATTGTGTGTTGGACTGTGAACCTCTGTCTCTTTGGGTTCCTAATGATCCAAACGTGGGTACTTTGACTCAGGATTTTGTAGAGGGAGCACAGAGGAATGTATTTGGTCCACACTCGGATTGGGTATCCAAGTTGATGAAAAAATTCTGTAAATTGGTGGGGTTTCCTATTGTGAGACATGAAGCTCAATGTTTGGCCCTTTTTAGCATACTAGAACAGGACTCTCTCAAGGTGAATGACGAAGAGGTGGCTAAGAGACCTGATAAGTCAGGGACACGAGGCCTTAGGGAGCTAAAGGGGCTGATTTCATATGTCAATTATGAGGGTGCCATTGCTAGGAGTAAGAGCAAAGACTCTTTGACTGACTTGGGGGGTGCTAGTAGTTTTAAATGACGCTACGACTGCTTTCTTGGAATGTAAGGGGGCTTAATAATCCCCGGAAGAGAGAGGTGTGTAAGAACCTTCTAAAAGAGTGGAAGTGCGATTTTGTGTGTATTCAAGAAACGAAAGTTTTGTCTATTGATGGGGTCTTTGTTCGGAGTTTATGGGGTAGTTTGTTCACTGATTGGGCTGTTTTGGATGCTATGCAGTCTTCAGGTGGGGTCTTGCTAATTTGGGATAAGAGGGTTTTTGAGAAGTTGGATATTATTGTGGGTCAATTCTCTATCAGTGTTTTATTGAAAGGAGTGGTGGATGATTTTGTGTGGGCTTGTACAGGTGTGTATGGCCCTAATGACAATGGGCAACGGTCTAATTTGTGGGGGGAGTTGTCTCAGGTGCGCGCCAGGTGGCCTGTGGCGTGGTGTCTGGTAGGTGATTTTAATATTATCAGATACCCAAGTGAGAGACTTGGCTGTGAGACTTTCAGCCCCGCTATGTTCACATTCTCAAATTTCATAGAGAATAATTCCTTAGTTGATTTACCTTTAGAGGGGGCTTCTTTCACTTGGTTTAGAGATTCCGGTCTTCCCTCTATGTCAAGAATCGACAGGGCCTTGGTCTCTCTTGATTGGGAGGAGCACTTCGATAATGTATCCCAATGGGTGCTTCCCCGTGTTCTTTCAGACCACTGCCCTCTTCTGCTGGAAGCTGGTGTTGTTCGGCGTGGTCGAAGTGCCTTTAAATTTGAGAACATGTGGTTAAAGGATGAGGGCTTTGTTGATAGAGTTAAGCAGTGGTGGGATAGCTACAGTTTTGAGGGCTCTCCAAGTTTCATCTTGGCTCAAAAGTTGAAGGCTCTAAAAGCAGACTTAAAAAAGTGGAACAGGGAGGAGTTTGGTGATTTGGCTTTTAGAAAGAAGAACATGCTGACTGAGCTGATGGGGTTAGATTTGAGAGAGGAGCTAGTGGGTCTTTCAAGTGAGGATCAGATTCGGCGACTCCAACTCAAAGGGGACATAGAGCACTTGGCTACTCTTGAGGAGACTTCCTGGAGGCAAAAGTTGAGAGCCTTATTCATGAAAGAGGGAGATAATAATACTCGGTTTTTTCATAGATTAGCAAACACCCATAGAAATGCTAATCAAATTAAAAGGATGGAGGTGAACGGTATCCTTTATGAGGATGAGCATGATGTACGCTCTCAAATAGTCCTCTTTTACCAAGAGTTGTATAAGGAAACTAAGGTGGGGCGTCCTTCTATGGATGGGTTAGAGTTTGCCCGTATTGAAGAGGAGGATCAGGTGTCCTTAGAGAAGGAGTTTACAAAGGAGGAAGTCTTCCAGGTTCTAAAGGAGATGGAGGGGGATAAAGCCCCTCGTCCTAACGGCTTCACCATGGCCTTTTTTTAGATTTGTTGGAGTGTCGTGGAAAGGGATGTAATGGATTTTTTTGAAGATTTCCATCGGCATTCTACGTTTGAACGGTCTTTGAATGCTTCGTTCCTCACTTTAATTCCTAAGAAGTGTAGTGCCGTTAACATTACAGACTTTCGCCCCATTAGTTTGGTGGCTAGTGTTTATAAGCTGTTGTCTAAGGTGCTGGCTAATAGGATGAGGAGGGTTTTGGATAATCTCATCTCTGAGACTCAGAATTCGTTTGTTGGCGGAAGGCAGATTCTGGATTCAGTGCTTATTGCAAATGAATGTTTGGATAGCAGGTTGAAGAGCAGAATTCCGGGTGTGGTTTGCAAGCTGGATATTGAGAAAGCTTATGATCACGTGAACTGGGAGGCCCTGTTTTATTTGTTGAGCCGGATGGGTTTTGGGGAGAAATGGAGGGGGTGGATTAAAGCTTGCGTTACGTCTGTTCGTTTCTCTATCCTTGTAAATGGTTCCCCTGAGGGTTTTTTTGGTAACTCTCGTGGGTTGAGACAAGGGGATCCGCTATCTCCGTTGTTATTTCTTTTGATAATGGAGGTTTTAAGTAGGCTTTTAAAGAAGACAGAGGAGTGTAATCTTATTCGGGGTTTCCAGGTGGGAGCTGTGAACTCTGCTGGGGTGAGTATTTCCCATCTGTTATTTGCGGATGACACCATCATATTTTGTGAGGCCTCTAGGGAGCAGCTACTGTCAATTAGGCTGGTGTTGTCTTGTTTTCAGGCGTTTACGGGTTTGAAGGTCAATGTGGGGAAAAGCGAGATTGTCCCCGTGGGGGAGGTGAATAATCTTGATGCTTTGGCTAATGTGCTTCAATGTAGAGTAGGCAAATTGCCTATGAAGTATTTGGGGATGCCGTTGGGTTCTTCTTTTAAGTCCCCCTTGATCTGGAATCCTATTTTGGAAAAGATGGAGAAGAGGCTCTCTGGGTGGAAGCGTCTCTATTTATCTAAGGGTGGGAGGCTCATGTTAATTAAGAGTACTCTCTCATGTCTCCCGACTTACTTTCTATCTCTCTTTACTATTCCTAAAGCAGTGGCGGCTAGATTGGAAAATATTCAGAGGAAGTTCCTTTGGGGGTCTTTGGAGGGGGGTTTCAAATATCCTTTGGTGGCATGGGATAAGGTGTGTCTTCCCGTCGAGATGGGTGGATTGGGGTTAAGAAAGGTGGTGTCGTTTAATCAGGCTTTATTAGGAAAGTGGTTGTGGAGATATGGCCACGAAGATACCCACCTGTGGCATCGTGTTATTTCTTCAAAATATGACGAGGGTCAAGGGGGGTGGAGGACTAGGGCTTGCAGGAGGTCCCATGGGTGCGGCCTTTGGAGAAGCATTAACGAAGGTTGGGAGAACTTTTCTAAACATCTTTCATTTGTAGTGGGGGAAGGCACTTGTATCCGTTTTTGGCATGACAGGTGGATTGGTGACGCTACTCTAAAAGTTCTCTATCCTGAGCTTTATGAGTGTTCAGCGGTCAAGGATGCCTGTATCTCAGAGGTTTTGTGGATTCCAGAAGGGGGTACTGTTAGAGTGTGGAATTTAACGTTTTATAGAGCTTTTGAGGATTGGGAGTTGGCGGCTTCGTATTCTCTTCTCCGGCTTATCCAAGCTCGTATTCCTCAGGGTAGTAGGAGAGACACCCTTTACTGGAGGCTTAAAGGGGATGGTATGTTTGATGCTCGGTCTTATTACCTCGCGATCCGGGGTGCTTCGAATTCTTGGCTTCCTTGGAAGGGGGTTTGGAAACCTAAGATCCCTAAGCGGGTGGCGTTCTTTCTGTGGTCTGCTGCTCATGGCCGGATTCTCACCTTGGATAACCTCATGCTTAAGGGTCGGCCTCTGGTTAATAGGTGTTGTTTGTGTTGCAAGGATGGGGAGTCGGTTAACCACCTTCTCCTGCATTGTCCTGTTACCCACTCCCTATGGTCTTGTATGTTTCAGGCCTTTGGGATTCCTTGGGTTATGCCAGGATCGGTGGCGGATTTGATCTCTTGCTGGCATCAGTGGCATGGAAAGGATAAGTCGGACATATGGAACTTGGTTCCAGGGTGCTTAATCTGGATTGTGTGGTTGGAGCGGAATCGCCGTTCCTTTGAGGACAAAGAGAAGACCTTGATTGAGCTAAATCTGTTATGCCAGCGTAGTCTCTTAGAGTGGTCTCGATGTTGGGGGTTTACTAATTGTTCTTCTCCCTCTGTGTTTATGTCCTCTCTTAGCTTAGTTCCTTAGTAGCTTTTCTCTTGTTGTTCATCATCATGAACTTCTTGTATGACTTTCTTTCTTTCATTTATAAAAGCTTTCTGATTACTTATCAAAAAAAAAAAGAGTAGTCTAAAGTTTTGGAAGAGTGAGGCACAACTCTAGAAATTAAAAATATATATATAATCATAAATAAAAAAAAATTCTTTTTTTTTTCTTTGGGCTAGGGGGGCCCAAATTTTTTTTTTTTTTTTTTTACTTTTTTTTTGGGCCAGGGGAGCCTGGGCCCCCTTGGCCCCCCCTGTGGGTCCATCCCTGTCCACTGCAATGCAGTTAAGTCTGGAAACAAGACCAAAGACTGATCTCCAAACCAACATCACGCCAAAACCTGATTTTCTTGCAATTCCCTACCCTATAGGATACAAAATGAGAAAATCTATCCCAACCAGCCCAAATGCCTTTAATATGCTATATAAGCATGAGGTCTCCTTACTACTGTTGTAGACCATTCATCCCCATATTTAGCTAGACTATTAACATGAAAAATATAGCACTTCAAAATCAGAGTCAAATCAAATTGGATTTCGGTTTTTGCCACATTTTTATGCAATCTACAAAACAATAAAACTAAAGATGGTAAGCATTGACCTGAGTTAATGACCGTCAAAAGCTACTAAAGGACCACGCCGAGCCTAACTGCCATCATGAAGCATGCAAGAGGAGCCAAAATTTTCTTACTTCAAATTCTTGCTTTTGATCGTAAAGTAAAACTAACTATACTGACCCATAAATTCCACTCTAAATCTCCATCATTTCCAGAACATTATCATGCATCCACCCAAATCCAAAATCTACAACAAATTAGTTTACTTTCAGAGTAACCAGTGTTTCTACATGCAACTATGTCGAAAACTTAATGTCTAATCTCACTTCTACAGATTTTCCAGTTTCATTTGACATCTTTTCTACTGCTATGTTACACAATTGAGTGGGTCTTGAACCCATGACCTTACCCTCCATCCCATTATTATGTGAGGAGGAAGTGCCATTTTACTAATTGACAATAGTTGTATCTACTTCATTATAAAATTGTAATATCAACCAATACCCGTGTCTACCTCAACATTTCGTTTCACTCCTTTTATGCGTTCATTCCACATATTGCGAATAAGGGCCCGCCGTCCTTCAGCAACAGGATTTCCAACAGGAAGTGTACAGTAATCAATGACCTGTTGGAGGAGCAGACATTGTCCTCATATTGTGATTTGTATAATGATTTTTTAGCTAAAGAGGCAAAGTAAATTCCAAATAAAATCAGGCCAAACCTCCTCTAGTTCTGAGAGCTGCTGAACACGGACCATATTGATATAAGCACGTTCATAGCTCTCCAAAACCTAAAAGACAAGATGTTCGATTATCAGTTCAACAAATAAGAAAGAACTTAGAAAAGGAAATGTTATTTTTCTTATTATTATTACTGCAGGGACAAAAAGTCCTCATGCTAACATCATCATCAACATCACTGACAAGGAAACTAACAACCACTACAGTACTACTGACGTGCTAATATGAATTTTTTTTTTTTTTAAAGATGCACCAAGGGATATTGTTAGATTTGCCTGAACCCAATTCTTAAAGTAGGAAATAGAGTGCATGGCTTAATTTTAAGAGTTTGAAATAATATGCCTACATAAATTTTTCTGTTTCAATTTTTTAATAACATCAGCTCTAGAATACACCATATCAAGCATGTCTGTGGATATCTTAGACAATATTTTAAAGTTTTTTATACAATTATACACCAAAATATCTAGTATTATTATATGTGATTGCGGGGTTCAATATATTAGCTTTCATCAGAAGTTGACAGCCATACAAAAATTCCAACAGACAACCATTGCTAAACAAATTTAACATACTTAGCGCTTAAGAAAAATCCTAATAGGAGGATGCGGACCCAGCTTCTATTAAGATCATAATTCAAAAAGATCCTCTAAAACAAGTACTCGCAGAAAACACTTTGGTGATACAGGGCAGACTCACACAAGGGAGTTTTCAGTTTCATGAGATTGACACTCTTAAGGCCTCTAGAGTATATGCCTATATAATGGTATGCTACAAGAAATGCTGGGGAAATGTTATGGTTGCTTGAACCCTTGCAATTTGTAATTTTTAGGAAGAACTCCCCATTTATTTCCCTTCTTAAAAAATAAGTAGAAGAGAGAGAGAGAGAGTGAATTGCAGGATTATTGCCAGAGTGCTTCCAGAAAACTAATCCCTTGTCTTGGTGTTGTTCTCAAAGATGTATACCCTTGAATAATCTCCATAATTCATTTTGCATGAAATTTGACAGATTCAAGTGAGAGATAGCTTATATTAGGAATAAGCTAGGTTTATTACATACGTTGAATTTAAGAAGACAAATGATTGTTTCAGCTGATTGTTTCAGCTGAGAGGTTCCTGGTTGGGTCAAACAAAATCCAAAATTATGAGGCACCAATCCGATCATGAAAGATCTCCTTCTCCTTCACCAAATTGATGATTTTTGAGTGGGTTTGGATCCAGCGTCTGCGTCCACGTTCACGTTTCAGTTTTTTTTTTTTTTTTCTGCGCAGCTTTTAAGGGAGACAAAGGCTAATGTTCATATACTGTGCATGAACAGTAGCCGCAAAAGTAGACTTTTTAACTCTTTTCTGTGTATAAGTGGGTCCCGTGCACTGTTCACGGGACCCACAAACTTCACTTTTCAGCATTTTTTAATTAAAAATGGGTCTCACTACTATTTACACATTTAAAAATTATTTTGCTATAGTGTTTTTAGTTTTTAGTTTCAGCAAAATAAGTTCTATCCAAACGGACCCTTTATTTTCCAAGTAAAAATGCCAAACAATGACCTGCCTCATATTTAAGAAAAAGCAAAATGTTGCCTTACCCTTGCAAGAGCAAAATAAATACAAACATGGTAACATAAAAACAACAGCCAACCCTTAGTGCCAAAAAACACAGTAAGATAGTAATATACGATCTAGAAATGAATTTTACTTTGTTTAATATATAGTTCACCTTGTTTACTAATCTCTCCTTTATCATTTTCCAGGAGAAGACTTCCCAATAAGTAAGACAAGCCAAAAACAAAAATAAACACCCAACTCCTCAAAACTTGAATAGCTAAAATGAAACTAGCATCATTCTTCAAGTTTTTGAAAATCCCAGAATTGGGCTGTTTCTCATTCCTCCATTTCCTCGAATATCCTTTAAGGGGTAGTTTTTTCATTACATGTGGCTGGTTCTTTATTGGTAAGACACACCTAGTGAGTCTTTATATATATATATATATATATAATGAGATCTATTTAATGGGAATTTTACTTCATGTTCATGATGATCAAAACAAAGAATCTTAAAAAATTACAAAGAATCAAACAGAGAATCAAAGAGAGCCTTGAAAATCAAAAATTGCATTACAATGTGTAAAGCCCCATGCATGAGACCAATAAAACAAGGTTTGAATCAACAAGAATTTCAGCTGATCAAGAGATCTCTCAATATCCTCAAAAGTGAAATTGAGCCTAGTTAGTCTTGAACCCACAATGCCAGCCTCTATCCATTAATATGGAAGGTCAAAGTGCCATTTGAGCTAGAGCTCATTGGCCATCCAATGTGAAACTGAGATAATGTTTAATATGTAGAATAAGAAAGTTACAGACAAAATGCTAAGGAGTCCAAATATCCATCAAAGAAACTCACCAAAGCAGCAAGCTCTGTTGCCAGGCATTTCCTAGCTCTCTCAACATATTCACGTGCTTCATCATGCTGGAGGGAAAATTATAAATGATTCTCAATAGTTGCTAAAAACATAATCAGGAGTAAAACATATTTGGCGGATATAAGCATACCTTTCCTCTACGAACTAACAAAACAGCCCTGAAAAATGTTCCACTACTACTTCCATCACCACCCCCAGCAGTGTTCCCCAAACCCCGAAGTCTGGTTTCATCACCATCATCTAATCGAGACACATATTCAGCCATTTGATCCCACTCTCCCATGTTCCAAGCAGCACTTGCAGCCTGAGATGACCACATAAGGAAAGTCAGCATGAGCACTAAGGGTATCAGTAACAACCATTTAAACACCACAAGCCAACCATTGGGGCCATTTCTAGTCGAGCAGCTGGCTCAGCCGGGGTCCAATATTCTTTGCACAAGCTGTTAAGCTCCTCCCATCGAGCCAATGCAGCAAGGCATCGCATCCGTCCTACAGAAGACCACTCATATGAAGCATTTTCAGAAACTAATACAACAAAGAATTACCTCCAAAAGTTTAAGATTCTTAAACATAGGAAGGCAGAATCACAAGAAACTTAAAATTTAACAAGAAAAGGAACCAAAAAAACAACAATAATAATAATAACATAAATGCACACAAATATGGAAGAGTTTTGAAGAGTTTAACATGAACAGCATTGAGAAAGTCAGAAACAAAAAAATAAGAGTAGGTGTAACAGAAATTACATTTTATTCATCAAATTAAGCATCATGCAATGGTGTAACAATAATAAAAAGAATTGTATCTCTGATTCATTTATATACTCAAAGCAAACAACCACAACTATAATACCGTATGAAAAGGACTTAGACTCTTGGTTAACTTAAGCTTGCAATCAGAGTGCATTTGGTAGGGAGGAAAAGTGAGAGGATCGAAGAGAGTGGAGAAAATGGAGGATGGGTTGAGTTTTTTACTTGTTTGATATGAAAAGTGGAAGGAGGAAAAAAGTATTGATTATTTACACATGGGCCAGCCATTTTTTAATCTTCCAAAATGGGAGGAAACGGGGAGGGAAAATGTAATATATAAGTGATTTGAAAATTTTATCCCCTCAAATCTATGAAAAATAATTTAATACAATTATGTAATAGTAACTTAATAGGAAAAGAGGTCAGGCCTTGGGATGGCACATGCCTCCACCAAAAAGTGACAGATTTTCGGGTTTGAGTCCGGGAATCAGCCTCTTAAAAAATAAAATGGAGATATGGCAGCATACAAATCACCTCCCAGACCCCACAAAAATAAATTTTCTTTGTGGGATAATACTTTTTTATATAATTAGAATTTAAGTCAACAAAAAAAATTTCTAATCTATTTTTTTCATGCCTTCCAGCAAAAGTTGTCAATTAAATTTATTAATCTCTTTCATTCTTTTTTTTTCTTCATTTTTTTTTTAATATTTTCTTTCCTCTTACTTTAAAAAATCCTTACAACCAAGGCTAAAAGCTTATTCTTATTTATTAATTTGTTTCTTTGTTTATCTAGCAAGATACTTTCCTTATGGAATAAGTTTGAACTACATTGTTTATAGGCGGCCCTAGTTTCAATTCTTTAACAAAAAAATTATATGAAAGTTTTAATTTTTAAAAATGATAGCATAAGTCTGTACCAGATGGTTGAAAATCAGGGCCATTACATCAAAAATAAGTATATGATTGTGAATTGGTAAATTATTTGACATCATTTTTTTAAAATTAAAAAAAAAAAAAGTTCAGGGGGTTTTATTAAAATTGTAGACGACAACAAAGTCCAGACAATGATTAATCAAATCAGGTTCATTATATGACAACAAAGTCCAGACATGATTAATCAAATCAAGCCCATGATTGTCCTATTGATCTTAAACAAAGAATTTGTGTGTGTCTTGTTGGGGGCAGGGGGCCTTCTTTTTATAACGTTATTCATTTTTAAGTCATCATCATTGAAACCATAAATTATATTAAGAACAAAAGAATTAAAAATTATAAAACAAAATAAAACAAATGTAATACACCAGACAATAGTAAAACCTAACATGTTAATTAAAACATACCTAAAACAGCATCCAAAACTAGATGTGGACTAGATGCTTGAGAGGCTTTGGCAGTGTAAGCCCTAAGTGCATCATCCCATCGCTGCAATTTCTCATACCTAAAAAAATTGCAATTTAGTGTGAGTACTCACTATATCATTTAAGATTTTTGTTTGGAAATAGTTGAAACTGCAGAGACATAAAAGAGCTCCATTATCATTTGTTTCAAGGACACAAAGATGAATGGGTTATATGAAGGCTGAACATTACCATGACTCCTTCAGTTGAACGTCTAAATTTTGCTGGGCATAAGTCAATATTCCAACTGCAGCCTAAACAATTGAATATCCATGAATCATAAGGGAGCAGATACGTTTATAACAGGGGGACATCAAAATGAAACCTCGAAAAGTAGAACTTAAATGATAAATGTTCTAACAGGCAATTTTCTTTAGCGATAAACATTATAAAAGGTAATCTTTTTAAAATATACCTCGTGCTGATGTAATTGATTGTTTATATGTATTAGTGCTTCAACCACGGCTACAGGGTTAGCATCCATCTTCTTGGAGAGAGCTCCTTCAAATTCCATTTCTTTGTAGTGCAGGGCTTTAGCAAATGCACGACACTGCCATGTCATGTTAACAATGTAGAAATACAAGGAACATATTAGAGAATAAGATAATATGAAGTAAACATGACAGATGATAAGAGGTTTTTTTTTAATGTAAAATTACAGAAATTAGGTTGTTTTTGAGATTTGGTGAATTGCACAAACTATATTAGGAGAAACACACCTTTTCTGCAAGAGCACCAAGGAGGCGGATGTCAATGGGAAGAGGTTTCTCATCATGTTCCATGAACTCTGCCTGCAGAATGAGTATAAAATTTCAATAAATTGAAACAGATGCAACTGATGTTGGAAGGCAGTCCTAACCTACAATCATTGTATTAAGGCTTAACAAGGAAGAAAAGAGCTTAAAATCTTAGGAGAGAGAATGAATATCATTCAGAATCACCATGACAACATCCACCCACTCTATACCTTTGTTAATCATTGTAGTGCAATCTCAGGAACAAAACAGCCAGATGGATCTAAGGTTAAAAAGAAAACAAACTCCCCTTGGCACATAATAACATATACTGGTTGGGATGTCAACATGGCCCTATCAAGAAGCTGGGGAAAATCCCATCTTTACAATCTAAGCATTTTGATTAAATTACATTGAATGTTAGTTATGGATACAAGATATTCTCCTACATTAAACAAGAGAGAGAGAGGCCAAAAACACCTTAATGCCAAAAAAAATACGAGAATAGAAAGTCCAAAAATGATGAGGTAGAATCAAACCTCAAATTAACTATTAACCAAGAGCATAAAAATCAATGAAAAACCTTAACAGCTCCAAAATGAAATCACAAATGAAGGCATAAGAAGCAACCAGAAAAAAAGAAAAACAATCATCATTCATCACCTTGACCTCCTCTGCCACCTATCAGTGGTAAAAGCATGATGGAAAGTGATGGGGGAAGGTGGTTCTAGAATTGATCAATTATTTTCCAAGCAATTCACCATTATTCAACACAATGAGAGTTTCTTCTAATAATAATAAATATTAGAGTTTCAGTATAAGGGCAAGAGAAATGACTTGTTCTAGATTAGAGTTTCAGCATGAGGGCACTATATCAATTAGAATCTGTTTAGGAATATTTTTCCTAGTAATAAGTTTTGTAAAGACTTTAATAAGCTTGCAATACGTAAAAGGAAAATAAGTATCAAATTAAAATTGCTATTGATTTATCTGCTTTTCATTTAGTGGATTCCAGAGTTCTTGTGCATTCAGGGAATCGCTAAGGATTTAAGGGTCATGTCTAGCTAGAATGAAATGTAGCCCTTCCATGCTTACTGTTTTGCATCAATTGTATTAAAGCTCATCAGCATCCCAGTATGGAAAAAGGAAACAACAAAAGCATCCACCTTATTAACGATGATTGAGTGGTGCAAAGTCTCAGGACAGCGTAACAAGCAAATGATGAAAAGATAACTCGCGAACTCCATGAGATTCAAGACATTCCCATTAAGCTAACGTAGGTTTGAATTGTGTTAAAAATTGGAATAAACTCATGTGTCTCACCTACATCTTGTCATTTTTCTTTTATGAGTAAGTAAATAATTAGGGGGGTACATGGGTCGGGTTGAGAGAATTTTTTGACCCAACCCATCATGGTGGGTCAAAAAAAAATTCGACTCAACCTAACCCATCACATATGTCCAACCCAACCCAACCCACATGGGTTGGGTTGAACCCATGGGTTGGACATTTTTTTTATTATTATTAAATTGAACCCATATATTTTTTTATTAATTATATAATATATTTAAATATATATTAAAGAAAGTAATAGGATTTTATATTATATATGTTTGTAGGAATTGATGAAGTGCTCTACTTTTAACTTAAAAAAAACTATTTATTAAATATATAATATATATTAAAATATGGGTGGGTCAGGTCGGGTTTGTAATTTTATGACCCAAACCCAACCCGACCCGTTACAAAAAAAAATTTTATAACCCAACCCAACTTACCAAGCCCTAAAAACCAACCCAACCCGGCGGGTTGGGTCGGGTCGGGTTGGTGGGTCTTCTGCACACCCCTATGAGTAATAAACTTCATTGAAAAAAGTATAGGGAAAAAAAAAGATAAAACAAGGCCCACAGGCAGTGTGCTAAGAGGCAACAAAGAAAAAAAAACACTAAACAACAATGATAGTACAAATATCAAGCATATCAGGAAGAGAAAGAAGATAAATCAATAAACTCAAGTAAGTTTGAAAAAGAAAACTTTCTGGTAATTGTTTCTCCATAATGATTAATGGCAGCCCATGTGAATTCTATAAAAGTTCAAGGGGTTTATGGCAAAGGGAACCTCTGTCTCCTATCCTCTTTGACATTTTCATCAAGGCTATGACGAAAATAAAATAATAGAGAAGCGGAAGCAAAAAAGAGAGAAGAACACAATGGATTACGTGGTTCAGCCAACAGCATACACCCACAAAATAAAGCCCTAGTGGCTACATCTTTAATGTATGCTCAAGTCAACAATTACAATAAACCCTTAATAGGGTATATATAGAGACTAGAAGCTAGGGTTAGCTCAATATGGGCTTACAACATAATTGGGCCTCTTGGGCCATTACATCAATATAAACCCAATACTTTGACAACGTCTCATCTTCTATTTTCCGATGATACTCTCATTTTTTGTGATGTTGATCCAGACCAAATTTTATTCCTCCATCTAGTGTTTATTTGGTTTGAAGCGGTGTCTGGTCTGAAGGTGAATCTTGGTAAGTCTGAATCAGTTCCACTGGGGGGAGGTTTCTGATCTAAAGGAGTTGGTGGATATCTTCAATTTGCCAATGATACTCTCATTTTTCGTGATGTTGATCCAGACCAAATTCTATTCACCCATCTAGAATTATTTGGTTTGAAGTGGTGTCTAGTCTAAAGGTGAATCTTGGAAAGTCTGAAGCGGTTCCTATGGGGCAGGTTTCTAATCTAGAGGAGTTGGTGGATATTTGGGTTGTAAGAGAGGGTCTCTTCCAATGAAGTATTTGGGACTGCAATTGTTGAGAACTAAATTCTAAGAGAAGACAATCTGGAAAGCAAATGTTGAGAGAATGGAAAAGAGATTGACAATTGGAAATGTTTATATTTGACTAAGGGAGGTAGATTTACATTAATTAAAAGTACCTTTTCTAATTTTCCAACTTATTATCTTTCCCTTTTTCCTATTCCTAGTGATGTTGCTAGGCACATTCAACAGATTTCATAGGAACTTTATGTGGAGGAGAATGGGAGATAAGTCTAACTTTCATCTGGTTAGAAGGGATAAGATTTGTTCTAACTTTCATCTGGTTAGATGGGATAAGATTTCAGCTCCACTTCAATCAGAGGGTTTGGCAATTAGAAATTTGAGACATTTTAATGAAGAATTATATGGAAATAGTGGTGGAGATTTGGGAATTGTATTTTAGCAGTATATCCAGTAGGAAATTGGTGATGGGTCAAAAGTGAAGTTTTGGTAGAATTCATGGTGTGGGGATAACACATTGAAGTATATTTTTCAGTAACTATTTGGGATCAACCATGAAGTATATCCAGTAACTATTTCAGTAACTATTTGGGTCTATTTTCTTCAGTAAATTATGATGAGACTGCCTCTCGAATCAGAGGTTCGGCGTCAGGTCTAGGGGCTATTGGTAGTTATTAATGTCATTAAAACTTCTTTCTTGGAATGTTAGGGGGTTAAATAACCCTCAGAAGAGGGAGGTTTGTAAGAATCTTTTGAAGGAATGGAGCTGTGACGTTGTATGTTTGCAGGAAACTAAACTTGCTTCTTCAAATTCTGCTCTTAAGCGGAGCATATGGGGTAGTCCCTTCGTTGATTGGGCTGTATTGGATGCGGTTCAAACATCTGGGGGGGTTCTGCTGATTTGCGATAAACGGGCGGTCGAGAAGATTGATGTATCTGTTGGTCAGTTCTCTGTCAGTGTCCTTCTTAGGGGAGTTTTGGACGGTTTTGAATGGGTTTGCACTGGTCTTTACGGTCCCAATGCTGATCATCATAGGGCTGCTTTGTGGGAGGAGCTATCCAGGGTTCGTGTCAGGTGGAACACAGCTTGGTTTTTATTTGGTGACTTTAATATTATTAGATACCCTTGCGAGAGGCTTGGTTGTGAGTCTTTTAGCCCAGCCATGTATGCTTTCTCGGACTTTATTGAGAAAAATTATCTAGTGGATCTACCACTGGACGGGGCTGCTTTCACCTGGTTTAGAGATGCTGAGCAGCGAGCAATGTCCCGTATTGACAGGACTCTAGTTTCTATGGATTGGGTGGATCATTTCGGGAATGTGTCTCAAAGGGTGCTCCCTCGTGTTATTTCTGATCATTGTCCGCTCTTGGTGGAAGCTGGAGGAGTGGATAGGGGTCGCTGTGCTTTTAAGTTTGAGAATATGTGGCTCAAAGTTGAAGGTTTTCTCGAGAGAGTTAAACAATGGTGGGAGGGGTATAGCTTTTTGGGCTCCCCTAGTTTCGTTCTAGCTCAGAAATTAAAGGCTCTAAAAGAAGACCTTAAGAAGTGGAATAAGGAGGAATTTGGAGATTTGGCTTTTAGAAAGAAGTGTCTGCTGTCTGAATTAATGGGTTTAGATGCTAAGGAAGAAATGTTGGGCCTCTCTAATGAGGAAGATTCTCTCCGAACTCAGGTTAAAGTTGAGATTGCAGCTTTAGCTGCTTTAGAAGAGACTTTTTGGAGACAAAAGTCTCGTGCTCTGTACGTGAAGGAGGGAGATAACAACACTCGGTTCTTTAATAGACTAGCGAACTCTCATAGAAGAGCTAATCACATTAGAAGTATTGAGGTTGATGGTGTCTTATATGAGGATGGACCTACTGTACAATCTCAGGTGGTTCAGTTCTATCAAAATCTCTACGCAGAGACAGATTTGTGGTGTCCAACTGTGGATGGGTTGGATTTTGCTTGCATTGGAGAGGATGAAAGGTTGGCCTTGGAGAGGGAGTTCTCTAAAGAAGAGGTGACCCAAGTTTTGATGGAGATGGAGGGGGATAAAGCACCTGGTCCAGATGGCTTCACCATGGCTTTTTTTCAAAAATGTTGGAGTGTGATGGAGGTGGATGTCATGGCTGTTTTTGAGCACTTCCACAGGTACTCAGTGCTTGAAAGATCTTTAAATGCCTCGTTTTTCACTCTAATTCCCAAGAAAAATAATGCTATTGATGTTAAGGATTTTCGGCCCATTAGTTTGGTTGGGAGTGTGTACAAACTGTTGTCTAAGGTGTTGGCAAATAGATTGAGGGTTGTGCTAGAAAATCTCATCTCTGAGTCTCAAAATGCTTTTTTTGGTGGGAGACAAATTTTGGATTCAGTGCTTATTGCTAATGAGTGCCTAGACAGCAGATTGAAGAGTCATGTTCCTGGGGTGGTTTGCAAATTGGACATTGAGAAAGCCTATGACCATGTGAATTGGGATGCTTTGTTTTATCTGTTGGATAGGATGGGTTTTGGGGTGAGATGGAGAGGGTGGATTAAGGCTTGTATAACTACTGTTCGCTTCCCTATTATTGTGAATGGATCTCCGGTAGGCTTTTTTGGAAGCTCTCGTGGGTTGAGACAAGGTGATCCGCTGTCCCCTCTTCTTTTCCTTCTTATTATGGAAGTCCTAAGTAGGATGCTGAAGAAAACTGAGGATTGTGGTATGCTTCGTGGTTTTCTAGTGGGGCCTACTAACTCTTTAGGGGTACGTATTTCACACTTGCTGTTTGCGGATGATACCATTTTGTTTTGTGATGCGTCTAGAGATCAGTTGTTGTCCATTAGGCTGGCATTGACTTGCTTCCAAGCATTTACTAGTTTGAAAGTTAATGAGGGGAAGAGTGAGATCGTTCCGGTAGGGGAGGTTGGATATATAGAGGCGTTGGCTAACATTCTTGGATGTAGGGTGGGTAGTCTGCCTATGAAATACCTGGGTATGCCGTTGGGCACCCCTTACAAAATAGCATCTATGTGGAATCCTATTTTGGAGAGGATGGAGAAGAAACTCTCAGGTTGGAAGCTTCTTTACTTATCAAAGGGGGGTAGACTTACCCTGGTGAAGAGTACTCTTTCTAGCCTTCCTTCATACTAACTATCATAATTTGTCATTCCTGTTGCTGTGGCTGATATATTGGAGCGTATTCAGAGGAAGTTTTTATGGGATCTTTAGAGGAGTGTTTTAAATATCCATTGGTGACTTGGGAGAAGGTGTGTTTACCCATAGATTTGGGTGGTTTGGGGATCAGGAAGTTAGTGCATTTTAATAAAGCCTTGTTAGGGAAATGGTTATGGAGGTTTGGGCGGAAAGGCACTCACCTTTGGAGGAGGGTTATTGCATCTAAATATGGTGAGGGTCAAGGGGGGAGGACTACTAAAATATGTAGAAGGGCCCACAGATGTGGTCCGTGGCGTGGTATTCATGATGGGTGGGAGAGTTTCTCCAACCATGTGGCCCTAGTGGTGGGGGATGGCACTCGTATTCTCTTTTGGCATGATAAGTGGGTTGGAGATAACTCACTTAAAATGCTCTATCCTCAGTTGTATGTGTGTTCTAATGACAAGGAAGCTTGGATTTCTGATGTTTTATGCTACCAGGAGGGTGGTAACAATAGAATATGGAATTTGAGATATCATAGGGATTTTCATGAAAGGGAATTAGGGGCTGCCTTCTCTTTCCTTGGGTTCATTCAATCCCGGATCCCTAGGGGTGGCGGGAGTGACTCTTCTCATTGGTGTCTCAAAGGGAATGGCAAGTTTGATACCTAGTCCTATTACAATATCATTAGGGGTGTAGCTGCCTCCAACTTTCCGTGAAAGGGTGTTTGGAAAGCTAAGATCCCTAGGAGGGTGGCATTTTTTGTGTGGACAGCGGTTCATGGGCAGATCCTTACATTGGATAATCTTAAGCTTAAGGGGCGCATTTTGGCAAATAGGTGTTGTATGTGCCATTGGAATGAGGAAACTGTGGATCATCTTCTCCTCCACTATCTGGTTGCTCATTCTCTGTGGGTTTATATGTTTCAGATCTTTGGGACACAATGGGTCATGCCAGGCAATGTGGAAAGCTTGGTGTATTGTTGGAGTTTTTGGCTAGGAAAATTTAATTCAAACATATGGACTATGGTTCCTGGGTGTTTGATGTGAATTGTTTGAAAGGAAAGAAATCGGCGCTCTTTTGAGGATACCGAGAAATCCTTAGTTCAATTACAAGCTCTATGCCAAAAGACTTTATTTGATTGGTCTAGGTGTTGGGGCTTCTCGGATTGCTCCACTATTGTCGAGTTTATTTCTTCTCTTAGTATTACACTTTAAGTTTTTTCTTGTTCTTTGTTATTATTTGTTTGTTTGTTGCTTCTCCTTGTGTTCACCATCATGAACACCTTGTATTGGCTCTCATTTGTTTTCAGTTTGTTTTAATAATATTCTTATTACCTATCAAAAAAAAAAAAAAAGGAGGTTACAATGGCAGATCTTATGAAGTTTTCCAATGGTGTTCCTCATTGGGATTTGCATTTCATTAGATCTTCCAGGATTGGGAATTCGATTCATTGTCAAAATTTATGGGGATGATTTATGGATCATCTCTTTATTTCCCTGTTGCGATAGAATTAAGGTGTAGGGTGTTTGGCTTGCTTGGAGTTTGCTTGGAGTTTGATAGTTGTTAATCTAATAGCTTCTTGACAAGGGCAGTTTTTCAGAAATCGAAATGCTGTTATTTGGAAGGCGGTGCCGCATTGCCTAACGTGGTGTATTTGGAGAGAGCATAATGCCTGAAGCTTTGAAGATTCGGAAAGATTTGTGCCTGATCTTAAATTATTTTATTGGATATCAGTTGTGGGTTGTTATTCTTTATGTTGGATCTTGGATTTGATAGATCAATTGTAATTTACGTGACCAAATGTATTGACCCCGTTTGTATACATCCTGTAAACTTGGGTGACTCTTGGTTTTCAATAAAATTATTAATAATGAAAACAAATTATTTTATTCCATTAAATGCAGTTGAGCATGATAAGATGTACTGGAAACCTAATAAGAGTAATGGCTTTGCAGTGAGTGGGTATATTACCATGCTTTGACCCTTCCTAAGGGTATGTCTTCCCCATGGAAGAGTATTTGGAAGTCAAAAATCTTACCAAGAGTAGCTTTCTTTTCTTACATGGTAGCATTGGGGAAATCTTTAACTATTGACAACTTGCATAAAAGGACTATTTGGGTTTTGGATTGGTGTCATACGTGCAAATGTAATGGGGACACGGTGGAACACTTACTACTTCATTGTTCTATTGCTACGGGATTCTGGTCTATGGTGTTCAGTTTGTTTCGAGTGTACAAGGTCATGCCAAAGACAATTGTAGATATACTCGCTCCTTGGCAACAGCGATTTAATCATCATAGAAATGAAATTGTTTGGGAAGTTGTTCCTCACTGTTTTATGTGGTATATTTGGAGGGAGCAGAATGCCCAAAGCCCGAAGCTTCAAGGATGTTCAACAAAATTTGCCAAAAATTAAACTGTTCTTTTTAAAACTTTGTTGGATTGAGGGTTGTGCCGCATTGCTTGATGTGGTGTATTTGGAGTGAAAGAAATGCTAGATGTTTTAAGGGTTGTGAGCGGTCCTTGCTAGAGAATAAGTCTTTTTTTTTACATACTTTCCTTGTTTGGAGTGTGGCTCTGTCACATTTTTCTTGTTTTTCCCTTCCTATTTTACTTGATCATTGTAATTTTGGCTCTTGATTTTCGCCCCCACAGTACTCCTCTTACACGTTAGAACTTTTCCAAACAACCATACTAAAAAACCACTCATAGTGGAATCTTACCCTTGTTGTTTTTAGAATCCCTAAATGCTTCTTTTACAACTTCAGTGCCAAAGAAAAGAGTGCTAGAGGAATAAGAGATTCTCATTCTATTAGTCTGGTTGGCAAATTTATAAATTTTTGGCCAAAGTACTAGCCAATATGTTAAACATAGTGTTGGGGTCAAAGTACCAAAATGCATTTGTAGCAAAGAGGCAAATAGAATTCTCCATTTTAAAAACTGTCCATTTTGTCCATTACATGGTCCAGATTAGATTTTCTGGATCTAATAGTGTATATACTGCCACATCATTTAAGATTTTATGTGACACGGCAAACCATACACCTTTAGATTAGTAAAATCTAATATGGACCAAGAAATGGACAAGATTTGAAATGGAGAGGATCCGTTTCAGCAAATATTGGACTTAGTTTTTACAGTTAATGAATATCATGATAGGAGGATTAGAAAAAAGAATTATAACGAAGCTGGATATAGAAAAGGCATATAATCGTATTCCCTACTTGTTGGATCAGTTTGGTTTTTAAGAGAAATGGAGGAAGTGAATAGCTTTTTGCATCTCAACTGTAAGATTTTCCATACTAATCCATATGAATTTCTTTGATAGTTCTAGAGAGTTGAGACAAGGAAACCCCTTATCCCCACTATTGCTTGTCCTAGTTATATAAGTATTGACTTGCATGTTGTTTGCAAGCTGTGGAGGATGGTTTCCTAGATGGATTTAAAATAGATGAAGAAATAGAGAAGAACTAAGAGGGCGTTTGGATACGAATTAATTCACGTTGCGTTTCCTTGCTGCGTTTTCCTTTTTTTTTTTTCTTCTTTTTTTTTTTTTCTGGGCACGCGTTTCAGGATGCAGAGGCTACTGTTCATGCACTGTGCATGAACAGTAGCCGCAATAGTGGACCAATTCACCCATGAACAGTGCACTATATACTGTTCATGGACCCACAAAATTCACTTTTCAGCAACTTTTTTATTAAAAATAGGTCCCACGGCACTATTCACATATTAAAAAATTATTTTGCTACAGTGTTTTCAGTTTTCAGTTTTCAGTTTCAGCAAAATAAGTTCTATCCAAACGGACCCTAATTGTTTCACATCTTCTGCATGTTGAAGACAATTTTTGTTTTGTGATGCCTCTGCAGATAATATTTTGTATATATGCTGTACGCTATTTTTGTTTCAAGACGATTACACGGCTAAAAGTCAACTTTAGTAAGAGTAATCTGGTTCCAATTAGGCCATCAAAGATGAAGAAGAACTGGTCAGTTTACTGTGTTATAAGGTGGGCGCTTTACCTATGAACTATTAGCGTATGCCATTCAAATCTTTATACAAAAAACTGCTTCAGTTTGGAATAAGGTTTTGAGAAAGGATAGAGTAAAGGTTGTCTGGGTGGAAAATTCTATATTTGTAGAAGGGGGGCTTGCCTGGCCTTACCTAAGGGTACATTATCAAGCCTTCCAGTCTATTTCCTTTTGTTGTTTATTATTCCTACATGCATAGATAAAATATCAGGGAAATTAACAAACAGAATTTTTTGTGGGGTGCGGAAGATGAAGAATTTAAATTCCATTTGGTTGAGTGTAACATGATGTGCTCCCCTATAAAATCCAGTAGAATGGAAATGAAGGAGTTGACCACTTTTAATCAAGCCCTTTGATAGGTAAATGGATATGGGATTCAGTACACATCCACAACACCCACTCATAAATTTCAAATCTCACAATTTGGGGTATCACAATCTCTCCCACTTAAATTTCCAACATCGTTGGGGCCCACGTTGTGTTGTGGCGCCCTCAAGTGACATGGCATTATCAAGTTTGCTCTAATACCATTTGTAACAACCTATGGAAAGCACTAGCCACATTTGCGTATATATCCCAAAAGACTAGTCAAATTTCAATTGGGGCTCCTCATGATCACTTAAAAACCCAAGATCCACCTAGTAAATACCCAATGTGGGACCCAGCACTCCCTCACACTCAAAAAATCCAATCAAATCTGCACAATTGGAGGTATCACACTTATCAAAAGGAATATTATAGTGGTTAGTGGTTAACTGGTGTTGCATGTATAAGTGTAGCTGTCAGTCTGTGCATCACCTCTGGCTACATTGTGCAAATGCTTATGAGATTTGGTCCCTTGTGTTCTCTATGTTTGGGGTTACATTAGATGATTGCAAGGAAGGTAATGGACGTATATGCTTGTCGGAGAGGGCTGTAAGGTTGATATATTAATAGCCTTATTTGGAATGCAACACCTAATTGAGTTACGTGCACAATTTGAGAGAAAGGAACAGTAGTACTTTTGAAAGGGCAGGGAAATCTACTATTGAGATCAAGTCCTTTTTTTTTCTCGTTGTTTAAATATTTTACTTTGATTGGGAGGGTATCTTGTAATTCCTTAGTAGACTTCATGGATTTTTTAAAACTTAGAATCTAATTCATTAGCAGAATACTCTTTCATTCTTGTCATACCAAAAGCATCACCTAATAGATAAATCCCCACTCACCTGACAACACCATCACCCTTCCCACCCATTACTCACCAACTTCCCAGCTGCTCTATCACAACCTAAGCAATACTGTTCAGAAGGAATAGTGTACTAAGAAACAAAAATCATCATCCCATTCTATCTTTTAGATCAATAACAAAAAAAATCCATATGCAGAAATAAAAACAAAAAAGATATACCAAGTTCAGAAGTGTTCCCAAGATTTCAGGAGGAATGTTTGGAGATGAAAAGGCCATCTCTAAGCTGCGAACTAACTGCTTTTGAGTAGTCTCATTTAGCTGTGCCCAACTGCTAACAAAACCAGCTGCAAACAACTCACGTCCAATGAATGGCTACAAAAGCCAAGGATCAAAATCTGTATCCAAAATCCGAAGGAAAAAATAAGGTACAAATGAATACTGCTAGCAATACCTGCAACTGTGCAAGCCTAGCACAGGTTCGCAAGGCAGGAGAAGGAGATTCCTTCAGAAGTTCAATACTAAAATGCCTCATCCATTCTGCCCAATCTTCCTTGGTACTACGCTGAGAAGCCTCCCCAGCAGCGAGCAATCGGCCAGCATTGACCTGGACAAAACTCATACAACTCAGATCCTTTTAACCCCCATAATGTAAGAGAAAATAAGATGCAAGCAAAGGCAAACAGATATGACTAGATTTATGTAACTGCAATACATGCATCAGTGAAGAGACTCCAGGAATTGAATTGATAGAATTATAATGGTGGAACAAATACATAACAGCAATCATATTGTAACAGAACCACATCAAACAAATATGCTAGTCACAGTAGAAAGCAGAACTAGAGCACTAGAAAATACCATAAAATTCTAATAACAAATGTGTTTCAAGCCCCTTAAAAAAAAATTGAAAAGGAATTGTCAATGAGATATAACTCAAATTGCACCTCCTCTTTTTGTAAAATTAAGATGGAAGGTGGGATCTGGGGTCGAAGGCCCACTGGTGTGTGTAACTTACCAATAAAAAGGGAAAAAGGGGGGGGGGGGTGATTATTTGCAATTGCATCAGGACCAGTAGAGAAATTTGCATTTGACGGAAAGAAAAATTGAAGTCCGTCTACAAATTTTAACAATTCTAACAAACGAAGTTCCCGTAACTTCAAATAATTTGAATACAAAATCAGATTCAATGAGTATTAAAGTGCATATACAAATTAAGAAGAAGAAAAAAAGGATTAAAATTATAAGTATTTAGATTGAGGAGGTTTGAATTATTCCAGTCTTCAACCTCTACATTTTACTTATATGACAGAGTTGGTTACAAACGGATAAGAAATATTCTGAAAAAATGACAGCTGGTGGAAACACCACATCAATGACACCTAACCACTAGAATATTTCAGACTCTTCAAGAAGAGTGCAATATTTATAACACAATAATACCACTTATACAATATTAGCTCTCTAACACTCCCCCTCAAGTTAAGAGTAT
This sequence comes from Castanea sativa, assembly GCF_040712315.1. NCBI lineage: Eukaryota > Viridiplantae > Streptophyta > Magnoliopsida > Fagales > Fagaceae > Castanea > Castanea sativa. Next base: position 24,466,795 of record NC_134019.1, on the reverse strand, counting down.
GTCATATCAGCCTAGTTTGGAACAGATAAATTGTAATCTACTCCTACATAATGACTTCATAAAGCTATTAGCGAGTTAGTCTTTAGGCTTCTCAAATGGTGTAGTGATTTCTCCGCTTAGTCTCTTGTCTAGCATAAAATGGAAATTTACTTCAATGTGCTTGAACCTCTCATGGAACACAGGATTGGAAGCAATGTGTAGAGCAGCTTGATTATCACACAATAGTGGGATAAGGCGAACTGAGAACCCTAACTTTTGAAGGAAGTGTTGTATCTGAGTTAGCTCGTGGAAATACATGCCATCACCTTGTATGCTGCTTCAACACTTGATTAAGAAACTACATTCTGCTTCTTATTTTTCAACATTAAAAGATTTCCACCCAAAAAGGAGCAATACCCTGTGGTGGACCTCCTATCTGAAGATGATCAAAACCACTCTACACAAAAGGCCTCTTCCCTAAGATGACCATTCTTAAAAAATATGCCTCCATCCGGGGCTCTCTTCAAGTATCAGACGATCTGAATAGCAAATTCAAATATGAGTCTCTAGATTTCTAAGAATTAACTGCCACTAACTGCAAATGCTATATCTAGACATGTGATGGTCTAGCCATGTCTCCATCATCTCTCAAGACATTATTTGGATGCATAGGAATATCTATATGGCAAGAGCCCAACAACTCCTCAGGGATATCAAGTACAAATTTCCTCTGAGATAAATTGTAACCTTGCTTAGAATGTGCAACTTCAATTCCCATGAAGTATTAGATTTTGCCAAGATCTTCATTGTGGAAATGTTTGTTGCAAGAATTGTTTCAATCTAATTATTACTTCAAAATCATCTCCAGTAGTTACAATATCATCCATATAAACAACAGAATATATCCAACATCAGTGAGTAGTGGAAAATTGAATAATTTGCCTGAGAACAATGGAGATCAAAACCCATGACAACCTGCTGGAGCCATTTGAGCAAGATGCATCACTTGTAGATGTAGAGGATGATGGTTTGTAATATAAAAGGTGAACAAATAAGCCATTGCCTCTTAAAAAAAATCTGTCCTAATTCACCCAATAAATGTAGTTCTTACCATTGAACTTTATGGATGGCATGGAGAGTAAAATGTTCTGAATGACAAAATCAGCTCAAGTCTAGTAGTCATTACTCATTATGCAGACTACTAAATAGGAAATTCAAAAATTCAAGCAACTAAGGCGATAAAAGTCAAAAAACAACCTCAAAATACCATAGAATGGGCTAAACCATTTGACATAGACTGAGAATTACACAAAACTGGCTGAAAAGTTCCTTGTACGAGCTGAAACACCCACTGCACAACACTTGGTCTGTATCAGCAAAAAGTGTACTGAACTAACCAGAAAACGTCCTGTACTGACCAAAATACCTCTAAACTGGCCAACGTACAATCTATACCAGTAGAAAACTGGCTGAACCAGCCAAATCCAGATATGAACCGACTAGAAACCCAATAAATCAGTCTGATCCAAGAGTTCAGGTTGACTAGATCAAAATCATGTTGAATCAGATCATATATGTCAGGTCAGGTGTTGGGTTAAACTAATATTTACAGGGTCAGAATTGGACCAACTTGAAACTGGGCTGGATCTGGGCCCAAAAAGCTCGGGTTTACCAAAACAAATCAGAGGCTGAAACTGTGATTATAACAGAGGTCAAATGTTAAACCAGCTGAGGCTATCCATGTCCAGAAAAGGAATAGCAAATATCATGAACCAAACAGAGAACTCCAATGAGCCACGACACTGGCAACGTTAAGAAACTACTAACCACTACCATGCCAGCACGAGCACAGGTCAATGACAACCAAAATACACATTCCATCAACAAATCTCATCGTAAACCACCATACTAGCACCACACATATTGAGAGCTACCAAAAACCACCTACAACTGCCATGAACCTCCACCAATCTACCAAAAACCGCCTTTAGACAATGCAAACCTTCCATGAACAACACCCTATGCAACAAACACAGAAGCCATGCTCAGAGCTCTGTTATTCCACTACCTGACCTAAAAGATAATAATGGTGTTGAAGATAACAGCCCTCTAATGTCTTCTTAAACCTCCCAACATTATTCAAACCAAGCCAATCAACAAGGCAACCCGAAGCATGAAATGAAAAAAGAAATTGGAAGAACAAAGGTATAGAAAAACAAAATGAGGAGAAAGGCAAAGACAATTGAACCGGAGATAAGAAAAAGTTCAGTCCTACTCTAATACCATATTAATGAAGACCAGAGGAAAGAGTATTCCAGAAAGAGGAGCTTAGAATTATTCCATCCTTCAGCCTCTACATTCCACTTATATGGGAGAGTTAGTTACAAAGGGTAAGGATTACTCTGACAATGACAGCTTTTGGTTACACCTCATCAGGGACCACTAGAATATTCCAGTATCTTCTAGAAGAGTACATATATAACACAATGTTACTACTCATACAAGCTTTCCAACAATATGAAACCCAAGCAATAGGTTTTCTTATTTTCAGAAACTGAAACTAAAAGAGAGAAATTATTTCCACAGATTTTTTTTCCCATAAGTAATGAAGTTTTATTAATGAACAAATAAACGAACTATTTCCACAGATAGTTCCAGACCTTTCAAATGATCTTGTATTAGTAATGTCTATATTTACATTTAATTAAGAACTTAGTCAGCACCTAGTCTTTTTCCATGGCCACTGCCTGGCTTGCAAGATATTTTGACAACAGTAATGTACACCACAGCAGTAACATACATTACAAAGTGTGTGCTAAAAAAAATTAAGGATGTATCTTTTGACGAGTATACAAAGAAGAGATGTACCTGATGGCCTCTGAGATGTTTCTGCACATCAGACCCATCCTCGTAAGGGTCAATTTCCTTATTTTCTAATGGGTCACTAATAACCTCTACTGGAAGTCGTCGACTTAATCTTTGGGAGACTGCCATACTCCCCGAGATCAACGGTTCACGTCTTTGTAGGCGCCCTTCAATTTCCTCAAATTCCTTATGCTGATGGAAAAAAATAAATGTAGTTGAACTCTCCAAACGCAAAAGATGTGGATCAGATATAAATTTTAAAAATATTTATAAGAAAAAAATATTTGCAATAATTAGGAAGAGAAACAACACCCCCAAGCGATGTTTCAACAAAAGTTTATGTATTGATGGAATGAAAATGGTGAAGTCCTCCCCAAGGGCATGAGCCAGACAACAAAGAGCATCCACAGCATTCTTCCGGAGCTCCTCGTTCTTCCTGTAAATAAACAGCTTACAAAATTGAAGCATCATACTTGACGTAACAAAAGACAAATGTTAGTTTTACTTTTACCAAAAAAGAAACACATCATAGTAAAGATGTCAGATTATCTTGAAGTTGAGTCAGAGATGCAGTTAGTATTGAATTATTTAGCAACCTACATTAACTTAGAACCACAAGTCCAGAAAGTTCAAAGGCAAATGATGCCACAGATTCAGTGATAATAGAATCACCAAAGAGAGGAAAACACTCAAAGCCGAGAGCTTTATCAAAGTACTATCTCCAATTCTAACCATGCAGAATGATGAAATTTCAGTATTGAAAGGTTGAAAAGAAAGAAAAATTGATCACAACATCAGACCAGATAGAAGCATGCTGAGACCTGGATTGGCTGCAAATGAAGTAGAGAAGCTTTCTACAACATGCACTGCCTTTGAAAAAGAATCAATAATTGAAACATTATCAAAAAGAGAAACAAAAGAAAAAAGGACTTAATAGTCACATGTATGAATGCTGGAAATTGTTAACAATTTTAACTCCATTTAAAATTTCATGTCTGTGACTTCAAATAAATTAATTTCCAGTCCTTAAAGAATCAATAATTGAAATATTATAAAAATAAAATAACCTTAACTGATGGTGATTCATTCTTACACAAAAGACAAAAGAGTACAAAGAAAAAACAAATCACGCAGGCATGCACAAATAAGGTTGGAATTAACATATATGACATGCCTGTAGCAATTCAACAAAGTCCTCATATTGAGGAAAGGGCATCATAATTCTAGCGCTTTTAAAAAATTAATGCAAATCAAGTAAAACCAATTGCCAGAAGAAAACAAAAAGGAACCACGTCACAACCTCTCTGTGATGTTTTTGCTCCTTTTTCTAGAATTAATTGATTTTCCATATACAAAGTTTGCACCTAGTTATTAAAAATAAGTATCTCTAAAAAATTCAACTTATAGGTTTGCAAGAACGCCTTTTTTGTTTTATTTCATTCTGAAGGCAGTTATATAAACCAAGTGATCTTAGGATCTGACCCCTTCACATATTTTGTAGAATCATTTAGGTCTCAAACCAGGAAAAAAAAAAAAAAAGGATGCTTTCAGTCTTTTAAAATTTGAATTTAATAGGCACTGACCCATCTAAAATCAGCTTCAAGTGATGCACAAGAGAAGATATGTGACCGGTAACCTGATGATAGAAAATAAAACATTATTGATAAAATAATCAACAAAAAATTTGGAAATACAATAAACAAAATAGCTACAGGTATATAACCAATTTAACCAACCTGCACACGAGGTATCAATCTTGTCAATGTTTTTATAGCAGCAGCTCTTATATCTACAGAAGCATCTACTTTAAACAAGCGAATAAGTGCAGGAAGAAGTAGATGCATATGTTCATCCAACGTCCCTACATTGCAAACCAAAAACCGGAAGTTCTTTAAATATTTCAACATCCAAAAAGCAGTTCCATTATTCTCACAATAATGTAATGTAAAATGGAAGACAGAGATTGAACCAATGCTCCCAGGCACTGAGGTTAAAAGCCAGAGATAGCATTTTTTTTCTGCAAGGTGTCTACAAACTTGAGTACCACATTCATCATTGGTTTTAAACTGCATAGACAGTAATTCTATAATTTTCATGATAGTTAAAACTCTTACTTGACTTACTAATTAAGAGTTCAGTGAAATCGTGCAACTTACTAAGGTCATTGAACAGCAACAACCAAGCCTTAGTCACAAATTTGTTGGGGTTGGCTATGGATCCTCAACAGATTAGTCAAGTTCGGCAACATACATTCTTTTCCATTATTCCACACTATCCAAAATCATACTCTATGTTACTTTCCTAACTGGCATGTCCTTTTTTACAACTTCTACTAATGTTATTTTTTGTCTTCCTCTATTGTTTTTCATGCCCCCAACTTGAACCAAGTCAAGTCACTCTTTCTCACTAGCATATTAGTCATTCAAAGCATATTTTTTACCAACCAAAAAAAAAAAATCGTTCAAAGCATATTGATCGCTTTGCTCTAAACATGACCAAATCATATCAAGCAACTCTCTCTCATCTTTTCATCAATAAGCAACATCCTTAGCTTTTAGCAAATCAACTATGTTTTTGATAAGTGAGAAAATAATTTATTAGAAAGAAAATACGCTCAAACATGAGTGCCCTTAAAGAATTAAAAACAGATACTAATTTCCCCCCAATCATAGTACAATATTCAAACAAAGATCTCAAAAAAAAAATTCATTTGAATCCTATCTTCCGTGTATGTCCACTTAACCATCTTAAAAATCTCTTTCCAGCTACACTCATTTTATGAATATTTTACTTCTTAACATCCCAACATTCAGTAGGATAGAGCATAGCTGGTCTTGTAGAAATCTTGTAAATTTTTTCCTTGTAACTTAATAGGTATTTTATGATCACAAAACACTCTTAACGCGCTTCTCCACTTCATCCATCCAACTCTCTTCAATCTCTTCATCTTTATGAATTATTCATCCATGATATTGACCATCAAATCTTACCATTTATTCATCTTTATTTCAAATTCCATGTACTCTGATTTAGTCCTACTTAATTAAAAGCCTTTAAATTCTAGAGTGTCTAATAAAATTTTTAACTTAGCATTAACTCCACCTCTAGTTTCATCCACTAAAACTATAACATCTATAAAAAGCATACACCAAGGGACTACTTCTTTAATCGATTTAGTGAGTTCATCCATCACTAATACAAAAGGACACGGACTTAATGTTAATCCTTGACTTATCTCAGCCAAAACCACACACACACTGCAGGAACATACTTAGAACAGATTTCTTAGGGACAATCACTCACATAGCACACACTATGTTTACAGGGAACCACCCCCACCTTTATTACTTAATCTCAAGTACAAAGGAAACCCTTACAAGCCTGGAGAAATACATAAAACTCTCTCTAAGGCAAAGTACACTCTGTTGTTAATACCCCCAAACAGCACAAGGGTCATTTACACAAAAATAATTGCTATCGCAGTTACTGCCAAGTAATTGTCTGGGTCTTGGACAATCTGCCACCTGAGTCTAACTTAGGACATCATCAACTGCTGTTGTCTTGGTTCATTCTCCACGTTTTCAGCCCCTACACAGCAAGCCTGAACATCTAAAAAACCAGAAACTGCTAAGTAATTGCCACCGCACATCAGCACATGCACAACCCATGTCTCAGCAGATCATGGGGCTTCTGCCCATCATCCAGCAGCCCACAAAGCAACTGAATACACCTTTTGGGATGCTTGGCCCATGCCTAAGCCATCCCCCATTAGCCACACAGCCCACACCACATGCCCAAATGTAGCACACACACTTGGTAACAACCCATCAGCCCACTAGATTCTGTCCATGCACTAGGCTAGCAGCCCACCAGCCCATGCCTTGCACACAACATCTGATTTCACATCATCATGACAGCCTAGCCCTGCCTTGCACACAAGCCACCAAGCCCACATACAAGCAACCAGCCACCAATGCCATGCACCACCACTCAAGGGTCAACACCACTTGCCATCACCCATCTTGAAACTAACTCTGCCCACCATGGCCCTACTCTGCCATGGCCTTGGGGCATAATGCGGAGCAAGGCAAGGCGCCTCCACATGCTGCCCTTATACGCTGCTCATTAATCCAACTGAGGTTGGGGGACTGAGAATATCCCCCTTAAAGAGCACTTAGGAGCATTACGAATCTAGTACAAGGAACCATCAATGCGTTGAGGAGACATAAAGCCATGTGATTGGCCTAGTGCTGTTCAAGCACCATTCTTCCTCATGCCATCATCAGCAACAAGTAAAGTTCCTAACACCAAGGGACCTATCCTATGCTTTGTCTAGGCCATAGTAGAATGTATTTCTCATTTCTATAGGCAGCTTTGTTTTCACAGACCTGTTTTAGATGATGTGGAATTCTCTAGAATCTCTGAGAAAGATGATTGATGGTTTTTTTTTTATAACTAATAAAAATATATTAAAAAGAAGAAGGGTGTCACCTGAGGAAGTATACATCAAGGACAAAAACAAATCAAGTGCATAAAGCACAAAAGTCCATGAAACCATGAACTAAAGAAAAAGGATGAAAGACTAACACTGCAACCCAATCTAGAAGAGTCTTAAAGAAGAAGAGTTTAAGATCTGAAACTGATCTCTCTTAAATCCTCAAAAGGCAAGTTATTCCTCTCCCGTCAAATGCACCACATCAAACAATGGGGCACAACCATCCAAATAGCAGCATTCCAATGCCTCCCAAACATTCCTTGCCAACAAGCTAACAACTCCACCACTGTTTTCGGCATAACCCAATGAATGTCAAACAAAGTAAACACCATAGACCACAAATCAAAAACAATAGGGCAATGGATAAGGAAGTGGTCTATTGATTCCCCATTTCTTTTACACATACAACACCAATCCAAAATCAAAATCTTTTGTTTCCTAAAATTATCAATAGTCAAAATATTCCCCAAAACTACAATCCAAACAAAAAAAGCAACTCTAGAAGGGACCTTAAACTTCCAAACAGTCTTCCAAGGGAAAGACTAATCGAAAATTTTTGTCAAAACTTGATAATAAGAACGAACAGCAAAACCTCTTCCCATAGCAAGTTTCCAACACATCTTATCATCCCCAACTCCTCTCAAAGAAGCTCCATAAATTCTAGATATTAAACTATAAAATGATTCCAATTCCCAATCTTCACTATATCTTCTAAAATTTAGACCCCCAAAAAAAAAAAGAACCCCATTTGGGAAGATGCTTGTTGGTTAGATAGGCATTTGAAGAGGATGAGGCATTTGGGGTGATTATTAGCTTCAATGGTGATAAGGCTCCTGGTCCGAATGGTTTTTCCATAGCTTTCTTCCAATCTTGTTGGAGTGTTGTGAAGAATGAGATTATGGAAGTTTTCCAGAATTTTCATACTCAAGTTGTGTTCTTAATGCCTCATTTCTTGCCCTTATTCCTAAAATGGTTGGTGTTGTGGAGATCAAAAATTTCCGGCCAATTAGTTTAGTTGGTGGGATTTATAAGATTATTTTAAAGGTGTTGGCTAATCGGTTTCGAAAAGTAGCACATGGACTTGCTTCAGATTCACAGACTGCATTTGTGATTGTCAAAAATTTTTGGATTCCGTTTTAATTGCTTTTAAATGTATTGATAGTAGATTGAAGACAAGGATTCCGAGGGTGTTGTGTAAGTTGGATGTGGAGAAGACATATGACCATGTGAATTGGGGTTTTCATATGTATATGTTGCAACGATGTGGGTTTTCAAATAAATGGAGAAAATGGATTCTGTGTTACATTTCTACGGTTAAATTTTCCATTTTGATTAATGGGAGTCCCTCGAATTTTTTTGGAAACACTAGGGGGATTAGGCAAGGGGATCCTCTCTCTCTGTTGCTCTTTGATATTGTTATGGAGGCTTTGAACCGTATGCTGGATGTGGCTGCATTTGCTGGGTAGTTTTCAGGCTTCTTTGTAGGTTCTTCACCTAGTACTTCGTTAATGGTGTCTCATCTTTTATTTGCAGATGACACTCTTATTTTTATTTTTTGTGCTGCTAACCCTAATTAGTTAGCTACTTTGAAGGTGATTTTGACTAGATTTGAGGAAGTATTAAGTTTAAGAATTAATTTGGGGAAATCAAAGTTGGTTCCAGTTGGAGATGTACATAATATGGATGTGTTGGTGGGGCTGTTGGGTTGTAGGCACTCTTCACTTCCTTTGAAATATTTGGGACTTCCTTTCGGTGCTAAATTCAAGGAACTGTCAATCTAGAATCCTATTTAGAAAAGTTGGAGCAAAGATTAGCAGGATGGAATAGGCTATATTTATCTAAGGGGGGCAAGGTAACTCTTATTAAAAGTACACTCTCCTCCTTACCTAATTATTTCCTTTCCATTCTTCCTATACCTGGGAAGGTTGCTAATCGCACGGAGAAATTATAGAGAGATTTTCTTTGGAGTGGTATTAGTGGTGACTCTAAACTACACCTAGTGAAATGGGCTAAGGTTTGTAAGCCAATACAGGTTGGGGGCTAGGTATAAGACATTTGAGAAGTTTTAACTCTAATTTGTTGGGCAAGTGGTTATGGAGGTATGGTTTTGAGACAGATGCATTATGGAGAACGGTTATAAAGGCAAAATATGGGAATGTTTGGGGTGGTTGGTGTATGAAAAAGGTGACCAGTGTGTATGGTGTTAGCCTTAGGAGATTTATTAGAAGTGGTTAGTTGAACTTGTCTAAACTCCTAAGGTATGATGTGGGTGATGGTACTAGAGTGAAGTTTTAGAAGCATGTGTGGTGTGGGAATTGTTCTCTCAAAGAGTCTTTTCCAAAACTTTATTTTCTTAGTAGGACAAGGGATTCTACCGTGGCGGAGGTTATGAGTTGGTTTGGTGGGACTATTCATTGGAATTTTCACTTTCACCATCCACTGCAAATTGGAAGAAAGAATCTTTTGATCGGTTTATGGATACTGTTTACTATTCAAAAGTGAGGAGGGTTGGCCCTGATAAGGTTTGTTGGAAGCTAGCAAGGAGTAGAGGTTTTGAGGTTAGAGGTTTTTATATTTCTTTCTACACTTCCACTCGTTCTTTTCCTTGGAGGTTGGTGTGGCAATCAAAGGCTCCTCCAAGGGTGGCTTTCTTTTCATGGTTAGCTTCTTTAGGTAAGATTCTTACAACTGATAACCTTCACAAAAGGCATATTATTGTTCTTGATTGGTGTTACATGTGTAAGAGGTGTGGGGAGTCGGTAGATCATCTTCTTATTCATTGCCCTATAGCTTTTGAGATGTGGTCCTTGGTGTTGTGTTTGTTTGGACTTCAATGGGTTATGCCTGTTAAGGTAATCGAGTTGTTTGAGTCTTGGCAAGGTAAATTCAGGCAACATCGCAATATAAATTTTTGGAGACTTGTGCCGCATTGTTTGATGTGGTGTATTTAGAGCAAAAGGAATGTTAGATGCTTTGAGGGATGCAAACAGTCATTGCTAGAAATTAAGTCTTTTTTCTTACATACTCTCCTTGATTAGAATATAGCTTTGTTGCATTTTTCTTGTTTTTCCCTTTTTGCTTGATCATTGTAATTTTGGTTCTTGATTTTTACCCCCACTATACATCTCCAATACATCTCCAATGCACTCGGGTTAGCTATTTTTTTATTAATAAAATTTTTCGTTATCTATCAAAAAAAAAAAAACATATAAAGCTCTTTACAGGCCTCTCTATATTTTTCCATTAGACGTCTAAGCAAGAAAATAGCTTCCATGGTAAATTGTCCCGGCATACAACCAAATTTATTCATTGATATTTTTTGTCATGTCTTAACCTATGTTCAATCACTCTCTTAAAGTTTCATGGTGTTACTCATAAGTTCAATTCCACGGTAATTTATATAGTTTTGAATATCCCTCTTGTTCTTGTAAATAGGTATTATAGTACTTCTCCTCCAATCACTAGGCATTTTGTAAACACTTTAAGATCTTATTGAAAAGGTTTGTCAACCAACATGGTCCCACATCATCAAAGCACTTCCACATCTGGTCCACAACATTTCCATTTCTCATCCTCCTTAATGCGTCTTTTACCACGATCATTCTAATCCTTCAAACAGATCTATTGTTTCTATCCTCTACTGGGTTACTCAATTCACTCCATTCTTTTGTATCATTTCAATTAAAAAGTTTATCACAATAATTTTTCCATCTCTGTTTAATTTATTCCTCTTTGACTAACATTCTTTGATCTTCATCTTTAAAGCAATGGGCATTTTTTTTTTTTTTGATAAGTAATAAAAATATATTATTAAAAGAAGAAAATTGCAACTGGAGTATACAGAAGTATACATTAGGGACCAAGTACAAATCAAGAGTACAAAAATCCATGAACAGAAAATAAATCATGAGCTGAAGTGAAAGAATGACATCCTAACACTGCAACCCAATCCAGAAGAGCCCTAAAGTAGAAAAGTTTGAAATCTGAAATTGTTTTCTCCAAGTCCTCAAAATGCCAGTTATTCCTCTCCCGCCAAAATGGGCATTATTCAAGTCTCTTGTTTTCATTTCCCTTGTCTTAGCAAGTTTATAAATAATCTTTTCGCCCTCCTCCAACTTGCTATATAATTCATTATACGCCTTCCATTTACCCTCTTGTACAACCTTTTTGCTTCCCTCTTTACCACCTTATAATTGACTAATTGTCATAAACAGCATTGTTTATACGTCCCTTTTTATTGGGTAAGTAATGAAAATCTTTAATGAGTTTTTAATATGAATAAATGAAATTTTATTGATAAAAGAGCCCCTCAATACACAAGAAATATACTAAGAAATTAACAACATCAAGAAAAAGAACTATCAATTAATGCAAGCAAAGTAAAGGAGGAATTGGTAGGCAACACAGCCAAAGATGAAGAGACAGAAAATAAGGAACCACATCTCAGTAGCATAATCACAATAAAGAAACAAATGACCAACAGTCTTCCCAGCCTTCTAACACATGTAACACCACTTAATCACACAAACTTTATTACAGCAAAGATTCTCAATCGTGAGAATCCTACCCAGCCAAAGCAGCAGTCCAATTTACAAAGGCAACCTTGAGTGGAACTTTGACCCTCCAAATGCTATTCCATAGAAAAGACTTGACACCTTCATCAGTAAGAAATCTGTAAAAAGACTTAACTTCCAATAAACCACCCTAGTCTGCCACTGATACAACATATTCCACGTCTCTCTTGATCTTTATTGAGTACAGAAGTTCCACAAAGTATCATCCCATATCATGGAGCCATCTTTCCAACTCAACTAGTCCACCATAGTAGCCCCCTTATCATAAGCAATGCTAAATAGAGTTGGGAATGCATCCATTAGAACCCCATCCCCACACAACCAATCTAGCCAAAAACAAACATTGGCTCCTTTCCCAACTGAAAATGACACAAACCTGGCAAAATAATTCCATCCCGAATGAATATACTTCCATAAACAGATTCCATATCCACCTCTGTCCTCTTTTGAACACCATCCACCCCAATCAATACCATACTTACACTCCACTACTTTCCTCCAAGAAGCATCCCTCTCTAGGTAGGCTTCTACAGCTCTCTCTTCAATCTAATTGCTGCTTGAATCTCCTTATTCCACCACCAAGTCTCCTTAGCCGGTTGCCCACATTGTTTAGATTCTCCGTAAACGTCTTTAGCCACTTTTTTAATACAATTAGTCATTTCATTCCACATCTTATCAACATCTCCATCTAAATTCCAATTGCCTTCTTTGATCATTTTATCTTTAAACACATCATTTCATTCCACATCTTCTCAACATCTGTCTAAGTTCCAATTGCCTTCTTTGACCATTTTATCTTTAAATACATCTCGTTTCTTATCCTTCAAAGCCCACCACCTGATCCTTGGGTTTCTTTGTGTAATACCTCTTCTTTTCCATCTTCTAATACATATATCTATTACCACCACTCATTTTTTATATGTATTATGTACATAATTTCATTGAAAATGTTAAAAGTGCTACCAAGGTACACAGTCTTTATACATACATAGAAGCACAAAAAGAAAAACAAATAAGCAGAGAAAGAAACAGATATCTAGCACCACTACCCCATGTTGAATGGTTATGCTCTCTCCTGGTGATGTTTGAGATGTAGAGACAATGCTCAAGCATTAATTTGGGATGTTTTGGATCATGGAGAGCTCTCTGGGACCTTGCTTGGTCATAATAAAGTTAAATCGACTCTTATTCTATTGTTCATTAGCTGCTGGATCAGTTTTAATTAAGTTCTACTAGAATAAGGGCAATTCAGTAGTTTCCAGAAATTTGGAAGGGGCCTTGGTTGTACCAGAGACCCTTGAATCTTATTTTATGTTTTGAGTCCTTTTTTGTTAGTTAATAGTAATCCTAGTCATTCTAGTAATATGTTATTTAAAGTCCTAGTCCTTCTATGAAAAGCATTTGACAATAGCATATATAAAGGCTTTATTGTAGTCAATAATATTCATGGTGGGATGATTCTAATAAAATTCCAGCAGCTTATTTCAAGCTTTGAGGGTGCGATTGCCTTCTCTTGCTTAAGTGTGATTGCTTAGGAAAACCTAGCTGTGATTGCCTAGAGTATTTATCATGTATTCTATTCTATCCCCAGTTCCAACCCCAAACAAATTCAATCTTTTCTAAAACATCAATCCTTATTCAAGAACTCATCAAGAAATCTATATTGTAGAGCTGAATCCTTAAACATCCTATGTCACATAGTGTTTATGCTCCTCCAAATCATTGTATCTACTATTCCCATTAGTTTCCTAGTTAAAGACCCTAAATTCTAGGAGCCTATACGAATACTATTACCACACCCGTTCATCAAAGTGTAGGAACTCTTGCCCATTTTTTACCATACCTTAGCACCTGTGTAGCATGTCACTAATAGGGAATCCCCTAACCTTTTTTTTTTATAGGTAATATGAGTACTATTATTGATGAAATAAAAATTTTAAAAAAAAATACAAAGTATTCATGAGAATGAACAGCAGCAAATCACAAACAGAAAACAAATGGAACAGCAATCAGGAAACTAAACTAAGGGAAGATAAAAACTATAGAAGAGAAGAACAATCTGTAAAACCCCAGCACTAAGACCAATCAAAAAGGCTACGCTGACACAGGCCTTTTAACTCAACCAAAGACTTCTCAGAATCTTCAAAGGAATGACGATTCTGCTCCATCCAAATAGTCCACATCAAACAACCTGGAATTAAATTCCAGATATCTGAATTATACTTCTCAAGCCAATGACTCCAACAAAATAATACTTCTGCCACAGAGCCAAGCAAGACCCACTGAATTTCAAAAGCATGAAGCATAAAAACACATAAAGAATACGCTACGTGACAGTGAATAAGGAGATGATGCACACATTTCCCATTGCACCAGCACATGCAACAACAATTTGCCAAAGAGCGGCCCCTCCTTAGCATAAGATTGTCCAAAGTAAGGATAAGATCATGAGCTGCTGTCCACACACACACACACACACAAAAAAAGAGCTGCCTTTTGGGGGAACCTTTGCTTTCCAAATACCCTTCCATGGGAAGATAGAGTTGGGGGCCTCCCTTAAGTTATTATAAAAGGAACAAGTATCAAACTTATCACTTCCATTAAGGCCCCACCACAGAGAATCGCTACCAACTCCCCGTGGAAGACAAGCTTGAATAAATTCATGCAAAGAAAAAGATGCAGCAAGCTCTCAGTCTTCAAAATCCCTATAAAACCTCAAGTTCCAATATATAACATTATCCACCTCCTGATGACACAAAACATCAGCAATGCAAGCTTCCTTGACAACCGAAATCACATATAACTCAAGGAAGAAGATTTTAAAGGGATCAACCCCAACCCATCTATCTTGCCAAAAAAGGATTCGGGTACCATCACCCACAACAAAAGAAAAATGCTTAGAAAAGCTCTCCCACCCTCACTAATACTATGCCACAAACCACACCCATGAGGCCTCCTACTAACCTTTGCCCACTTTTCACTACATCCGGGGTCCAATGTAATGCATCAATACTAGGGGACACCCTGTAATGGAACATTCAAAATTTTACATTGGTCGTCAACCTACCATAACTCTCTTTTTCTCAGGCTCAGTGTTGGCTATGAACCAAATATATGACACAAAGTACAGACACGAGCTGAATTACTAAGTTCATTGAACCAACACAAGTTAAATTGACCAATTTGTTGTCCGTATTGGCCCTGTTTTCAGTTTGTTAACCATTTTAACTGTAATTCAATATATTTAGTACATATGCCATAAGTCTCTTGTAACTTGTTCGTCTTACAAGCTCTCTTACTTTTGCCCATGCATTACATAGCCACTTTTTGGTAATAATATTTCAAATAAAAATGCATATGACATTCAAAAATGAATAGCACTAACCGCCAAATACTTCAAGTGTATGGAGGATATCAGGAACATAGGTGTAGTCATTAAACCGTTCTGCGTCACTTAGAACTTGGATACAACCTGGAAGAATGCAATGGAGATGCATTCTAAACTCATCATTGAGGGCCAAGCAAAGCTGTTCCACTAGGTGCAGAACCTGATCAAAGACTTCTTTATATGTATGAAAATAGTAATTGCCATAAATAAAATAAAAACAAGAAAGTATAATCAAGGTTACAATTTCACATGCAGCTGATTCTACCCAGAAATAACAAACTTACTGGATAGCCAAGTGAAGGACGGCTAGTAGCTGGAAAACTGAAGGACGACCATAATTCTAAAATTAAAGACAGCAAATCTTGCAGATATTTTCGAATATGCTGCACAGGTTCATCAAATTCCAAACGTGACATCCAGAAAAACCTCAAAATCATAATATGTGAGCACTATCGCATGAAATCAAAATATACCTGACGCACAATAGACACCAAAGTTCCAAGCTTCCATGTTACAAAATCCTTTAGATTATCTTCACATGTACGAACAGTATGAAAGAGATCAGGCAAAACCTACATGTAAGGGTACAAAGAACAATTAGATCAGGCGTAAATAAACACATTAACTCTGTCAGCCAAATTTACTACAACATGTAAATTCAAGAATATTTTAAAAATAAAGTTTAACATGCACCAGCTGACCCTCCCAATATTACTTTGAAGTTTAGATGAAGATAAACATAAAGACAGAAAACACTCATAAAAAGTTTTCTCCCATGCATTACACGTTTTACTCTTTCTTAGTAGAGTGGAAGCAGCATATCACAATCATAAACAATGGGAAAATAAATCCGCAGCAGTTCCCATGAGTTAACAGAATGAAATTCCAATATATTATACTTTTTCGTTTTCATTAAAAGTCTTCTACCTTGCATTTTACATGAAACTGGAGAAGCATATCAAAATTTCATTAAACAGATCAGATGCAATTCCCATTTGTAAGGATGAACTATGAAAGGAATAGACATTTAACAAGTACATTAATATCAAGCAGGGAATATGAAATACTTTATATATATGAAGCAATTTTTTTTCTTTTTTCACAGTTCACAGACTAAGTTTCAACCAAACAGTGGAAAAATAGTCAATCACAACTCAAAAGTTAAAAGGCTAACCTTCGGTAAGTATGGAACACAACCAAGACCCATTGACTAATCTCGCAAAAAAAAAAAAAAAAAGTATAATAAAAATAATTATATCAGATGTCAGGGAGATTTACAACAGTTAAAAAAAAGTATCTCAAATACACAAAAAATTAAAAGAGAATACTACAAAATAAAAAGAAAAAAATACTCCCTAGTGATACACATACCTTAAATATGAACATAAGTGATCCAACCACCTTTAGATGGTAACTAGCAAGAGAAGGATCCCTAAGTATTCGCATGAGAGAATTGATCGCAACCTGGAGCCACAGAAATTAATATAACAAGCAAAAATAAATAAAGTCACATATCAGATTGATGTATTACCGTGGGATAATAATCTTCAGATGTTGCAAAAGATGGCCACAGATCCATAGGCAGATCATCCATGGACTGAACATGACCTGCATCACTGGTAGCACGGGCTACATCTCCATGCAACCCCGGCAAACTCAGCTGATTTCTTTTATGCACATGAGGATCCAGAGCACCCATAATTCCAAGGACCTAAACAAGAACAACCTTAGTACAAAAAAATGGTGTACAGGATAAAACTCAGAAATCTAATTCTTAAGTAGCTACCTTCAGTGCTTCCCGTCTGGTAGACCATGCTAACTCGCCATTCAGCAATTTCAAGAGTAAGACAAGTAGCTGTGGATACTCATTATATGGAGTTATAACATACCTGAAAATTTTATAAAACCAAGTTATCTCAATCATACATGGTAAATTACAGTTTGAACAGAAGAATCACATACTTTAGTGATAAAGTGAATCCAGATTAAATCATTAAAGTTACACAGATCGATTTCAAATGCAAAAATCCAAAAGTGTATGAAATTATCAAGTGAAAATTTCTCCAATATTGGAATAAATTCAGGTTGTAGGAATCATTAAGCACAGCATGGTGTGATTCTTGCACACAATGGCATAAATTCTCTGCTATGATGATCAAGGAAGCAGATAATGATATAAGGAGATGAAATGGAAAGTGAATTCACCAAAGTGTCAAGTTCTTGAACTTGATTGTAGTTGTCAATTTTCATTTTCAAAAGCCCACTAAAAAAAGGAAATATCACCCCCAACCCCCCCCCCCCAAAAAAAGGGTATCTCACCGGGTTATTTAAAGCTCCTTTTATTTTGAAGTAAAAAATTTTTGAACGAACAAAATTTTACATGTAAAACATTTTCAGTAAAATATTTCATGCAAACCACCAAAACCGGTGGCTGAGCCACTGGTGCTGGAGGTCCGATGACTGGACCGCCAGAACCAGCAGTCAGAATGGTGGCTCCAGCAACCACAGTTGGAGTGGCGTTTCCAGTGAATGGACTGCCAGCACCAGTGGCCTGAGTGGTGTCTTTGATGACTGGACTGCCAGCACCAATGGCTCAAATGGCTTCAATTATCAAACCCCTGGCACCGGTCGCAGAAACGGTGTACCATGACCAAACTCGGCACCAGTTGCCAGAGCAGTAGTTCTAGCCACCAAACCACCCGCACCAGTTGTTGAAATGGCAGCTCCAGCCAACAGAGTACCAGTAGAGCAGCGACTATCTAACCCACTAGACCAGTGACCTAGCAATCAAATGGGATGAAAGGAAGCTACTGTGTATTTTTGTAAAATGCTTTAACAAATTTTTAAAGGTAAAACATTTTACAACATTTTATAAAAGATTTACGGTCAACGGAAAATATTTTACAAGCTTGGCCACATTTTACATGCAAACAAACACCTGAAAATGGGAAAACATTTTTCCAGAAAATATTTCATCTCAAAACAAACGGAGCGTAAAAGTTTTCAGTCTATGAGCTTGGCAAGCTGTCATGAAAGGCAATGTAAAAATATCACTTACAATAAAATAAATAGATGGATCAAGATCAATTAGCCTTGTCCACTATGTAACTTGAGCTTAAGAAAAGGACGAAGAAAATCTTTTGGTACCTTTATCTTCTTTTTTCTTTTCCCTTTCTTTTTTTTTAATTAAATTTTTTAGTACAAAAATAAGTTAAGAAAAGTCTACTAAAGAACAAAACAAGGAGGAAAAAACTAGTATACAAGATATTATCAAAAAAGGGAAAAAAACACACACACACATTTCTTAAGTCTAAAGTCTAAAACTGTAAATAAAAACACATTTCTGAAGTTTTGGTTCTCTAGAAAGTTTTGTTTGGAAAGAAAAAAAATTCAGAGACTGGAGGGTCATCCCCTTGTTTCTACTGTCATTATAGACAGAGCTAAAGAGGCTTTTGCATGATGTATTTTTTAACTGGGATATTTTGTTTACTAGACTTGTTAATGATTGGGAGGTGGGGAGGTTGCAGTTGTTTCTTGGTATACTCTACTCCATTAAAGTTAATAGGGATCAGGAAGACCTATTGTGTTGGAACCCTGCTAGGAGCTACCATAATTGAAATACTACTCTATTCAAAGCTGGTCTTTCTCATACTTTTTGGATAATTTCTGATAGGTGATGGTAGTATTTCAATATGCTACTGAAAGTTTGTCTTTCTCATCCCTATTAACTTTGATAGCTAATTCCCATGCATTTAAGGTCCATAAAAACAGAAACTTCAGCTATGCTGCTAAAAGCTCCCATCCTTCCAAAGTTTTTTGCTTTCCTTTCTCTTCAAATGCACATTGGGAAGGCATCCTTCAAGATTGCATCCCCACACCATAAGCCAAGCCAAAACCAAACTTATAGGCCATTACATACCTAACCAAGCTACTATTACCTCCAAATCAACTTCTATTAAAAGGGAAATTAATTTTAGGAGGATATTCCCCTACATAGTTCACTGGGCCAAAAATAATTGTCGTTCCACCTGCAACCTTAAGAACAAGATAGCCAATGAGCTCTAACTCAAATGGCATCACGTCCCCTTGAAAGTTCAGAATGAAGGGTGAGAGTATGGATACAAAGTGTGTTTCATTTACCCCCCAAAAAAAAGCACTAAATGATTTTACATGGTGTGACCCGTTTCAATTACACTTCCAAAGACTTGCCCAATGAGAGCCCCTCGCTAGTTAAAATCAGAACTTGACTTATTTCTATATCACAAAGACACACCCGAAGCCCTCATATGCGATTTGCATAAATATTAATGATTGTAGTTGAGCTGATCAATCTAATAGAGTAACAGAAATGATAAAGCAAATATGCACAAATTTAACCTGAATCTAAATATCACATTACAATGCATTTCAACGAGACGCTTCTCATGGACCAATCTTACATCCACAATTTCATACCATCCATATTCAACATTGCCTCACAACTAAATAAAAACTATCTTCAAATAAATTACATATCATAAAGAACCTCAAGAAAAATGTCACATACCCAGTGCTCTGCACAACTTGACCAAGAGTAGTAACAGCCACTTCACGTTTTGTGACAGCTGCTCCATCCAATAAAGCATCAACAATTAAAGGCATAAGTTCAGGTATGTATTGTCTCATCGAATAACCACCCTATACAAAAAGAAAACCCAACAAATATACATATATAAATAATAATGAAAGAAAGATAAAAAAAAAAAAAAAAAATTGCCATTAATTATAGCCAATCAGATGAGGACTCGTCATTAAACATGATGAACAATAACTATCAGTATACCATAATGAAATTTTAAAAAAATTAAGATCCATTGAACAAAAAATTTCTAAAAAAAAAAAGTATTGAGGTATACAGACAATTAGAATCATGTTTTAAAAACCAGAGTCAACCAGCCTGTACAATTGGTTGAACTGTGAATTAAGGCAGTTTCCAGTCTGGTTGACCATGTAAACTGTTCTGACAGATGAAAACCAGATTCAACAAGATTGAACCAGCGATTCTTTGAAAATGGCTACAAATTTATCAAACCAATTTATTTTTTGAAAATATTTATTAAAAAACAAATCGCATTTTTATGTTTGAACAAAGTTTCTCTCCAAACTAGTTTGGAGAGAAACTCTTCAAACTTCTTATATATT
Organism: Castanea sativa; assembly: GCF_040712315.1. Lineage (NCBI taxonomy): Eukaryota > Viridiplantae > Streptophyta > Magnoliopsida > Fagales > Fagaceae > Castanea > Castanea sativa. Next base: position 24,446,313 of record NC_134019.1, on the reverse strand, counting down.
TCATTTTTGGGTGTGAATTTTGAGAATCTAACCGTTGAATTTTACGTTCCTTATGTTCTTAACATACGTATCAAATTTCGTTCAAATTGGATATTATTTACTATTTGATCAATTAACTTATTTTTTACATACAATTTTAAATCACAAAAACTTGAAATTATAACATTTATTTGACGACATAGCAATTTATCTTTGATCTTCTTGAAATTTTGTAAGCATTAAGAATGTAATAAGAACATGTAATCTAACGGTTAGATTTTCAAAATTCACACTCAATATAAAGATATATGATGAGTTTGTAGGGTTTCTCTCCAAACTAGTTTGGAGAGAAACTTTGTTCTTTATGTTTTATTCCTCAAAAGCTCACAAAATCATGTATTTTATGAATTTAAATATAAAACTTAAGTAGAAACTACATTTGTCGCCACATACTTGATTTATTTATTTAATTATATTACTAAAATATATAATTATTGATGTGAAAAAAAAATTTAGACTTCAAAGAAAGAGAGCTTTGAGTTTTAGAAGAGTGGCGGGTCCAAAAGAGAGAAATCGCTCTCAATTCTAAATTTAGAATAATCTTATTGTGATTTGAAAAGTGCATGAAAAATAGTGGCCTTGGCAATTTATACACTCAAGAACTTGATTATGCTGACCTCATACCCTAATGCCCAACCAAAATCAGTGAGCAACCATCTCACAAACAACTAACAGCTCATTATAAATACCCCACATCATTTATAGTTCCATACCAAACTACATTGTCCATATTAATTGCAAAATGTACAAGAATAATTATCTTCTGTGTCAAGCTTCTAGAGCATGTTTTGCGTTGAAACGAAGTGTATAAAAGATGTGCCAGTAGAAATCTATATACAATAAGATATCCAAACTAAACATGTAATCAGACATTCTAGGAAAAATAGAACATAGCTCACCACTCTAGTAAGATCCCCAACAGTTACAAGAACTCCACTTATAATGCCATTATTTGCATTGACACCAGTGCCCTCAAGAAGCCTAGCCACAAGTGCCTGAACAACAAAATCCATTCATTAAGAGATTGGAAACAAAAAGAATAAAAGATCTTGATAAATGTCATAATAGTTAATGACATATTAAACCTTGTGTATTGGAGCAATGTATGGAAGTATTAGTCTCTCACAATTCCGTATTAGACAGCCTAGTAACTTTGCACTTTCTTCTCTGCATTTGCTATCTGCACTGCTACACATAGCAAGAGAATTCAACATCCAATACTTTGATAGCTTAGATAAATCAATATGGAAATTCTTCATTCTGGATTTTTTTTTTTTTTTTAGAGTACAATCTAGAATCCTTATGGCAGATATTAATAACAAAAGTTTATTCACTTCACCTCTGCTCCAGATACGTCAACAATTGTATAAGATGGCGACGAAGTGCTGGAAGAACATATGCAGGATTTTTTTCTGATAACCTCCCAGCAACAGAAATCGTATATTCTCGGACATCAAAATCCTGCAGAGACAGTAACATCTTAATATTTATAAGATGTAACAAAATGGAGTTCCAAGGTTGGGTGGAAGAATATATATTTCACATTATTCTCCTCCAGGAATATGAACGTTCCCTTTACTTTACAATAGGAGAAAGGAGGTTTTACCAACAGCAAAAAAAAGGGGATATATAAGGTAAAGCCACCAAGAAAAGCAACTCAATTAGTGACTTATTTGTTGGTTATTACGAACTCCACATACCAATTTACATAAAATGCAAGAAATTAGCACAACTCTACAGCATGTCAAAATATCTAAAATGAGGAAGAAAAAAAAAGATCGTTTTTCTTCTTTATATTAAACATTTTTAGAAAGTGATAATGGGGACGCAATAAAAATTAAACGGCAATAATACAGAGGGGAAAAACACAAGAGAGCAGAAAATGTGCTAAAACTTGCAATTGAAGACAGTTATAAAATCATGAAAAGAATTAGAAAAGTAGAAAGTGGCTCCTGTTAAAGAAACATAAACACTCTTTAGAAAAGAAAATTCAAAAAATGAGTAAAAAAAAAAATTGATAGGTAAGAAAAATTTGTATTAAAAAGAAACTACTCCATCAAAGAGATGAAATAAACAAAGGAAACATGTAGAAACAACAAAGGAAAACAAAACAACTTATGTACAATAAGAAAGTGAATCTAAAAACAGCGGAATGGATTTCATAGAAGTAAATCCCCACGCACGAGACCAATCAAACAAAGTGGTCACAAACAAAGCAAAAAGCTTATCCTTAGAAAGTACCAAATCTTCAAATATGCAATTATTTCTCTCCCTCCAAATAATCCATGAGGTACCAAATTCCAAACATTTGACGAATGCTTCCCCAACCAATTCCTCCAACTGGCCAGTAAGTCGATAACCCTCCTAGGTAGAACCCACGAGACACCAAAATATCTAAGGGCAAAGCTTCATAACCGAAATACCTCACCACAATGTAGGAGCAGAAGATCCACACTCTCCCCATTACATCTACAAAGGGCCAATCCATAATAGTGAAGCCTCTTTTCCTCAAATGGTCCGTTGTGAGAACCTTCCCCCATGCGGCTGCCCAAACAAAAAATGACACACAACGTAGAGCCTTCACAAACCAAATACTCTTCCAAGGAAAAACAATAGAGCTAGATCCCCTCAATGCACCATAAAAGGATTTTATATCAAAATCCCCCTTGGACCCCAAACACCACCTCATCTTATCTACACCCTCCATAGGAGGACTCAGCGACTCCAATGTATGAGCAAAGGCCCCCACCAACTCCATCTCCCATTCATTAAAATCACGCCAGAATCATATATCCCAATTCCACCCTTCCTCCAAAGTGTGGCTCACCACCATATTTGCCACAGATGCCTCCCTATAACTAGCAATCTCAAATAGATCCAAGAAAGTTCCTTTCAACAATTGATCTCCACACCAATGGTCATGCCAAAACCAGATTCCACTCCCTAAACCAATCTCAAAGTAAAGAAACTTGCTAAAACTCTCCCAACCTTTACATATGCCCTGCCATAAACCACACCCATGTGAACCCCTATGCAACTTCGAAGACCACCCCTCCCCCCATTCCTCCATGAATTTCAATACGATCACACGCCTCCATAATCTTGTCTCCTCAATCCCTTAACGCCACAACCACTTACTCAAAAGAGTTTTATTAAAGGTAATAATTTTCCTAATCCGCAACCCACCATCAACAAAAGGATAACACACCTTATCACACCCTACCAAATGAAGTTTATGCTCATCTGCCAAACCACCACAAAGAAAATCCCAATAACTTCTCAATCCTATTAGCCACCCTAGTAGGAATAGGAATCAGAGATAAGAAATAAGTGGGGACACTCAAAAGCATACTCTTAAGCAGATTCAAGCGATCCCCCATAGAAAGATACATTTTTTTCCACATAGCTAAGTGTTTTTCCAACTTCTCCAAAACCAGATTCCATATAGAGGATGACTTGTAAGAGGCTCCCAAAGGCATACCAAGTTATGTCAGAGGCAAAACCCCAATCTTGCAGCCCAAAACATTTGCTAACTCATCCAAATTATTCACCTCACCAACCAGAATCATCTCACTTTTACTAACGTTAACCTTTAGCCCTATAACCATTGTGAAACAAGTTAGCAAATCCTAATATGAAGAAACTGTTCAATGCTAGCATCACAAAACAAAATGGTATCATTTGCAAATAACAAGTGAGATACGCATAACTCATCACCTCCCACACCACGCACCTTAAAACCCCTAATAATACCAACCTCATCCATACACCTAATTACCCTAGAAAATACTTTCATCATCAAAAGGAAGAGCATTGTAGATAAAGGATCCTCTTGCCTTAAACCTCTTGAATTAGAAAAGAAATCAGTTGGAGAGCCATTGACTAAAACTGAAAACTGGACAGTAGAAATACAAGTATGTATCCATTGTCGCCATTTAACTCCAAAACCCATCATTTCTAACAAGTAAAGCAAGGCTTCCCAGTTTACATGATCATAGGCTTTTTCAATGTCCAATTTACAAATTAACCCAGGTATCTTACTACGAATACGACTATCAACACACTCATTCAATACCTTCAATGCTCAACTATCCCTTTCTAGCCATTGGGTCCACATCAAACACCAAGGCATAGCTGTCCAAGCCAAGCCCCTTTTCCCTAATCTCTGATGCCAACTCTTCAAAACCTCAAACACAAATTTGATATTTTTCCGCAGGATCTCCCCTACAGTACCGTCATCGCAGTAGAGATTAACCACCAAGTTCAGGATGGATTGGTATGGTTCCTCTACGCCTAGGACACCCAAATATCAAACCATGAACGAATAAAGGCATGAGAGAAAAAGATATTGGATAGTGATTATGCGGCCCCAATTCTTGTATGGAGGGGACACCAAAGGCAAAAGGCTGAAAAACCTATCAACATAATGCTCCTACACTTGATCAATGCAAACAAAGATTATTTACCAATTAATTTTCCCCACTTAATCAAATTACAGCCCGTGAGATATTCTGCAGGCCACTGATAAAAAAAAAAAAAGTAGTATGGGTAGGAGCACATGATTGCCATGTTTCATTACAAATAAAATTCGTCTTATCTGGAAGCGTGATAATATAAGATTTCACAAGTTGCTCTACCAGTGTGTCACCAACTCAATGAATTTGAAAATACTTTTGAAAAATAGATCACAAACCAAAGCTAAGGTGGTAAAACACCATTGCCGAACATTGGAAGTCCCATTTCTCCAGCTGCATTTGGATATAAAAAGATTCATGATAGAAAGCTTCAAATTTTCCAATTTTATCAACCTTCTATGTTTTATCAGAAAAGGAATGGAAACAGTGGCTGCCACCAGCAACCACCTACATTTGCCCCAGAAGCTACAAGTTCCCCCAAATAACCAATTATTATTACAAAACCCCATGTTACATCAAATAAAAAATCGAAAACGTTCATCAACCAAGAATAAAAAGTTTAAATGTGAAACAAACACAGTACTTGATTGAAATCAACAGCAAGAACAGGCATTCTATACTAAAATCAATTGAAATTGGAGAACCCAACTCCCAACTAATTGGGATCAGCTACATCAATCCATTAACACCACTAGGCTCTATCTAGGGCCATATCTCTAATTACTTCTCTTACAATCATATCTTTCCTTATAACTTATGCCCATGTACAGATGCTAACCTAAGGCTCAGAACAATATATTCTGTTTGTGGGAATGACTGCTCAAACAATTCACTCTTTTTTTCTGAAAAGTATAGTCATGCTCAAACAATCAACGCAAATCTGCCAAATTCCAGCTATAAGCCAAGACGTAAGTGAAAGAGACAGTTGTAGGCTCAAGGGTAGGAAATAAAGAGAGGACTGACAAAAAAAACAAAGAGAACAGAGATTGATAAGGACAATGGATTTTCAAAGGGAAAGTGTGTTTGGAAAACAAAAAAGGACAAAGGCTTCCTAGAGTCTATACATACAGTTGCCTGGAGTTAGCACTAAGAATTGTGAAAGTAACAAAAACAAAGTAGTCAGCACCAAGCATTGGAAGAAAATTCCAATAAAAATTATTAAGACATGGTCAAGCACCTACAATAGTAAAGTCCGGGGCTTTTAAGAAGGTTCACAAAATCTCACCAAGCATGGAAAGAAATGCTTGGAAGAAAAAGGATGGTTTCTCCACACGGAGAACCAGTCCAATAAGGTTCTGAAAAATAGAAGTTTGAAATCAAGCATGGAACACTCAATGTCTTCAAAACACCTACTATTTCTCTCCTTCCAAATACACCACATCAAACAATGAGGAACAACCATCCAAATATCTCCATTACGATGGCAACCAAAACGACCTTGCCAGCAAGCAAATAGCCCAACAAAAGACATTGGCATAACCCAACAAACTCCAAATAAACCAAAAACCATATCTCACAACTCCAAAGCAACCAGGCAATGAAGGAATAGATGGTCAACAATCCAAAATGCAAAATGCAAACCTTTTTTTTCCTTAAATTGTCAACTGTTAGACATTTCCCCAAGGCAGCGGTTCATACAAAGAAAGCCATCCTAGAGGAAATCTTCTGCTTCCAAGTGCTTTTCCAAGGGAAAAACTGCTCACTATGGCCAACTAGAAGATGGTAGTACACACTGACCGTGAACCCCTTACGCTTACCAGGCAGCCAACATCTCTTATCCTCCCCAAACCCCCTTGCAAGAGTGCTATAAATGGTGTTTATGAAGCTCCTGAAAGCTTCCAATTCCCGATTATGCACATCCCTACAAAAATGAATCTCCCAATGGATGACTCCATTAGTGAACCTCATAAGATCCGCCACACTTGCCTCTTTGATACGACAAATCCTATATAAATTAGGATAGCGGACTGCAAGAGAAGAAGAACCACACCAACGATCAAGCCAAAACTGCACTTTTGATCCATCTCCGATTTCATACAGAATAAACCGAGATAAAGAGGGCCACCCCCTTCTAATATTTTTCCACAAACTGACACCATAAGGACCAGAGAAAGAGCTAGAACACCAACCATCCCAATCACAACCATACTTCACCTCTATCACTTGACGCTATAGAGCATCACTGTCTTGCCCAAATCTCCATAACCACTTCCCTAATAAGGCTACATTGAAAGTTCTCAGGTTCCTAATCCCCAACCCACCTGAAGAAAGCGGGATACACACAGTAGACCAATCAACCAGATGAAATTTGGGCTCATCCCCTAGGCCATCCTAGAGAAAGTCCCGCTGAAGTCTAGCAATACAGTTGGCCACGGAAGCAGGAATAGGGAATAAAGAAAGAAAATAAGTAGGGAGATTTGAGAGAGTGCTTTTAATTAAAGTGACTCTACCTCCCTTGGATAAATATAATTTTTTCCAACCTGCTAATTTTCTTTCCATCTTCTCTAGAATTGGATTCCAAATTGACTTGTCCTTAAATTTTGCTCCCAAAGGAAGACCCAATAAATCAAATAGCAATCAAATCCCCCTAATACCACAATAAATCAGGTCCAGCAGATTCAATCAGAATCAATTAAGTCCAACAGCTACCACACCTGGTGTCTGCACTAAAGAGGAAAACCAAATGGAACAGCAGCAAGTTTGGGAGACGAAAAGTAACAAGTTTAGAGTGTAGAGAATGGGGAAAGAGTCATGAAAATAGAGCCCCTTATTTTCAAAGCCCAGCAATTACTTTAAGAAGTGAAGATCGTTACAAGAAAAACAACGGTAAAAGTCAAAGCCCAGTGAAGTAATATAATATCGCCATACAACATAGTAAGAGTACTTTAGTAATTTATTGAATTTGAACCAGGTATGAAAACATAAGCTCCATATGCAACAAATAACATAGATAGTCTGATGTCTAAAATTCAAGATGCTGGAATCTGACAAACAATATATTCAGATTTGAATGAAGCATAAGCTACAGAAGGAAAGAATGAAATAATGCTCTAAAATATTTACATTCATACCAAGGAAAAATAAGCAGTAATTATGCTATACGACGATTAATTAATGACGGGTCGTATAGAGATGAAAAAAGCAAATGAATTGACAGCTTTTTTTTATTTTATAATTTGATAGTTGGGGGAGGGGGAATTTGATTTGAACCCTAGATGTCAAAGACGTGCCAACCGGTTGAGATATATGGCTCTTGGCCATATGAATTGAAAGTTATAAATAAAATTTGATTGAAAAAAGGGAAAGATGGAACACAAGTTAATACATTAGTATACATGACTTCATTGAGAAAATAAAAGAAATGAAGTATTGATATAATTTGCACCAACTGAAATTTACATTTTAGTATGTCCAACTATGATATAAAAGTAACAATAGTAGAAACCAAACCTCATCATTTAAAGCAGCAAAAACCGCACTCAAACTATCAGCCTGTGCCAAAAAATCATCAAAACCTCTATTTCCATGCAGAGATGAAAAGATTGAATGTCGAACAGATACATCAGCATCTGCAACAGCCGCAATAAGAAGCTTTTCCACAAGCTGTAGAAAGCCCAATATAAGTTAGGTAAAAAAGAAAATTTGACAAACAAACAATAACTCCTCAAGAGCAAGACACAAAGGGGAATTAATAATTTAATCAAATTAAATAAGATCCAATATCCCAGGATCATTGTATTAAATTAGCAATTGATGATATGTAATTAAATAGAGTAACCAACCTTTCCCTAACACCCCCCCCCCCTAATTTGAAGAAAATAACAAGTCTATTTTTTTTTTTACTATCATAGTAAATAAATGATTTGCAAGAATGGAATCATGAAATTAAGTCTTTTCTCTTTTTAATTTGTTTTAAAAATTAGTAAGAAACTTTAAGGAGGCGCAACCAAGTACTCAATAAAAAATAATAATAAAAACATACAATCAAACCTGAAAACTAAGAGTACCTAAAAAATTTTAAGGAGGTACCAAGAAGCCAAAAGAACAACTCATAGAAACCAACTCAAACAATGACAAGCGGAAACCTAATTTTAAGTTCTCCCACGGACTTGTCTTTGCCTCTAACAGGACTTTTATCTCTCAAACCATATATGTAGAACAGGATGGAACTGCTTACTGCTCTCCAAGCTACTAAACGTTTTTTTACAAGTACATTATTCATTAAAAGAGCGCAGAAGGGGCACAGGATGGAAGTATTCGCAAATATAACCATTAAATATTTAAACACCTTATATAATAAGTTGGCACCAGATAACTTACAAATTACATTGAACTTGTAAACATAAAGATTAGTCCAGATCCATACCTGCTATAATTATTTACAATTATGGCAGTGCGTTAGTGGATTATTCAAAATAGTGTATGCTACCCATGCATTTTGCACCCTACACATGATGTGCAATTTATTTATTTTCTAAACTTGCCCCATTTTTGCAACACATTTCCATGTGATTGACCTTTCTCCTCCATCTAGATTGTCCATGTTTCCAGTACATTGATACCAACATGGACATCAATATTTTGTTCCATATAAAATTGGACACAGATCAAAATCTATCAACCCAATACACCATGGAAACATGCAACATTTTGACATCATAAACTCCATGGAGCAATCAATTTGAACTACCAGATTACATTCACAAGATCATTAGTTCGCACGTTGTACACAAAGCTCCCACTTTTGCAAAGTTTGGGAGAAGTCATGGTAAGCAGCCTTACCCCCAATTTTATTTGAAGACGCTGATTCCTAGACTTGAACCCGCGACCTATCACTTTTGGTGGGAGGCACTTGTTATCACACCAAGACCTGACCTCTGTTCACAAGATCGTTATTGGTGCCTATTACAGTATCCTCAATTCCTACATGAATTAATTAAAAACTCCAAAAGTACCTATACATGGCATCTATCACTCTGATTTTCAGGTGCCTAGCTCTCCAATCTCCCCTATTGTTTTGTGAACATGATTACACTAAGATAACTCCATTAATATACACAGAAATTAATAGTCAGTCAATCTCAAAACTGTTACTAGCAAACAACATAGACAAACCGACCCCCCTTTTACACTTTTTTTTTTTTTGATAAGTAATAAGTTTATTGATATCAAAAAAGAGGAGCACCCTAGTACACAGGGAGTGTACAAGGGGTCAAACAATCAAGAACAAAAATACAAGAATCTAGGAAATCAAAAAAAGATAAAAATGATTGGTTCCGCAATGCAGCCAATCAATCCATTAAAGTTCTAAAGAAAAATAGTTTCAAGTCTGATATTAATCTCTCCATATCTTCAAAGCACCTACTATTTCTCTCTCTCCAAAAACACCACAATAAGCAATGGGGAACAATCAACCATATATGCCCATTGCAATGACAACCAAATTTGCCTTGCCAACATGCTAAAAGCCCCACTATAGATTGCGGCATAACCCAGCTCACTTTAAACAATCTGAACACCATAGCCCACATATCCATTGCAACCGAACAACGAAGAAAAAGATGATCAACCAATTCACCATTACACTTGCACATATAGCACCAATCCAATATTTAAACCTTCATTTTTCGTAAATTGTCAATCGTTAAGAACTTCCCCAAAGCAACAGTCTAAACAAAGAAAGCTACTCGAGAAGGAATCTTTTGTTTCCAAATTCTTTTCCAAGGAAAGCAAAAGTCATTAAAGCCCACTAAGAGACTATAATAATCTTTAACCAGGAAGCCCTTCTCTCTATCAAGTTTCCAGCATATCTTATCCTTACCAAACCCTTTCACCGAAGCACCATAAATGGTATCCATGAAACCGGCCAGTGCCTCTAATTCCTGAGCATGCACACCCCTAAAGAAACTTACATCCCAAAAAAGGACTCCATTATCAAGTTTCATAAGCTCATTATCAAGTTTCATAAGCTCAGCCACACTAACCTCCTTTTTTTTTTATAAGTAATAAGACTTATATTCAACATGAAAGAACAAAAACAACAAATACAGGAGTTCATGATGGTGAACACAAAAAACAGCAGACAAAAACAACAAAAAAGAAAAAAAAGGAGGCCAGCTTAAGGGGCACTTCTAAGGGAAGAAAGAAACTCCAAAACAGAAGAACAGTTTGACGAACCCTAGCACTAGCCCAATCAAAAAGAGTAATTTGGCTAGGAGTTTGTAATTGTTCAAGCGTTCTCTCCAGATCCTCAAAAGATCGTCGGTTTCTTTCCAACCAAACAACCCACATCAAACAACCAGGAACCATATTTCATATGTCCGAAGAAAATTTCCCCAACCAATTACTCCAACAGGCCACCAAACACTCCACTGAACCTGGCATGACCCATTGGATCCCAAAAGCTTGCAACATATGCACCCACAAAGAATAAGCTACAGGACAATGGATGAGAAGATGGTCTACAAATTCCGCCGAACCGCGGCACATACAGCACCTATTTGCCAAAGGGAGGCCCCGGAGCATCAAATTATTCAAGGTAAGAATCCGACCATGGGCAGCGGTTCACAAGAAGAAAGCCACCCTCTTAGGAACCTTGACTTTCCAAATCCCCTTCCAAGGGAAGCAAGAATGGGATGTACCCCTGATCTTGTAATAGAAAGACCGAATATTGAACTTCCCATTCCCATTAAGACACCAATGGGGTCTATCACACCCAATACCTCTTGGGATACGAGACTGAATGAGATTTAGGAAAGAGAAGGCAGCCTCAAATTCCCTCTCATGGAAATTCCTATAAAATCTCACATTCCAATATCTACTACTCTCATCCTCCTGATTATCCAACAAATCAGAAATACAAGCTTCCTTGTCACTGGAACACGCATATAATTGAGGATATAGCATTTTAAAGGGGGTATCCCCAACCCACCTATCATGCCAAAAACGAATGCGGGAACCATCACCCACCACAAAAGCCAAGTGTTTGGAGAACCTCTCCCACCCGATCTTAATACCACGCCAAAGGCCACACCCATGGGCCCTTTTACACTCTTTAGTCGTCCACCCCCCTTGACCCTCACCATATTTGGTGGCAATAACCCTCCGCCAAAGACTAGTTCCTTCAAAGCCAAACCTCCATAACCATTTCCCTAATAGAGCTTGGTTGAAGTGAACTAACTTCCTAACCCCCATACCACCCATCTTTAGAGGTGACCACACCTTCTCCCAAGCCACCAAAGAATGTTTGGAACACTCCTCCGAAGACCCCCACAAAAATCTTCTTTGAATACACTCCAATCCGTCAACCACGGCTATCGGGATGGTAAATAAGGATAGATAGCATGTGGGAAGACTAGAGAGAGTACTCTTCAAGAGAGTAAGTCTACCACCCTTAGACAAATAAAGACGCTTCCAACCTAACAGCTTATTCTCCATCTTGTCCAAAATAGGGTTCCAAATGGATGCAGTCTTGAAAGGGGTGCCCAAAGGCATGCCCTATAGCTAAGAATATTAGCCAAATCATCAATATTGCCAACCTCCCCCACCGGGACAATCTCACTCTTCCCCACATTTACCTTTAAACCAGTAAAGGCTTGGAAGCAAGACAAAGCCAGTCTAATAGCCAACAGCTGATCTCTAGGAGCATCACAGAACAGAATAGTATCATTTACAAAAAGCAAATGTGATATGCGAACCCCGATAGGGTTAACTGGTCCCACATGAAAACCACGAAGCAGCCCACTTTCCTCAGTTTTCTTAAGGATCCAAGATAAAACTGGTCCCCTTGCCTCAACCCATGAGAGCTTCCAAAAAAGCCTGAAGGAGAACCATTCACAAGAACCGAGAATCAAACAGTAGAAATGCAAGCCTTAATCCACTCCCTCCACTTCGTCCCAAAGCCCATCCTATCCCACAAATAAAGAAGAGCATCCCAATTAACATGATCGTAGGCTTTTTCTATATCCAATTTACAAACTACACCCGCGAAATTACACTTTAATACACTGTCTAGGCATTCATTGGCAATTAACACAAAGTCCAAAATTTGTCATCCACCAACAAAGGAATTTTGGGTCTCCGAGATCAAACTATCTAACACCACCCTTAGCCTATCCGCCAACACCTTAGACATCAGCTTGTAAACACTGCCCACCAAGCTAATAGGCCGAAAGTCCTTAATATTGACAGCATTAGATTTCTTAGGAATTAGAGCGAGGAAAGAAGCATTAAGAGACCTTTCGAAAGCTGAATACCTGTGAAAATGCTTGAAAACAGCCATCACATCAGCCTCCACCACCCTCCAACATTTGTGAAAAAATGCCATGGTGAATCCATCCGGACCAAGGGCTTCATCCCCCTCCATCTCTGCCAGCACCTGGGAGACTTCTTCTTTCGAGAACTCCCTCTCAAGGGACAACCTATCATCCTCCCCAATACTAGCAAAATCCAACCCATCCACAGTTGGACGCCACGTGTCAGTCTCAATATAAAGTTCCAGATAAAATTGGACCACCTGAGACCTCACAGCAAGTTCATCCTCATATAATACACCATCCACCTCAACACTACTAATAAGATTAGCTCTTCTATGAGAATTTGCTAATCTATGAAAGAAGCGTGTATTGTTATCTCCTTCCTTCACATACAAAGCCCGGGACTTCTGTCTTCAAAAAGTCTCTTCCATGGAAGCTAAAATTTCAATCTCACCTTTAATCTGAGTACGGCGAGCTTGATCCTCAAGCGAAAGGCCCAGAATATATTCCTTGGCATCCAAACCCAATAATTCAGACAACAAACTCTTCTTCTTAAAAGCCAAATCACCAAAAACTTCCTTATTCCACTTCTTAAGGTCTTCTTTAAGAGCCTTTAATTTCTGAGCCAAAACAAAGCTAGGAGATCCCGTAAAGTAATAACTGTTCCACCACTATTGAACCCTCTCAACAAAACCCTCAACCTTTAACCACATGTTCTCAAACTTAAAAGCACAACGACCCCTCCCCACAACACCGGCTTCCACAAAAATTGCACAATGATTCGAGATAACACGGGGAAGCACCCTCTGTGACACATTTCCAAAGTGATCCTCCCAATCAACAGAGACCAACGTCCTATCAATGCGGGACAGACTTCGGTTCGAAATCCCTAAACCAAGTGAAGGAAGCCCCCTCTAATGGTAAATCCACTAGGAAATTATCCTCTATGAAGTCCGAAAAAGCAAACATGGCTGGGCTGAAAGAGACACAACCAAGCCTCTCGCAGGGATATCTAATAACGTTGAAATCACCAAATAAAACCAAAGGTTTGTCCCAATGAGTACGCACCCTAGATAACTCCTCCCACAAATCAGCCCTGTTAAGGTCTACGTTTGGACCATAAATGCCAGTACAAACCCATTCAAAACCATCCAAAACACCCCTAAAAAGAACACTAACCGAGAACTGGCCAACCAACACATCAATTTTCTCAACCACCCGCTTATCCCAAATCAACAGAACCCCCCCAAATGATTGAACCGCATCCAAAACAGCCCAATCAGTGAAAGGACTACCCGATAAGCTTCTCAATACAGCAGAGTTTACCGAAGAAAGCTTAGTTTCCTGTAGACAAACTATATCACACCTCCATTCCTTAAGGAGATTCTTGCAAACCTCTCTCTTTTGGGGACTATTCAACCCCCTAACATTCCAAGAAAGAAGTCTTAAAGACATTAATCACCGCTAATAGCCTCCGGACAGTTTGACGAACCTCTATAACGAGAAGAGGACCCATCGTAATTTACTGTGGATACTAGACCCCGAAGTTCTCTAAGACCATTCTGACCAGATTTAGTGGGTCTTCAAACACTCCCCTCATTTACAACCTCAAGACAATCTTGTTCCAAAAGACGAAATAAAGCCACACACTGAGCTTCATACCGTACAATAGGAAAACCCACCATTTTGCAAAAACGTCTCATCATATTGGACACCCATACAGACTAATCACCCGCCTCATCAACCCTGGTCAACAGCATATCCTTCACTGCCTTAGGATCCCACCGAGACAATGGTACACACTCTAGCGGACCACTCTCATGCCCCTCACTACCACAAAGGCCAGATACCACCCCACTGTGCTCCCGAGGGAGAAACAGGAGCTCCGACCCCCCATTAAGCGACCCCTCTTCAATCTCAACTCCCGAAAGCCTCTTGCTAGTGTTTGAAACACCACCGTTGATCACCCCGATCTGAGACTCAGAAAAAATATCACCCATTTCCTCCGCAGACCACAGGTCACCCTCTCTACCCAAGTTAGCCAAGATAGAAAAAGGATTAGAGTCAACCCACCGAAGACCCAGTGACGGGTTCGACCCAGAGCCCACAGAACCGCGTTCCCCATGGTGTCGCGACCCCACTGAAGGTTTCGAAGCGACGAGATCGACTTCCCTCACTGAGTGCAAAGCCACCGGGTTGAAGACTAGTGGCTCCGTAGCTTGATTGGGGATGGGAAGCTGCAGTTTGACACATATCGGATCCTCAGGCCTCTCCAAGACCACCGATGACTCCAACGAAAGCCTTGAGCTCTCACCCACCACGTGCACACTCTGATCACTAAAGATATTCACGCCCAAACCACCAGGATTATTATCCTCTTTATGGGCCTTACATTTCGGGCTGGCTAAATGGGCTTTGTCTTATTCAAAGACATTCTTTAAAGTCCCAGGCCCACTTATCTTGGGTTTATGAGACTTATATGGGTTCAACCACGAGACCACACGTTTTCCCCCATTCGAAATAGTCACCCTTAATGCCATGTTGGCAGTATTCAGCTTAAACAAAAAATCACGCGTGGGTCTGCCATTCCTAGTAGTTATAGACACTCCAGAACCTCCCTGCAGCACATTATTTCCCGAACCAGCTCTAGTATTTTCAAAGTCCTTGATTTTTCGCTGGTACCAACTTTGAAATAAGTATTCCCATTCTGTCCACCACCATCCGTCGAACCACCACCTGCATCCTCGTTGGAAATTCCCCCTTTCACCCAAACAGAGTTTGGACCTTATAGAAAACTCTCCAATTCTTTAGAAAACAAGCGCCACCCAGACCGGTTCAAGCTCGCAGGTACCATAACACAACCACGACGAGCTCCACCGTAATACATAGCAATCTCCACAAACAATCCAGCCTTATTTGACCTTCCCCGGAATTCGAACAACTTATTGTTTTCTCTATAACATTTGCACAATACATCCGTTCCTGGAATCCAATCACGGATATCAGCAAAGCATGAGAGAATCCATTCCAATCCCTCACAACCCAACCAAACAGAACTTTAAATGTTCCGGCGACTTTCGTGAACAGCATAAGAATCAACCCGCCCACCGTCAAAGGAGAAGGAAAAGGTTTTGGAGTCTATGCGAAAAGAGCTGTTACTGCCCCCTCTGCCCTGAGGGAACGGTATAAGAGCTGAGTTAGGGAGGGGCAAAATGTTAGGTAGGGGTGTGAGTGGTTTGGTGGTGGTTGGTCTAGGCAGAACAGGTAGATGTAAAGACCGGTCAATCGCAGGTGGGATGGTCGGAGAAGGAGCATGAGATGGATAAAAAGATTGATAAGGAAAAAAACCAAAAGGTGATGGGAACAATGAAGGAAAGGCACCAGGGAAAAGATGGGGTGGCTGGTTAAAAGGTAGTGGTAAAGAGGGGGGCAGAGTAGGGAAAGATGTTGGCTGGGAGTAGGGGTGGGAGGGGGTGGGGGAAGGGTAAGGGGTGCACTCATGGTAGCTGAGCAACCCTTGTTACCAAACATGACCTTCAAACTCGGCAAACTCTAAACAATTCAGGATAGCTGGCTACAAGAGAAGTCTCACCACACCAATGGTCTTGCCAAAATTTCACCCTAGACCCATCCCCAATATCATATAGAATGTGGCGAGAAAAAGAAGGGCATCCCCAACTAATATTTTTCCACAAGCCAACACCATATGGACCATTAACAAGCCTAGTACACCAGTCACCCCATTCACAGCCATATTTCACCTCTATCACTTGCCTCCAAAGGGCAGCCCTCTCTATCCCAAATCTCCATACCCGCTTCCCAAGCAAAGCTTCATTAAAAAGTCTTACCTTCCTTATCCCAAAGCCACCCAAAGCAATGGGACTGCAAACAGTAGCCTATTTAACCAAATGGAATTTTGGTTCTTCTCCAATGCCACCCATAAGAAATTCCCCTGAAGTTTCTCAATTTGGTTCGCCACAGTTGCAGGAATAGGAAATAAAGATAGAAAATAAGCGGGTAAATTAGTTTCTTAATGTACCAACACACATTGGCACATTAAGAAATAATTGGAAAACAAAATAAAGGATATTATACTACAAGTTTTATGAAACTTGTATAATTGAATTTACAAGGAGAAGTCTAAAAAGTAGCTTATTTCAATCAATGAAGAGGAAAATATCAAACAAAGTACATTTGAAACTATTTGACGCCTAATGTAAACTTGCCGCATAATGAGAAACAAAAATTTAGAAAACAGGCTATTGTGAAATATCTAAAAACATAAGACACCAATAGTAACAAACTTCTCCAAAAAATACTGTCTGTGACAGATATTAATTATATTAACAGAAAAATATAATAAAAGCCAAACCTCCTCAACAAGACGCCGTTTTTTTCCTCCGGTTCGATTCGACCTACTAGGGGCAAACTGCGTACATGCTATACCAGAAAAAGAATTTGCCACTAATCTGCAACAACATAGGGCAGCATCTTTTCGTGTGGCTCCATCCTCATCATCCAGATATAAAACAACTGACTCTCTTGCAAATTCAAGAAGGTCATGGCCCTACACCACACATTAGCATCTTAGTAAAATTGAAGAAGCAACCAGAATAAATGTTGGATGGTAATTTGCAGACAAACCCTGAAGTTAAAACGAGCAAGAGTCTGCAAAGCAAGTTGCACTAGGGCTGAACCACTAAGGTCTGAAGTCTGCTGAGGGATGTTCATAATATTTCCTCTTCCCATAACAACAGCTGGCCTTCCCTGAAGATAATGGGATTTGGAAAGAACCATTGAAATGCAATCAAGCAACCGATCTTGAATAGTTGGCAGCAAAGATGGAATACTGGAATGACATCCAATGATAAGGAATATTAAAACCCCCTAGAACGATTTCTTCCTAAAATGATGAGAATGAAGGTTCAGGAATAACATGCTGTACCTGATAGTTATTTGCTCAAGGGCTTCTACAAGAGTAGGGGAAAGACCAGCAGAAAACATAACATCAAAAAGACCACGAACATGAGGTTCCATAACAGTGCCCATTGCTTTTGCAATGCTCCCAACACAAGCCAAAGCCTCAAGTGAGGGTTTACCTCTACGTGGAGCAATCTACAGAGAAAAAGTTTGATAACAGTCAGATATCACGTTCACAATCAGATTGATATTGCTGAAACCAACCAAAACTCAAACTGCATAGAAAAGTGACCAAAAGAAAACCAAAATTATAGTGAAAAGCAAGGTCAGAAGATATACTGCATCACGCAAGTGAGATGTAATTGTCGGCAAATAGTGCAATAGTTCCCCATCCAAAGCACCTGCCATCTCCCCAAGGGCAGTGAATCCACTGGCACGTTCAGCAGGTATTTTCAGAACTGCTAGAATATGATTCATGCATATCTGCAGGAAATTGCATCCCCCTATACACGTCATTTGGGCAACAACGGTAACATAAAGTTTGACACAACATTTTTACTGCCAGCTACTGCAGTTAAATTTTTTTTTTTTTTAATTTAAATGATGCTAAGTTAACAAACCGTCAAGTAGTTTGTAACAAATCGATCACGCAGAAAATGAGCAATGCGAGGCAAAAGAGAAGTTATGCTCAGGCGAACAAGCCGATCTCGGTGCTCTAGATATCTTAGGACAATTTCAGCAACTTCTCTGTACCTTGACATCATGAACTCACCCGTATTCCTGCCATTATGAAATTCAATTATATCTAAGTCACAAACTATTACATTTAAAGGATTGCATGAGGCAATGATTAGCATATCAAGATGAGACACAATACCGTAACATATTTATCTATCTTACCAGCGTCTAGTATGTGCAAAAAAAATTTGCGATAAGTAATTAACTTCATAGAAGAAAGGCCTCCAATGATTTTCAATCCCCACACCAAACAGCATGCCATAAACGAATACATGTACCATCTGCCACCTTAATTCTAGCAAATCTACCGAACCTCCCTGACCCCCCACATAATTTTCCATACTCCGAACCCATTCTGACCTTTTTATTTTCTTGATAAGTATGTAAACCACAGGGACCATTGATCGCAAAGAGCACCACACACCCCATAGGATGCCATATTTTTTCTCCGCCACCAAATTCCCAATATACAAGCCTCCAAATTAAATCGATGCACAAATCTTAGGCCAGCTTATTAGGTCAGGCGAAACTTAGATTATGTTTGGTTGGGATGATTTTGGGGAGGATGGAAAAAGGGGAGGGGAAAATAGGTGGGAGTGGTGTTTGGTTAGGAAGAGAGGAGAATAGAAAATTGGAGGGGCCTAGCTATTTTCTCTCCAGGCCCACGAAAACTTAATCTCCCAAATTGGGGAGAAAATGCAAAAGAAAAGGGGGAAGAGGTGTATTGTGGACGAAATTTTCCTTCCCCTAGCCAACCAGCTTCTTTTCTTTCTCTTCTTTTTGTTTTTGTTCATTTCTTCGTTGTCCATTTCTGTGTTGGTTTTTTTTTTCTTTTGGGTGCTCATCTCACTTTTTGTCCTTTTCTTCTCTTTGAATTTATCAATTTATACATTTCTTCCATTTTCATTGTTCTTTTTTTTTCCATTATATTTGGATCCTTTGCCTTGTGCTCTTTTAAAAACAAAAAGAAAAATAAAATAAAAAATGAAGTTTCCATACACAATTTTTTAATATAAAAAAAGCGTTACTTTTTTTTTTTTAATATATTTAATAGGGACATAATACTAACTTCATTTTCCATACTCTCATTTTTCTTCTCAACCAAACAAATAAGTTTTCAATTTCTCCACTTTTTCATCCTCCCAACCAAACACATATGAGATAAAACTAAATCTCTTATATCCTCCCGTTTTTCAATCATTTCCCCATTTTCTATCCTCCCAATTCTCCACCCTTCCAACCAAACGGACCCTTAAAACTCTTTTTTTTTTTTTTTGGATAGGTAAGAAAAAATATCATTGAAAAAGGAATATTTGGAAAAATACACAGGATTCACGATAGTGAACAAAAAGTAAAAAAAGCAAAGAAGGTCTGCTAGCATAAATCTAACAACTGAGCCAGAGATTTCCCAATATCCTCAAAAGAATGCCAATTCCGTTCAGTCCAAATAATCCACATTGAACAGCCTGGAACCAAATTCCAAATATCAGAATTATGTTTCCCAAGCCAATGATACCAACAAAATAATAAGTCTACAACTGAACCTGGCATGACCCAATCAATCCCAAACAACTGAAGCATATACATCCACAAAGAATGAGCTACCGGACAAAAAATCAGCACAGATTCCTCATTACAACAACACATACAACAACAATTCGCCAAAGGGCGACCACAAAGCATAAGGTTATCCAAAGTCAGAATTTGACCATGAGCTGCTGTCCACATAAAGAATGCCACCCTCTCAGGAACCTTTACTTTCCAAATACCCTTCCAAGAGAAAGTAGAAAGAGTTACATTTCGAATCTTATGATAAAAAGACCGAATGTCAAACTTCCCACTTTCATCATGACATTCACAAAAACGAACCCTTATACTCATCAACCCATCATGACATTCACAAAAACTAACTAGGTTTGTTTCTTTTTAAGTGTATGACATCATTATGACAAGGAAGCATTGGTACCAACAACGGACATGGATACAATATGAAACAAGTATGACATGGAAATCCTTGAAAAACTAGGATATGATTTAATAGAATACATTAATCAATCAATGATATATACATATATAATATCTGTGTATATATCATGTTAAATTTTGTTTAAATATTAAATAATAAGCATTGCAAATTTAAACCCACATCTCATACTATCTATAAGCAACTTACCCTAAGAATTTATCCAAGAATTGCTTATAGACAACTATGGGCTATGATATTGCACGTTCTTACTCTTCTCCCCCAAAGTCACTTTAATTTCCTTATAACCAATTGTCCCCATCTTGGTGTTCAACCTTCTATAGTTGTTTGAGCAAGCTCCTCAACTTGTCTGTATACATTATCTGTTACCTATAAAACCCCCCATTCCCTCATATTCAATATATCTACTTCCACAATGCTTATTTGCCTCCAAATTATTGAAAAGCCCATAGATCAGTTAAGCTGCAAGGTGCATCTTAGTACTTCTTTGGGGTTTTGACCTTGACCTAAACCTCATTGTCATTGTCATTGCCACTTGTATAGCCAAAGATCATTTTCTTTTATTTTGGTTGGTGAGAGTAAAGCTGAGGTGGCAGATGCCATTAGAGACAACCTTAGTAATCAATTTTCACATGCCTTCCTTGTAGAAATCAACCAGCAAGGCTTCTCGGGCACATAGATGGTGGTTTTGATTATCATAGGAAACAATTGTTTGGGTTTATGTTTATGTCTAAGTGAGGGGCTTCAGATTAAGACGGTAAAACAGGGAGAAATTTTGACAAGCAGAAGTAGGAGTAAGTTCACTTTAAGTATTGGAGAGCTTCTTCCAGATTTGGTTTCTCACTTTTCACCCCGTGTCCCTCATCCTGTGTCCTGTTCATGTCCTTTTGTATCCCAGATGCATGCTTTTATTTTTATATAAGTTAAGGGGGAAAATCCATTTGAAAACACGTATCAAACATGAATCAAGCTATGTTAAAGCAGTATCAGCATCCAATAAAACTAATACGTAGAGACTCTTTTCAAGTGTCCATGCTTCCTAGCAAACAAAGGTCTCAAAGGACAGCCCAAGCACAACTATATATATATATATATAGAGAGAGAGAGAGAGAGATAAAAGCAAAAACCTCATGTGCGAGAGCAAAAGGTTTTGCCATGTGGTACATTATTTGAGAATTCTTTCACTAGCTTTTTTTTTTTTTTTCGATAAGTAAAGGAAATTTTATTCAAGAACTTAATAATGAGTCACTCGAGCATACAGGAAGTATATAGCCAAGGACCAACATAATCAAATACATAAATTACAAGCATCCATCAAATCATAGACCGAAGAAATAGAATGACTTCCTATAATAGACATCCAGTCTGATAGATTTTAAAGAAGAAAAGTTTTAAATCAGCTATAGTCCTTTCGGAATCTTCAAAGCACTGGTTGTTTCTCTCCCGCCAAATGCACCACATCAAATAATGAGGGACAACCATCCAAATAACACCATTATGATGATGACCAAAATTTCCTTGCTAACAAGCAAGGAGCTCAACTACAATCTTTGACATCGCCCAGTGGATACCAAACAAGGTGAACACCATAGACCACAACTCATAAACAATAGGACAATGTAGTAAAAGTTGGTCTACCAATTCTCCATTACTTTTGCACATATAATACCAATCTAGAATCAACACCTTCTTCTTACATAAATTATCAATAGTCAAGAACGTTCCTAAAGCTACAGTCCAAACAAAAAATGCAACTCTAGAAGGAACCTTTTGCTTCCAAATACTTCTCCAAGGGAAGGATTGAGTACATACACCCAACAAAGCCTGATAGTAACTACTTACCTCAAAACCCTTACTCTTAGCAGGTGTCCAACCCATCTTATCCTCACCAATACCTCTCAATGAAACTCCATATATAACATTCCAAAAAACAAACAAAGAATCTGATTCCCTATCATGAATTTCTTGCAGGAATTCTAAGTCCCAAAAAAGAACCCCATTAGGAAACTACATGAGATCAGCCACATAAGTCTCCTTATCATTACTGATTCTG
This sequence comes from Castanea sativa, assembly GCF_040712315.1. Classification (NCBI taxonomy): domain Eukaryota; kingdom Viridiplantae; phylum Streptophyta; class Magnoliopsida; order Fagales; family Fagaceae; genus Castanea; species Castanea sativa. The sequence goes on along the minus strand of NC_134019.1, from coordinate 24,423,909 downwards.
AATAAATCTGGAAAACACATACTCAAAGCATTGTTAAAAGCGCGCTTAAGCGCAGAGCGCAAAGCCCTTGGGGCTTTTTCCCTATAAAGCGAAGCGCCCTCACAAAAGCACGCTTTTTTGAGCTTTTTTATTAAGCGCAAAGCGCGCTTTTTTGAGCTTTTTGTAATTTTTTTTTTTTTAATTCCTAATTTGATTTTTAGCCATTAGATATAAATATGTTTGATATAAGCCATTGATTTAATATATAAAAACTAATAGTGTGATGTGCTACCATACACCTAAGCCTATCTCTTTAAATATTTTTGAACTTTTAACCACAACCACACAAACAAACACTAAATCAGACACTCACAAAGATAAAATTACTTAACATTCTAGTACTTTTTAGCCTTTGCCTTCTTGGCTCTATACTTCTATTTTGATTCAACCATGTTTTGTAATCATGACCATCAAATATCATGGTTGCATATATTTTGTAAAGCACAAAAGAATTATATAAATGTTATATAAATTATATAAAATGTTTTATTGTAATTTATATGATTAATTGATCACTTGATTATTGTATTGATCATTAATAATAATTTAAAAAAAAAATTTATTAATTTTTTTTTAAATGTGCCCTTCACATTGATCAGGCACGCGCTTGCGCTTTGCGCCTAGGCTCCAGGAGGCCTTTGCGCTTAAGTGCACTCAGCGCTTTTAACAACACTAACTCAAGTTTCGAATTTCTAGACCCCCAGACTGGATTGGAGAGCATACCTTGGACCACTTCACCGAGTGACGTTTAGAATCATCTCCCAAACCACCCCAAAGAAAATTTCGTTGAAGTTGTTCTATACAATATGCTATTTCTGCTGGAACTGGAAAAAGGGAAAGGAGATAAGTTAACCTCCTTTCCAGCTTCTCAATGATAGGATTCCAAACTGCTCTATCTTTCCATTTTGCACCCAATGGAAGGCCTAAACATTTCATAGGAAGTGAGCCCTGCTTACAACCCAACGCATCTACTAGCATCTCAAAATTTGGAACCACTCCCACAGGAACTAGTTCAGACTTATCCAAATTAATTTTCAATCCCAATACAATCTCAAACCATGACAAAATCAAGCGCAAAAACAGCATTCGGTTGATATCAACATCGCACATAACCAACGTATCATCTACAAAGAGGAGATGAGATACCTGTAAGTGATCACCTGTGGAGGTACCCACTAAATCCGGACAATCGACCTTCTATCACCGCCTTATCCATCATTTTGCTAACTGCCTCCATAACATCAACAAATAATAATGAAGAAAAAGGATCACCTTGTCATAAGCCTCTATAATTCTCAAAGAAACCACATGGAGCTTCATTAATCAGAACTGAGAATTTGACCGTGGATATACAGTAAAAAATCCATTTTCTCCATTTTTCTGGGAACCCAAGCCGCTCATGCATATACATTAAGAAACCCTAGTTCACATGATCATAAGCCTTCTCCACATTCAAAATGCATAACACCCCCAGAATTCCTGATCTCACAACCTACTGTCGAAACATTCATTTCCAATGAGACATGAGTCTAGAATTTGCCTATTCTTAACGAAAGCATTTTGAGATTCCGAAATAACATCCTTGATCACCTCATTCGACCTATTATTAGCCAATACTTTAGCAATAATTTTGTAACCCCCCCCCCCTATTAGACTAATAGGCCGAAAATCTTTCACCTCTACTGCATCTGACTTTTTGGGAATCAAGGAGATAAAGGTTGTATTTAAACTTTTCTCGAACTAACCTCTCTCAAAAAAAAAACTTGAAAAATCTCCATGAGATCTAATTTGATAACATCCCAGCAAGCTTGGAAAAAAGTCATAGGGAAACCATCTAGGCCAGGAGCTTTATCCACCTCAAAGTCTTCAACTACCCCAAAAACTTCTAAATCATCAAAAGGCCTCACCAACCAGCCAACCTTGTCATCAGAGATTTTAGGAAAATTCAGCACATCCGGATGTGAGCAATAGACTTTATGTTCCGTAAATAGGTACTATTCACTCGGTTAGTGCAATGTGTCACTCGGTTTTGAAAGGGAAATAGGTACTATTCATTTAACCATCCACCTAAGCAAAGGTTTTAATGGATTGATTCACTTAAACCTCCACCTAAGAAATGATTTTGATGAATTTTTTTTTTTTATGAGTAAATAATTTCATTGAAAGCCAAGGAAAATGAGTTACTCCCATACACTAGCTGTCTACAGAGGGACACAGAAAAACAAGAAAGAAAGGAAAAAGGACATAGACAACAACATGAAAAAAAAAAAAAAAAAAAAATCCCAGAACTAGGAAAAGCTCAAGGAGGCCAGATTATCTAGGAACCCCTCATATACTAATTGAATTTTAATGGTGTAGAACATTCAACGATGCAGATCATCTAAACCTAGGAACTTCGTATGAGAGGATACTTGCTTTTGGCTGCATTCAATTTTCTTCTATGATTTCATGGACTAATTAAATTTCTCTTGTAATCCATTGGTGAATCTTTCTTTTGTATAGGTAAATGATTTTGTTCCAAAAATACAACCTCATGATTAATACAAAGCAAAAGATATGCTAAAGAATTGTAATCAAAGAATTAGAAGTAAAAGATATCCAATTAGCAAGTACCACTATCACTGAGACCCATGACAGTTGACCACTCATAAAGTAATCTAGGAAATGAAAGTCTGAACTGCACTTCCAAAACTTCCCCATCTTCAGAGGTACAGGAATTACACTCCCACCACAAAAGCAACATCAAACACAAAGGAAAGTTTACTAAACCAATCTCACCAACCAATTAGTAAATTAAAAAATCTACACAGCATCTCCCAATTAACTCCAAATAGACTAAAGACATGGCCACACAATAGGCCAAATCACAATGAATAAGCAAATGATCCACCAACTCCCCACTATACCTACACAAACAGCACCAGTCTACTAATGGGATAACTAGGACGCATGAAAACTTCATTTTGGGTGTCATACCCGTGTTATACCAATGTCATACCAACGCTGTGTTAAGTTATAATTTTTCAAAATTGCTCGTGTCATTGTGTCGTACCCATATCCATGTCTATGCTTCCTAGGGGATAAGTTCAACGATGGTATAGGTGCTCTTTTTTCTTTTCTTTTTTAGAGGAGGGGGGGGGGGGGGGGCAAACAGTTCATCAATACGAACTGTCAATCAAGCTTTAGTGCTGTAAAATTTCAATCAATCTCCCTCACTCTGGAATGCCGGATCTTTCTCGTCACTCTCAGTCCTCTCTTTCTCACTACATCTCTCATTCTAGTCAATTTGTGCCTTAGCCGCTCTGGTCTCAGCTTGCTGACACTTGTCTAAGCTCAACAACACTGATTTAATGTTCTGAAGTAAATTCCTTCACACTAAACAATTTCCCTGATAATAATTGCTTAACCAGAAACAAAATTAAACTTATCTTGTAAGATAATAGGAGAGAACACAATTAGCACTATTCTAAACAATCAACCATAAGTTATCTGAAATGAAAGATGTGCACCAATTGATATAATTCTTACTAAAATTTGACCCATTTGATGTTTTCCTTTTAGCTACCATATATGAGAATAACTAGAGGGTGTTTGGATTGGGTGAAAACTGAGTTATATAACTCAGTTTTCATCACCCATAACCCAAAATATGTGGGACCCACAGAAGAAACTTTGTTTGGGAAGATTTTTGAGTGTTGTTCTCATCACTCAAAACTCAAAAAATTTGAGTTTGAGTAATGAGAAACGGAAACAAAATTGAGAGTTTCCAAATGATGATAACTGATTTTAGTGGCAAAAGTGTAATTATATTGCACTGGTGGGCCCCAATGGCAGTGTATAGTCACATCTACTTCATATTACCGTTGGCTTTTTTTCCTTTCTTTTTCTTTGTTTCTTTTCTTTTTCATTTTCAGACCTCTTCTCCTCTGCTTCAGTTCTTCTTTTTTTCCTTTACTCTTCCACAAGCTTCTCTCTTCCTCCTCTCACTTCCCTTCCTCTCAAAAATCTGCTGCATCCGAAGCATTTGGCCAGCCAAAGAGAGCCCATCCAGCTGAGGAAGTTGCTGACCGAAGAGAGGCTTGATCGAGGGGAGGCTAGATCTGTGACCAGCAGGGCTCTCTCCCTCGAAACTCTGTAATTTCTTTTTCTTCTTTATTTTTTCTCTCTGTTAAAAAAGGCTGAAGTTTGAAAGCTTCGGTTTTTTTGGCTTATGGATTAAAATGAGGTCAAGATTCAATCAAAGAAGATCTTGATGGTCTAGGATTCTTTCGAATTTTTGTATTGAATTTTCTTAAAAATTTTAATTTGGCTATTCATCATTTTGTTAAAGAATGTTTAAGTTTAACTGCCTTTTACTTTTCCAAAAGATGCTCAGCATAATAACATTGAGCCAACTGATTTGCCAAACTAACACAGTTGTCCCCTGCAGCTGGATTGGTATCCCTTTCATACCGTTACGCCCAATAGGTCCAATACTTGAAACAATCTCCCTAGCACCCAAATTGTAAAGCCTCTGTTAACAGAATCAACAACAGAGAAGCATGAGCTGGGTTTTGCGGGAAGGGAGAGAAAATGAAAGAAAAGGGGCAGTGGGTGGGCTCCACCATTTTGCCAAAATTAGAGATAAGAGTGTGAGATATAACTTAGTTTTGTAACCAAACACAAATTTCAGAGAGATTTGAATTATTTTGAGAATAGAGATATAAGTTATGAGTTTGAGTGATGGGTTTTGAGATATGAGTTATGAGCTATCCAAACAGTCCCTTAGTAACTATTGAATTCTGTGCCGATACAGCATAAAAAATCACATCAGCACAATATCAGAGATTACAAAAAGCGTTCAAAATAATTGAAGAAGAAGAAGAAAATTGATCCCTCCATTCTATTAAAGCTAAAAAATCATATTAGCCATCAACAAGTAAAATTCAATTATCTTCACCAACCTCAACAGCTCCCCAACTGCAAGTAAAGAACCATGTATGCTGTGAACAGGAGCATTTCTACCCAATCCATCTTGTGTAGCCTCAAACATACGATAATACCTGTCAACAATGAGAGAATAGAACTCAATGTCTACATGCATCAGAAGAGGAGGAAAGGAGAGGAGAAGAAAGAAAGGTACCAACACAATAAGTTTAACAAGGATATTTTTTATAAGGAAAAATTTTATTAAACAAAATAGAAAAGTTCCCCATGTACGCAAGAGGTATACAATAGGAACACAATTAAGAATGAAAAGTGCAGCAATCAAGTAAGACAAGCAAAGTAGCAAAAGAAGAAACACCCGAAGCAATTACCCACTGAAACAAAGGGTTAAAGAATAAAAGCTTCAGATCATGAACCAATCTTTTGCACCCCTCAAAAGTTGAAGCATTCGTGTCCCACCAAATACCCCACATTAAGGCAATGGGGGATCAAGCTCCATATTGCTGCATTACTTTTTTTTATATATATATACATCAATAGTTGGGGGTGGGGCGATTTGAACCCTAGATGTCTCTATTGGAAACACCAAAGATGCCAACCAATTGAGCTACAAGGCTCTTGGCAAACAACATGAAGATCTAAAATCCATATATACCTCCCAAGCCAACTAGTTAAGAGCTTCACGATGCGCCTCAACATAACCCAAGCATTCCAAATAGAGAAAACACATGTCAACACCCATGACCTTAAGGAAGATAAAAATGAAGCAGCATGTGCAATGGCAACTTAAAGTCAAGTAAACAGCCAGAAATATTCCACTCTTGCAATGGAAAAATAACGCAGAGTCCCCACTAAAAATATGTGCTCCACTCCAAAAATCATATGACTTGATGCCAGATTTTTTCTGACAATTTGTTTGTTTTATGCAAGGAACAAAATACCATTTCAGTATATTGTTTGGGTCTGTCCAAAAACAGAAACATTTTGGAAATATTTCAGAAATACCACAGAAATGTAAACTAATTTAAAAACAAGTGGAAACTATTAAATACGTATTATAAATCCATTTTATACAATAAAAAAATGTGTACACGCACGCATGTGCATAAGAGAAATAATGCAAAGGGCCTTTAGCATTAATGGCATTTAGCCCCTTTATGACAAAATAATAATACCTTTAGCATTAATGGCATTTAGCCCCTTTATGACAAAATAATAATACTATAATAATAAGGTTAAACCCACAACAATTAAGTGTGTCAATTTAGTCCCTTAACTTGATCTGATTTTAAAAATTTTAAACTTTCCATAATAACTTATTCTTCTTTTTTTATTTGACATGTGCTTCATTTGCCACATCAACTAATTTTGTTTAATTTAAATAGAGGGAGACCCAAAGATGAAATTGACTTGATAAGGCCCAAATTAAACTGTAATAGTAGTACATATATATATAAATAGTAAACTGTACCTAGCAGTAGGAGGACCAAATTAGTAACTTAAATGAAAAATAAAAATAATAATAAAAAACTCTTTACAAGTAATAAGATTTTATTGATGACGATGAACTACCTCATGTACACAAAGTGAATAACTAAGATAGCCTCCAAAATTACAAAAATATGAATTACAATCGACGCAAGAGGAAAAAAAAATTGTTAAGGTACCACCTAGGTAATTGCAGTGCAACAAACCAAGGGGCACAAGCTTATCGACATTGGGTGTGTGTGTGTGTTAATAATCAAATGAAAAGTTGACTTTTGAGTGGACCATAAGAACCCCATGTGTAAGGACAACAGGCCATAACCTAAGAGAAAGGACTACAATCAAACCCTCTACTTACCCCCCCCCCCCAAAAAAAAAAACCAAGCAAAAATAAAAACAGAAAACACAATTGAAGAATATATTATCAAAAATTATGGACTAACCACTGCACACGCCAACGCGTCTCACGCTTTTCAATAACTTTAAGGCAAGCACGCAATGCATCTACAGCTCTCTCTCGAACAGCCAATGTTGGATCCCTTAGAGCAACCCAGATAGCATCAACAAACTCAGGTACATGAACATTGAACACAGTCGAAGCATTTTCAGCCATTTCCTACAATGCAAAGAAAAAATATCTCAAGCACATTCTCAGCAAGAGGAAACTAATTAAAATATAAAGGAGTATTTCTACATAGAGAGAAGAACAGGATGGTCAACTTGTAACTTTCATTCAAACCCCAACTTTGGAGCAATGCAATACAGTGAACTAAAAATCCTTGGTTTGCTTTCTTGAAACACTATATTCTACCAAGGTTCAACAGGAGAGTGATTATAAAATTATTTCGACTCTTGCTAGAAGCCATGGCTTTGAGGTTATAAGCTACAATAAGGCTTTAAGGTTGTGGGTTGCAAGTCTTGAAATTGGTTTGGAAAGCATCTATCAACCATTTGGAATATGGTACCGGCATGTTTAATGTGGTTGGTTTGGCAGGAACATAATACCCACATATTTGAAGACAATGAGAGACCCTTAGACCTCATAAAATCTCTTCTCCTCGGTATTATGTTTCAATGGGCTCGTATTTGGGGTTGTACGAATTGTATTTCAATTTCTAAATTCTTACATTCTGTTCACTTAAGTTCCTGGTTTTGTTGTATTTGTTTCTTATTTAGAGTGTTCACCATGGTGAACATGATGTTCAGTTTTTTCAATAAAAGTCTTATTACCTATACAAAAAAAAAAAAATCAAAGTAAAAGCCCACAAAGTGTAGCCTTAATTCACTTGGATAACAGCTCTGAAGAGACTTCTAATGACTGAGAAATTGAGAATGAGGGGAATAATCATTGCAAATTGGTATTGCATGAGTAAATCAAATATGGTGGATCGTCTATTTCTTCACTGTGACATCAAAAGGGAAATGTGAACTCTTGTGCTCTGTTTGTTCAAAGTTAGATGGGTCAACCAAGAACACCAGTTGAATTATTGGCATCTTAAAAGGAGGACATTCGGTAGACAATCTACTTGTTATATTTGGAAGGTAGTTTCTTCATGTATAATGTGGAGTCTTTGAAGAGAGGGGAATTTGGGTACCTTTAAAGGAATTTGGGTACTTTTAAAGGGTGTAAATTACTAAAGATGGATGTGAAGCTGAAGCTTTTGTTCTTGAGTTCCCTCTATAATTGGAAGGTGGCTCCTAGTTCTTTCTATCTTTTGAACACGTAGGAGTTCTTGATCTTTTGAACTTTTATGTTAGTATTTGTTTTGGGAGTTTCTTTTTCTTTTCTTTTTTGGTAAGTTCTACACGCACCCAATGGATCTTGAACTCACAACCTCACCCAACATCCCATTATTAAGAAAGGAGGAAGTATCAATTGAGCAATGTACTAGGGTTAGTCCCTTTTGGCATTCCTCTAATGCAATTAATTACATATTTTTTTGGTTTCCCACAGTATTTCCTCAAAGTTTTCAACCAGAAACTAATCACTGTTCGCGACGACTGTGCCCATAGCGGGGTAAATCGCTGGCCCAGGGAGTTTTTTCAAAGTGCTGGTGCCCGGACTTGAACTAGGGAGCTCCTAGTCAAACCCAAGACAGCCATTTTGAGACCGAGTGCCCAACCATATTGTCTAACAATATAAAACATCCCAAGATGATATGCAATGGTCTTATAATGAGTAAACTAAGAACAGATGTCAACTAGTTGCCATTATCAAAATAAATAAATAAAACAAAAAACAAAAAAGATGTCACCTAGTTGTAAGCAACAATATCATGAATCAAAATTCCATTTATTTTTCAAAGAGAGAGAGAGAACTTCCCTAGTTTAATAATTTTATGCTAGTCAATAGCTAAGCACAAAAATGAAAAGGGTACACTTACTTTCAAGATTAAGACAGCAGCAAAACGGCGATACTCTACCCTATCCCCACGAAGCCAATCCAGAGCAGTATTTACCTAAGAAAACAAAAGGCTTCAGACAGTTAGTGCTCCTAAAGAACCACACTACAGAGTACCAAATGTGAAGAACACAACAAACCTGGCATTCCACTTCATCAGCAGTCATTGCTCCACCAGCCCTAGCTAGATGGCCCAAAACTCTACTAGCAAGGATCAAAATGTCAGGATCCCGCTTTACCTCAAACACATACCGCATGTAACTAGAAAACTTAGAAACTTTGGAGGCATTCTCGCCAAGTGCCACATCTATCAACTCATCAATAGCTCTTAAAGCTCCCAAATTGTCAGCAACATCGCTGCTTTCTATAAGGCTGGAAATTCGCTCATACAACTGATCCATGAAACGAGAAAAAGCTTCTCCACTAAGATCACGAGCTTCTTCCTCCAGATGTTTCCTTAAAGCCAATGAAGCCCCCTCCTGCAAATAAAATGCCAAAGCTTTTAATTTTCAGTAAAAATCAACAAACAACTATACTCAGTAGTGGTACTAAAGTAGCAAATAAGTTAAAACACACATACCCATATCATAAGCAATTATAAAGTTATGAGATAATGCCAGAACAGAAACTAAATTTAACAAACAATCAATGCACAGAAATTGAATTCTATTAAAGATAATGCATCCCAAACAAAAAAAAAAGCTTAAAAGCCTTCCATAAACTATGAAAAAGCCAAACATCAGATTCTCTCACTGTTTCTTAGTAACTTTTAACTATAGAGGAAATTAAAACAAAAAAATTATAATAAAAAAAAAAATCCCTTCATTTCCCTCACTTTCTAGGGAACCAATCAGAAAGCAAGAAAACAAATTTTTAAAACTATCAAAGCAACCTAATCAGACAAAATCTCAAAACGCAAAGAATTTTAATTCATTTTCTCAGCATCCAAACGGAAAGCAGGGAGAGAGAAAGAAGAAAACTTGGGGGATGTTGTTACCTTGGGGTTGCCACGTGTGCAGAGGTCGGCGAGGATTCGGCTGAGGGCGTCGAAGCTGCCGGCACCGGCACCGGCTGCAGCAGCTGCAGCGGCGGCGGCGGCGGCAGCAGCGCCGGCGGAGAAGCGGAGGGACTGTGCAGTGGAGGCCATGTGGCTTCCACAAATTGGAAACCCTAATTAAACCCTATCTATCTAAACTCTCTCTCTCTCACTCTCTCTCTGTGTTTGTTTGTGTGTGAGATCACTCAGATCTTTGAGGCATCGAAGTATAAGAAAGCCGTTGTGTACGGTTTGCCGTTATTAAGTACGCGTGGCTGACAGCCTAGTGTGTGTGGACCTCTCTCTCTCTCTCTTTCTCGTTCTCTTTCTCTCTGTCTATGTAATAAGAAGCAACCTTACACTCTTTGAGAGCGTGAAAAGTGCATACCCCAAACACATTCTCATTTTGGGTCTTTCTTTTTTTTGGGTGGAAGTTGATTTTTTTTTTTTTTTTTAATTTGTTGATACTTTACAATAGAGGTATCTTGTACTATTATAATCTTAGCATCTATCTACCAAATAGAGAAATTTTGTAGGCAAATTAAAAATTGTTGACTTTTTTTTTTAGAATAAAAAAAAAATTGTTGACTTAATTTCATGATATATGCGAGGGTCAAACCATAAATTTACAAGCTTAGTAAGAAAATATTGTACATTTAAATAAGGGATATGGCTAAACTAGAGCCATTTAATTAAAGGACAAATTTTTCTCAAAAAAAAAAAACAAAACAAAACAAAAGTTTTTCTGTGAGAGACTGGGAAATTGCATCTCAAAAAAAGAGAGATTTTTAGAGTGCTTTCTAGGGCACCTTTCTTTTTAGGTAAGTAGTGTGAGTCGCTACTTACTTTTTATGTACAAAAAATAAGAAAAACTAAATACAAAATACATGACCGAATTGCTTCGTTTCATTGATTGAATAAAAAAATACAAATTTGAAAATTTGAACTTTACATGGCTTTGAGTCCTAATTATAATCTACCAAATATACATGACTTTTTGTCCTAGTTACAATCTACCCAAAATAAATAAAGACAAGACTAGATTTACTTAGCCAAAAGAACTAAATCTGAAGACTTAGGTTATGGAATGGGGAGGTGCTAGGCACCCATTCCGTCCAGAGAGAGTCTAGTCTTTTAGACTCTTGTGACCAATGTACCATTTTATGCATGACATGAATAATATGATAAACATGTGAAAGATAAACATAAATTTATTTATGAATGAAGCCTTTTCTTTTGAAAAGAATCAGATCTGTTTTAGTTGGTGAAAAAAATGGTTTTTTATTTTAAAAATATCAGATATGTTTTGTAGTATATAAAAAAAGTGGTTTTTGGAGATGAAAATTCAGATCAATTTTGTAATGATAAAAAAAATGATATTTTTTTTATAGCAAAAAAAAAATCAGATCTGTTTTTATGTTGTATAAGAATGAAAAAGATTTTCTGAGAAGAGAGTTTCACTCATAATTTAAAATTTTGCAACAAACACAAACATAATAAGGCTTTATCTTTTCCTTTATTTTAAAGATATGCAGATATTAAAAATTCATATTTGTATCTTGAGAAAGATGCAAATCAGTTTTGATTTGAAAAAAAATTAAATCTGCATCTAAGGAAGATGCGGATTCCTTTTTATTTTAAAGAAAGATTCAAAACTACATCTTAGAAAGATGCAAATCCATTTTATTTTAATGCAAATCCATTTTATTTTAAGAAAAATTCAAATTTGCATCTAAGAAAAATGCAAATTCATTTTATTTTAAGGAAAAAAAAAAGTTGACTACATGCAAATCTTTAAAATTAAGAAACAGATTATATCAACAATAAAGAAATCAAGAACATATTTTCATGAACTAAATTGATCATGGTAAAATATGAATATCTAAAACAATTAAACATGCATCATCTTGATAAAGAAAAGCATAAGAGCAAAAGGATTAGAGAACAACATCTTGCATGAGCACACTTTGTTCTTGAAAGAATGTTTTAGAGTTCAAAGAAATTTGTTCAATTCTCTTTGAAACCTAAAAACCCTAATTTAAGCAGCAATACTCAGAGAATGGATCTGAAAATATGGGTGATTTGAGAGCCTAAAACTTATGCCTCTCAGAGCGTAGCAAAAAGGTGGTGAATTATGAGGTTCAGCCTCTATTTATAGAAGTCAAAGGACTCTAAAAAATAGGTACAGACGATTAGGATTTGAATCCGGACGCATCCTTTTGCAGAAAAGGTCGAAAAGGGTGAGCCTTATCGTCACCCGAAGGCCGTTAGGCCAAAACCCACAAGGAGAAAATTCGGCCCTTTTAGAGTGCCCTTTGGCACTCCAAAAGTGTTGAATTGCCCTTAGGACTCCAAACACTCTTTTGTGTTCGGTGCCATTTGGACTCCTCTTCTAGGGTTTTTTTGGCCGGTCCTTGTACCTAGACGCATTTTCATCCTCCATCTATGATTTTTCATCTCTTTTTGGATAATTCAGGCTATTTAAGAGTAATTATCTTATAGATAAATACCCTAAAATAAATCTTGATAAGGTTCAGATTATCTACAGTTTTATTGTTATCTAATCACCATTTTTATTCCTATGCATGCAGTCCTATTTTAAACACTAATTATCAACCAATCACAAAATTACTTAATTAATCTTAATGGTTTAACAAATCAGAATTTATTTAAACCAATCATGTGTGGTCGACCCTACCTAGACACCATGCATGCTGACCGTGCAAACTTGATCGTGCGATATCTTTTGGTCCGATGGTCCGATTTGAAAACCAGAAACACCGTTGCGATCGTTAAAATCTCAAGATCATTTTCATGATATGTAATGAATGACATGATGCATGTAATGCAAAGACAAAATGATGTATGTAATGCAAGAACAAATTGATGCATGTGATGCAATTATGATTTTTGAGGAACATGGATGGTCATTCAAGGCATTCTCATTGATTAAATCATGGGTGCAAGATTGAATGTCTACACTTTCTTTTTTTACCACCATTATGTTAGGTGCTAATTATGCACTACCCCCAATCAAACCCAAGGCAACAATAAGGTTTGATAAACAATTTTGAGAAAAGTTCCTAACCCCCAAGCATTTAACAAAATGGTAGCAAAGAACACCATTCAAAAAGCATGGGGGTTAGATACAAGGCTACGGATACTGGATGTAGGCCCAAACCTTTTGACATGGTATCCCCCGTTGTTGCATCAAAGGTTGGAATCTGACTGGGGTCATGGAGGAATTTGAAAAAAAAGACGTTATGATGAACAAAACCCGTTTATGCGGGTTCGAGTTGCTCTCCCTATCGCAAAGCCACACTGTCATGGTAGTTATGTTGTAGGTACTGATGGAGAACGCACTTGGGTCAAATTCAAGTATGAGAGATTGCCCATCTTCTGCCACTTTTTTTGGATTGTTAGGCCATGATTTGTGCCACTATGCAAACCATTTCGCAACAGAGAAGAAGTTGTGTACCAATATGGTGATTGGCTTAAGGCAGTGAGGAGTCAAACAAAACCTGCACAGACGCATGAAGCGGGTCGGCACAACGGCTCTGATGGCAATAAGGATCCTAAGTTGGAATTGTCAAAGGCTTAGGAACCCTTTGTCAGGTCGAAGCCTTCACAAACTTCTGAGGGAACAAGCTCCCATGGTGTGTTTTTTATTAGAGACTATTCTAGATAAAGAAGGATTTCATAAACTTTACAAAGATTTACCATTCCAGAATCGCATTATAGTAAAACAACTTGACTCGGGAGGTGGCTTGGCATTGTTGTGGAAATCAGAACTCAGTATCGACCTTGTTAATTTCTCGATAAATCACATCCTTGTCAAAGTAAAGGAGGAGGACGGGTTTGAGTGGTTTCTAACTAGATTCTATGGCTGGCCAGAAGCTACCCAACGAGAAAAATCTTGGGCCTTACTGAATCATCTCAAGACAGTGGTGAAGGGACCATGGATGTGTATAGGATATTTTAACACTATCCTTCATGCATCTGAAAAACTTAGCAAGCGACCATGCCACAATAATTAGGTTGATTTCTTTTCGCAATACTCTTGATTCTTGCCATCTAAAAGATTTGGGTTATCATGGTTACCCGTATACTTGGAACAACAAAAGGCCGGGTGACGCAAATACAAAGGTATGCCATGACCGTGTTGTTGCCATGAGAGACTGGACTGATAAGTTCCAACTCAGTAAGTTGATTCATCTCTCTTCACATTCATCTGATCATCTTCCTATCCTTCTTCAAACACGTTGTTACAAGAAGCAACGACCGAGGGGGGGGGGGCAGAGGTTTTAAATTTGAGGAGATGTGGCTATTTTGGGAAGATTGCGAGGTAGTGGAATTAAAAAAAAAAAAAAAATCTTTAACAAATTTTTCCTAGAAATAGAGACTATCTTAATAAGAAGGGCCTCAACTGCAATAGCGAATTGTTGAAACCTTTAGTCCAAGAGACTATAATAAATCAACCTCTCGGTCATGAGACAGGAATATGTTGCATATGTGTTACATATCGTTTGCGCTTGGGATTTTTTGAAGTGCGATGGCATGACTCCTCTTAAAAATAGTAAATCACATGTATGCAAGCCATTTGGCCATGCAATCACGCTCTAATTGGAGTATTACAACAGTGTGAAAAATAGATTGAATGTTATAAGGAAATAAAATAGAGCAATAAGTAGAGAATTTAACTAAAGAAACTCAAATCTTCAATATTAAATAAACTAAATAAAGTTCAATACACGAATAAAATACTACTTAGCTAGATACAGAAAAGTTTGGCTAGTCTTAAAAGAAATAAGAAATAAAAGTAGTAGAAAATGGTTCAACAAGTTAGGTAGTCGGATCTTGGGGCACGACAGGGGTTATTGAGGGAACTTCATAGGCAACTGGAGGGGCTGAACCAAGGCTTTATAGGGGAGCACCCCGTGTCTTGGGAGTGGTAGTTGTCAAGTTCTCATCGATCACCACCACGTGAGAATCAATTTGTTGGGACAACTCCATCATGCTAGGGCTATCCACCTTCTCTTCATCATCATTGTTCTTGGATTGGTCTTGAGCTTGGACCTCTATGGGTGGGTCATCGGGCAAGGGAATTTGGTTAGCATCTCTGAAAGGGGAGGTGTCAGGGAGCCCAATTGCATTCACTGCCGCCATCCAACCCTCCGTAAACCTGAATTTTTGAGCCTAAAAGACTATTGCCACCGCTGAGTTTTTGGCATCCTTGAATCCCATATTATAAAAGACTTGCTCACAATTCTCCATCATCTCCTTCAAGTTGGCAAGTTCTTTGTCATGGGCGGAGACAATGCTTGCAACCTCGGCAAGTTTAACTTCAGCCTCACTAAGCTTCCCCTGCAAGTCCTCAACTTTCTGCTCGGCCAACTCCCGAGCCCTTTCCACGGTGGTTGCTCGACGCTCTGCTGCATTCAACTCTAGAGTTTTTTTTTTTCATTTAAGCTGGCCTTGGCAACTTGCTTTAACTTATAATAATATTACTGGTTGTGCTTTGTGTTGTGATGGAGGATTTTTAGCTCTTCAAGTTATGAATTTAAGTGGCTCTGAATTCATATTTGTGATATTTCATGTTTAATTTTTATGGGTTTTTATTTTTATTTTTTTTGTTTGGCGTTGAATCTAGTTTTCGTAGCTTAAATAAGAGCATTAGTATTAGTGGTGCCAAAAATTTACTTTATCTATCTTTTCACCTCTTTTTACAAAACATCCAACAACAATAGTTTTATTTTAGTATTCAATACAATAAAATAATATATCTACTACCACAATAAAATAATATATCTTTTAATAATTTTTTTTTACCATCTTAGCTACAGTGTACAGCCATCTTTGGCTGTGCATTGTAGCTCAACAGCAAAAAAATATGGTTTCTACTCCACTGATGCATTAACCTTTTGTTCCACTTTTGTTATATTTAGTTGCTAAATTTATCATTTTACTTATTTCCCTCTACTAATACTAATGGTCTAAGCTTTTATTCTTGAGGTTGACATGCTAGTTTCCTGGCTTTATTTTTGTTTTACACAATTTTTAATTTTATCGCCAACTGCCAATCATTTGCAAATACTTTTCTTCTTTGGCTTTCTGGGGTTGTTTATGCACAATCAATTTGTTTATGCCCAATCACAGATGTCAAATTCTGTCCCAATGTGGGGTTTAGGAATGCCCTTGACTTAGCTTTGTTAATGCATTCCAAATAGGGGCTGTTTCTTGTGATTTTACATGTTTTGCTTGCATTTGCTTCTCATGTTGGTTTCTGAAGTTGTGGGAAGATAAGACTAACAGTCTATAAATGCTGGGTTGATGACCTTATCTTTTTTCACCATTTTAGTTTTTGCTCTTGAAGGTTGTGTAACTTGTGTTATCTGATATTGCATTCATAGCATTTGAACTTCCACCTAAAGGGGCTACTGGATAAAAAAATTTGGAATTTCTTTTTCACTCAAGGCTTGATTTGGTGAGAACTTTTTTTTCTAGACATTTTTCATTACTTTTCAAGTGATAACATGTCTTTACCATTAATGTTATCCTGTCTTCAATAGTCTTTTACTGTGTGTATCTAGGTCTTAATGTTAAGACTCCATAAAGTAAGTCAATTCATAAAGAAAATTTTCATGTTGAGTGAACTTGTGTCAATGTATTTGCTATTCACTGAGTTTCTAATGCTAGATATTTTCAATCTTACATAGGTGAGCTCCCGGTGAAATTTGGCTCAGCAACTCTGGTGATACTCTTGTTACAGGTTCCATGAGAATCATGCATGTATGTTCCTCTCTTTTGTAGTTAATTCAAAATATAAATACTTGTGCTACAATATTTTCTGGTCCAACTAAAGTTATATATGTATGTGTGTGTGTGTATATATATATATATATATATATATATATATGAAAACCACATAATTTATATAAGTCGTTAAAATGGGCTTACAAAAAAGAAATTGTAAATCTATGCTTCCAATCCAATATTTGCTGGTCCATTTAACGAAGAGGAATTGGGGAAGGGAAGTGAAGTGAGATAGAAAAAAGAATTAAAAAGTTAACGTGGGCTGTGGATTTATTTAATTTTTATTTTTTGTATGTGGAAGGAGAATTCAAAGGAAAATGAGGGGTTATTAAATTTTAAGGTTCCAAGTGTATGAATATTCTTCTCCTGAAGTTTCATTAAAAAGAAAAAAGAAAAAACATTTTCTTGATTTTCACTCTGTTTTTTTACTTGAAAGATTTTCGGGATGATGTTGAGGTAAATGATTCAAAATTGGGCTCAGAGAAACAAGCTACTGTTCCTACTCCAAAGCCCAATGCGATAGAAAATGTCTATTATTTCTTTTATTGGCCCACAAAAGACAACTTCATGGAAAAGACAAGGGCGGGCTTTACAATTGGATAATTATGAGCTTGACAGTCTTTGCTTAGGCCCATTACATGTTAAACGAACTTGTTTACCCATGGAAGATTTTTTTTTTTTTATACGATATAGAATTCTACTCTAACCTAATCTAAGTGTATATGTGTGTGAAACTCTCTCCTGAAGATTTGAACCCCGGCCCTTACCCCCCACACCCCACAAACACTTATACTTGTGGAGTGACCATCGCACCAAGGATGTGCGGTGGTACCAGTGGAAGATTTATTTGTGTACATTTGGGAACATGTTATTAATTTTTGCTTCTTTTTTTTATTTTTTTATTTTTTTATGTTGCTGAAATTGAAACCTGAAAGTGTTATTTAGTTTTTTACTAAAATGTTTTTGCTGAAAATAGGCTTAAGTGTGCTTATACTTTGAAAATTTGAGAAAAAATAAGGAAAAATGAGATTTTAAAAAGGTGTACATAACAACTAAAAAGCAAAGATATGACTTATCTAGCTTTTATTTAAATTTTTTTATTGAAAATACTGTAAATATAAGGTAAAATTTAAATAAAATAAGTAGATGATTTAGGTGAGACCCATAAGTAATAAGAAAAATAAA
This sequence comes from Castanea sativa, assembly GCF_040712315.1. Taxonomy (NCBI): domain Eukaryota; kingdom Viridiplantae; phylum Streptophyta; class Magnoliopsida; order Fagales; family Fagaceae; genus Castanea; species Castanea sativa. The sequence goes on along the minus strand of NC_134019.1, from coordinate 24,406,024 downwards.
TAAAAGTTAAATAAAATAAGTAGGTGATTCACATAGGACACGCAAATAGTAAGAAAAACAAGTAATAAACTGACTTATAAAGTGACTGCTCATGTTAAGTAGATTTTAATGAATGATAATAAGAGAAATTGCTCTCTTATTTTACTATTCTCGTGGAAAATGATGTTACTTTTTTAAATCAAAAAAATCCTAACCTTGTTTAAAAAAAAAAAAAATCAAATCTTCAAAAATATATATTTTTTTTCTTGGATTAAATTTAGGTACAATGCCTTAAATCCAATACATTAGTTTCATCATTTAAATTAAAATACATGGTTTTATTAACCAATTAAACACATACATAATTTTTTTTTCTCAAGGAAAATTAAATTCAATGTAGCTATCTGTTGGAGTTTTTTTTTAATTTTTAGAAACACACACATATAAGGGGAGGGGATGAGATAAGGAGGGGCTATAAGCTTTTAATTGGGAAGCTTATCATTTATTTTATATGAGAAGAAGGGGCCTACAAGCTTTTAAGGATTTATATTAGTCTAAAATAAAAATATTGCTTAAAGCGTCCAAATTTTAAATTGATAATATATATTTTGTAGGAGTAGATCTTACTGGCTTTGATACTAATAGAATACATTGGAAATTTATTGTTTTGTCTAGAATATGTTTTGATGCTCCCATGTACCCATGTTTTTACCATCAATAATGATTAAAAGTCTAATGCTTAATTACAATTGGCACATACCAAAGGAAAATTATTTGTCACACTTGAAAATTCAAGATTTTGTGTGATTGCTCCTCCGTCTAGAGCTATTATAGCTACATTGTATGCTTGCTCTGTCTCTCATCAGCTCTCCAACCCATGACTTGGTGCTTTTTTTAGGTGAAACCATGACTTGGTAATTGCAAGTGCAACAACGAGGAACCTATGGAGTCCCTAATAATTTCTCATAATAATTTCTATTTCTTTTTTTTATTTTCTATCACTGTTTCGTCAAAATTCAAAAGGATGAAAAAAAAATAATAAAAAAACTTTTGTATTTTTTTTCTTTTATCAATAATCATTTAGTCGCTAAAAACCTAACAGTTTTACTAACATTGTTTTATACAAAAATGTTCAAAATTCAAATATCTTTTCTAACTATCAAATTATAGAAAGGGACAAAAGAAATTATCCTCTTTTCATCTTTAATTTTCTTGTTGTGAAACATCCATAAATAGAAGAAAACTATACAAGTACAAGTGCACAACATATTTCTGAATTTGTTTCTAACTTTTATTAAAACAAAACAAAATAAAAAAAACTTTTGAATTTCAATTTGATTTTTTTTAATGGGTAGTGCTAGTTCTTTTTGTTTTATGTCAGATTTTTTACTAACTTTATAGGGTATAAAGTCAATAAAGTTGACTTTTTGAGTTTCACTTATTAGTTTAATAATATTTTCAGTAATCTTATCAATTTATACTAATTTTTTAAAATGGGCACCGCAAGGTAACCATTAACATATCTTTTTTTTAATAAGTAATTTCATTCTAAAATATAAGTTTTCTCAACAAAAAAAAAAAAAAAATCTGAAAAAAAAATCTTAACATATTATCTAAAGATACTTTCCAATATTTCCCTCAAAAAAAAAAAAATTCCAATATAACTGAAAAAAAATGATAGTTTAAATATGATATCTTGAAACATTAATTATTTCTTATATTTCATTTTGTGCTAAAAAACAGATCCTTCTTTTTGAATGGGTTTTACTTTTTACCATTACTGGAATTTGAATTATGAGATTCTGTTATTTCAACTGCCAATAATGACAATTGAATACCCAAAATATTTCCCTTTTTATTTTTTCATTTCTGTCAAAAAAAAAATATTTTTTCTCCATACAGCAAGTAAATCTTTATCATTAACCCTGTTATCTGCAAAATTAAAGTTAAAAGATAGTCAACGGCTACCCTTCCAAAAACAAAGTCCCATAATCTAACGGCTCCAACCTTTTTGAACTATTCAATGATATTTTTCCCCAACGGTCAAAAACACCTCACCATTTTAAATTCCCAAACCCTGCCTTTCCTTTCTTTCACTTTGAAAACTAGCCGTTACTATCAAATCCTCTATCCCCCATTTCTCTCTCTCTAAAATCAAATCCTCCAAGATCTTCAAGAACCTTGCCATTTTCTTGCTCCATATTTTCTCTCTCTTTCTCTTTCTTTTTCTGAACAAATTAGTCACCAGGTTCACTTCCAAACCCATCATTCAAACTCTCTGAGAAATCGAAATCCATGGCTTTGCCTTCAAACAAAGCTTCTGCCTCAACGATAATGTCTGGCAGACCAAACTCAAGTGCAAGAAACTCAGAAACCAGCAACCCCATCAGAAGGAGTTTCAGTGGGAACCCATTTACGAAACCCTCCGTTGTTACCAACCCAAGAGGGTTTAATCCCAATACTCCGGCTAATAGCCCTTCAGGTTTGGCTTTCTTTCACGCCCTTAATTTTCATGTTCTTTATTAGTCTCTTTTACAACAATAATGATAAAATAATCGTTTATTTGTCAGCCAAGAATGTGGGTGAAAGTTATATGAAATGATAGGAAAATGTTTACAAATTTTTGTGTTGTGATTAATAATTTGACACATCTTTTGGAGTTTTTCTTTTTTGGTTAGAAAGTATAATTTGTTTTATTGTTTGGGTTTTCAAGGAGTAAGGGAAACAAAAAATCAAACCAAATAATGTAAATTATTGACCATGTGTTTGCCTTAAATATTTGGCTAGATGAAGAATAGTTGCTGAGAACCTGGAAAATGTTTAATCATGGTTCTATACTCAACATTAAGAATCATGATGCAATTTTTTTTTCCCTTTCTTTTCTTAGACTTAGAAGTGAAGAACTTTTCATTGGATGTATTTTAATTTATATATGAAATGGGTTTTGTTCTGTTCAGTCTAAATTCAAATTCTCTATTTTACTCAAAATTATCTCAACAATAGTATAGTAACGGTTTTGTTCTGTTCAGTCTAAATTCAAATTCTCTATTTTACTCAAAATTATCTCAACAATAGTATAGTAACGGTTTGTGGGTTTTAATTTATGTTCTTTTCCATGTTGATGGATTGCAGATTTTCATCGAAGAAACTCTATAGGGAGAGATCAAGAGGACAAAGAAAATACAAAAGATCACAATCTTAAGCCTGGAAGAGTCAGATCTCCTGCAGTTGCTTCAAAGGGCACAAAGAATTTCATGTCTCCAACCATCTCGGCGGCTTCCAAGATCACCCCATCTCCAAAAAAGAAGATATTGGTCGAGAGGAACGAGCCAGCTCGAACTTCTCTTTCATTCTCTACTGAGAAAAGCCCGTGCCGGTCTGTGAGATTCTCAGATATAGTGGAAAACATTGATTCAAAGGCAGATTCTAGTTTGGAAGAGAACAAGATTGAGGCCTCGGATGACAAGGAGGCAAGTCTTACAGCTTCTTCAATTTCAGAAGCTTTGAGATGTGAGGAAGTACTTGATCCTGAGGTAACTGTGAGTTCCAAGATTGACTCAAAATCTTTACCTGAGACTGTTACTGATGAACCAGATTGTGTTAATCTTGACCCAACTTTCAAGATTAGTCCTACTTCTTCGTGTTCATGGTCGTGTCCTATATTAGCGCCTCTTGATGCAGACCCTTCATTACCTCCTTATGATCCTAAAACCAATTACCTTTCGCCTAGGCCACAGTTTCTTCACTACAGACCAAATCCTCGAATTGAGGTTTATCTCAACAAGGATGATGGAAGGCGACTTGAGGAGAGCTTCATTTCTGGAAGCTTCTCAGACACTGATGCTACGGAAGAGGCACAATCTGACTACTCGCAGAAAGAAAGCGAGGATGTTTCTTCGGTTGAGATATTAAAAGAAGAAGAAGAAGAAGAAAAAGCGGTCGATGTTTCTGAACCGAGCCCAATTAGAACTCATTTGCCAAAAGAGGAGGAGACTATGAAAGCAAAAGGGGGTTCTAAGCTACACTTCTTTACGAGATCAAAGTTCATGGTGCTGCTTCTGGTTCTGTCAGTTGCTTGTTTATCAGTCTCATTTACTAATTCTCCTGTCATTGATCCCTCTGTGCTTAAGGAGTCTAGCTTCATTAAGATTTATGATTCATATGAGATTGCTGAATTTGCAAAAGCAAATTTGGATGGCTTAGCTCAAAATTTTCGGTTGTGGTATGCTAATTCCATCTCCTTTGTCTCTGAGCTGATTTTGAATTTCAAAGGAGTACCTATTTCGGGTCCTCTGCATTATTGTAACTTGACCATGCTGCATGAGGATATTCCAGTTGATGGCTACCTTGTGTTTGATCACAGTCCTAAAGGAACGGGAGAGAAGTTTGAAAATATTAATGTATTGGGATCAATGAGGGAGAGTGAAGTTGATATGGAATCACTAGAAGAGGAGGATCAGCATGAGATTGAAGCAGATGAAGATGTTGGGGACGTTTTAGAGAGACTTGATGATCCAGAATATGAAGAAGTAAGCCAAGAGATTGAAGAGGTTTCAGCAGAGCATGGTACTTCAGAATCTGAGGAAGTGCTTCCGGCACTAGAGGCTGAGGTCATTCAAACAGAGAAGTCCGAGGAAGAGGTTGTTTTTTCTGTTCACCTCGACAGTGAGCAGCAAAGCAATTTAATCTACATTGAACAGCCAGTTATGGTTCCAATGGCTGATGAAATTCAACCTCAAGTTTCGGAAGCTGGGAAAATCCAAGGTGAATGTGAGAAGACTTCTTTTGTTGAAATGGAGTCTGCAAAAGGAGACTTGAATCCTGAAAGCCCAGAATTTGATGCTTCAGCTGAGAATCTACAGAGTTCAGAAGATGGGGAGTTTACACTTAATGGAACAAAAGAAACAATTTTCAGAGAGAAGGTCATGGGAATTACTTTCCTGTTCTTGACCGTAATGGCAGCTGCTGGTTTCATATATGTGAGGAAAAGCAAAAATATAAGACCAAATGCTGCTATCAATGTAGAGCAACCACTTTTGGCTAAGAAATTGGACTTCAGTCCAATGTCAGTTAGCATTAAGCCTACTTCCCTCGAGAGACCGTCTTCTCGGAATTGGCCAACTGAGGTTGACATGGATGGAGAGTCATGTCCTTCTGAAATGAGCAGCTTACAGAGGAGCTCATCTTACAGCAAGAAAAATGAAGCTCAGAGCCAAGAGAGGAAGGCCAGGAAGAACTATAAGAGAGAATCACTAGCCTCTTCTTCTGACTACTCCATGGCTTCACATTCTTATGGAAGTTTTACTACTTACGAGAAAATTCCTACCAAGCATGTAAGTAATTGCTATCTTTACAGTTTTCAATGAACATTTACTGTCAACTATGAATTTCTCACCTGTATATCATGCTTTTGTTGATTTAGCAGGGGCATGTAGCAGACGAGGAGACTATTACTCCAGTGAGACGCTCAAGTAGGATCAGAAGCCAAGTCACTTCTCCGTGATGACCCAACCAAGTTCTATTTTAGTTTCTAATTCTCCCCATTGCAAAGCGAAGCAATCGCATTGTGAATAAGCCACTAATTAGTTGCTTTGTTAGTTTGACTGGTTGAAAAATTTGTTATTGGTACTGTACTGATTATTAGTTCTCTAATTGACTATTAATTTCAGATTCTTCTGATTTTTAATTCAATCCTCTTTGTATTTCCACTATTCTTTCTATTGTTTCTGCTTTCCACCTCAACAGATTTTATTATGTTATCTGAAACTGTGTTGTGTACAAGTTGTGAGAAGAAGCAGATTCTCTATGCTGACTATGCATGTGTCGTTTATTTTCAATTGTTACATACTTGGAATTCAGATCTGCCATAAAGTTCACTTTGTTACTTAAAGAATTGAGGATATGTGACACGAAAGCAATCCATTTACTTCTGCAAAATGTAGAATCCTGTTCATTTTTTGGTACATGAATCCTTGTGTCCAAATCATTGCTTTTGTGTGCATACTGCAGTGGAACAGGAGATGTTTCTTTATCTGCATGGGAACTTTGACATCATTCCTTAGTGCTTCTGTAGCAATTCAAAGCACATTAGTTTAATAGTGCTGCATTTTGGACTAGATAACATATTTTCTAACTAAGAAAGGGATTTGGACAGTAATATTTTTTAATCATGTAGCAATCCAAACACCATCTCGCATTACAGCAATACATGAAGCAGCCAATGGACAATTTTGTGGTGAAGATGATAAGTTGTACTGAAAAAATCAATTTGACCCTGTCATGCGTAATTGCGATTACTGCAAGAGGGCATTGCATCAACTGTATAACTTCTGTGCTATTTTTTCTTTTTGGTTGTTTTTAAAATATTTCCTTTTTTCCTTTTTTTTTTGTCCTCTTCATTTCATTTATTCTTCTATTTTTTTACTTGAAGCATTATTTTTTGGTTTATTTTTTATTTATTATTATTATTATTATTATTTATCTCATTCAAGACCAACTTGTAATAGTTGAAATTATGCATCTTCCAATGGAACAAGGAGATTTTTTTTTTCCTCTCTGCATTGGGAACGTTGACTTTATTATGTGTTGCATCTGTTGCAATTCAAAGTACTTGGGTTAAATATATTGCATTGATCTGTACATTTTTATCCTTCATCTAATTCCTCCTGACCAACTTATATCATTGTGATGATGCATCTTGAACATGAACAGGAGAGACTTTTTTATCAACCTACTGCTATCAAGGGGTCTGAATTTGTAAATCTGATAACAATAAACAAGGGAAGTATTTTTGGGGCACCGTGGGTAAAATGGAATAATTTCTGAAGGACAAGGAATTATATGGAGTTTATCTTATATCAAATAGCATTGTGATTTTATGATCTTTTAATAGTGTAAAATGCATGCGGATCATGTAGTCTATGGAAAAGGGATAAATATGGAAAATGCTTCTCTAAATTAGTTTGAAGAGAAACCCTTCAAACTCCGCCAATATCTTTTTATTTGATACGAGTTTTGAAAATCTAATGATTGCATTGTTTCTTTAGCTGCATGGCACATTCTCTGGCGCCTTCGTTTTCAGTCTCCCAAGGAGTTCCCACTGAATGTGGAGCATGAGGATTAATGACAATCATTGGCACTTTCGAGTAAATAAACCGTAAGTTCAATGTCTATTGTACGCCCCACAAATCCCACTATTTCCACCTCCTTGAGGTGTTCATTGGGATGTTTCATCACCTTCTTTAATTTTCTTCTTTTTAGGGGTTTACAACTTGCAAAACATGACTACTGCAATTGGAAAAAAGAAAATAAGGATCGTATCATGCATGCATTTGAGAAAAAGAAAGTAAGGAACTTCGAAACATATAGCAATGATTGTTAAGTGCTATGTTAGGCAAATAAAAATAAATGGATTACAGTCAAACAAATAATGGTGATCAAATCCTAAAGGTTAAATTAAATCTAATGAAACCATATTTAGAGCCATTAGAGAGGAAGTTAGAAGGTTAGCGGCTGTAAGAAAGTAAGGAATTCCTGTCATGTGGTTCAGGAGAATAATGTTTTCTTTTTTTGATGATTAGTTGTTGTTTGCAGATTGATGTTACTTGGTTGCACTCTATTTTGGAAATTTGTTAAAAAGACTTCTTCATCCAAAAAAATAAATAAAGGTATAATAATTATGTCAGAAACTGCTAGACTTTGGAAAGTGAAGATGATGACTTTAATCGAACTCAACATTCATTTCAACACTTATTCCTTAGAAACAATAATATAGGACATGTTAGGATTAGTGCCCTTAAATCCTATTGTATGATGTCATGTATAATATTATGTATGACATGATATATGACTTAATATTATGATTGATAAAGTTGTTTTATTTTTATCTAAAATAATAGTAACATAAATATTCGGACATTATCATATAGTCCATGAGATGCATAGTATGTGATATATGTGAAAAGTCACAGAAGATATAAATCACAAGTTCTTTGTAAACTCAGAATTGTAGTTCGTAGCCGGTGATGAAATTGGGCATTTTATCTGCGAAGACTATAACATATCAACTAAGATGATTTGTCTTGATCATGGAAGTGGAGACTTCTAGTTGATGTGTTGATATGTTTTAAAAGTTAAGACATATTGAACTAAACCACTGTGAGATTTATTATTCTCCTAACGACTGTCAAATGAATAATAAATCTCACGACTTTTATTTACATGAACTCTTGATCCTGAAAGGATAATGGACTTGATTATGAAGTGTAGGTTGCTTTGATATATTAGGAGTGAGATCTATCTTAAAGGTCAAACCCTCAGCATGTTGGGCAGCCATATTTAGTGTTGATGGAACATATATTCTCAAGATGGAATTCATAGTCTCTTAATGGAGATATAAAATATTCCTTTGAGATAAGTTTAATGGGTTCAGTTATTCAGAGAGTTAGGCCTAACCACTTTAGTAAAATACTAAAGTATATATTTATGAAATTAAATTTCATAAATATGTGTTGAATAACTTTAAAGAATTAAACCGGATACTCAAGGATAAGATGTAGTAATTTACAAAGTGGCAATCTACATTCATGATTTTGTATTACTACGAATATTTTATGAAGGGGTTGTATGTATAATAAAGTCTTGGGATATAATTTATAAATAAGGTCTAGAGTGCAACTATATTTATATAGTGGTATTAAATATAGTTAATGGTAACTTTGGACTTGTCAAAAGTTGACAGAAAAGCCCAAGGCCCATTGGAGCTAGTGTCTTATTAGTCCCTTTTGGTCCCACTCCAAACCACATACTAAAACCTAATTGGAAAGGCCCAAAAGGCTAGCCCAATTAGATAATCAGTTATAAGGAGAGAAATATAGAGAATTTTAGTGTGTGAAAAAGAGAGACATCATTGTGAAATGGTGTGTATGTGAGTGTTGGACACTCTCTCATTCTCCCTTGAACAAAAACTGATTGAGAGATCACACATCTTGGGCGTTAGTGGAATTGGAGTGAAGATTAAAAGTATTCTCAAGAACTAATGATCTTTGGTTTTGAAATTCACTGCACCAAGGTACACTTTCTTGATTCTATATTTTGAAATTTACATAGTGCATGTTATCAATTACGAATAAAGTAGACCCGTTTATTTTCCGCTACGTACATGCAATTTTCCATCAAGACAAAGTTTACCTCCAAACCGGTCAAGAGAAAATTCCTCCAACCTATTACATAGCGACTCAAAAAAATCATCCATGTGTAATTTTAATCACATGATTTGTTAAATGAGTGGTGTGACTTGTTCAAATAATTCCCATTGATAGTCAAACTGTCAACTAATAAATGGTGTAGTGCTTTTGCTGTGCTATTTTTTATAACCAAAATAATCCTATATTTTTTGCATAAGGAAGTATAAGTCCCTACCGCGATAACTCTAGCCTCTAGGAAATAGGATTAGGATCACGACCAGCATGTTGACATGTTCAGCGGGTTTTTTGTTTTTGTTTTGAGAAGAACTTGTTCAACCTTAAAACCCTCCTAAAACCCTTGCTTTATAAGTCGGAACCAAGCCTTCACGCACTAAACTAGCATGTGCATGTGCCGCAAACCATAATTATATTGGCATTGCTACTTGAACTCTTCAGACTCTTAACACTAATTTTACCAATCCAAATCTTTTATTCTCACACTCATATGCAGTGATATGCTTGCAACTTTAATTTACATAAAACCCTTGCTATATAAGTTAAACTGTCAACTAATAAATGGTGTAGTGCTTTTGTTGCGGTATTTTTTATAACCAAAATAACCCTATATTTTTGCAGAAGAAAGTATAAGTCCCTACAGCGGTAACCCTAGCCTCTAGGAAATAGGATTAGGATCGCGACCAGCATGTTGACATGTTCAGCGTTTTTTTTTTTTTTTTGGAACTTGTTTAGCTTTAAAACCCTCCTAAAACCCTTGCTATATAAGTTGGAACCAAGCCTTCATGCGCTGAACTAGCGCGTGCATTTGCCACAGACCATAATTATATTGGCATTGCTACTTGAACTCTTTAGATTCTTAACCCTAATTTTACCAATCCAAATATTTTATTCTCTCACTCATATACAGTGATATGCTTGCAACTTTAATTTACATAAAACCCTTGCTATATAAGTCAAACTGTCAACTAATAAATGGTATAGTGCTTTTGCTACGCTATTTTTTATAACCAAAATAACCCTATATTTTTGCATAAGAAAGTATAAGCCCCTACCGCGGTAACCTTAGCCTCTAGGAAATAGGATTAGGATTGCGACTAGCATGTTGACATGTTCAACGTTTTTTTTTTTTTTTTTCTTTCTGTTTTTTGAGAAGAACTTGTTCAGCTTTAAAATCCTTCTAAAGCCCCTGCTATATAAGTCAGAACCAAGCCTTTACACGTTGAACTAGCATGTGCATGTGCCACAGACCATAATTATATTGGCATTGCTACTTGAACTATTCAGACTCTTAACCCTAATTTTACCAATCCAAATATTTTATTCTCTCACTCATATGCAGTGATATGCTTGCAACTTTAATTTACTTAAAACCCTTGCTATATAATTCAAACTATCAACTAATAAATGGTGTAGTGCTTTTGCTGCGCTAATTTTTATAACCAAAATAACCCTATATTTTTGCATAAGAAAGTATAAGTCCCTACCGTGGTAACCCTAGCCTCTAGGAAATAGGATTAGGATCGCGACCAGCATGTTGACATATTCAGCGTTTTTTTTTTTTTTTTTAGAAGAACTTGTTAAGCTTTAAAACCCTCCTAAAACCCTTGCTATATAAGTCGAAACCAAGCCTTCACGCGCTGAACTAGCACATGCATGTGCCGCAAACCATAATTATATTGGCATTGCTACTTGAACTCTTTAGATTCTTAACCCTAATTTTACCAACCCAAATATTTTATTCTCTCACTTATATACAGTGATATGCTTGCAACTTTAATTTACATAAAACCCTTGCTATATAAGTCAAACTATCAACTAATAAATGGTGTAGTGCTTTTGCTGCGCTATTTTTTATAACCAAAATAACCCTATATTTTTGCATAAGAAAGTATAAGTCCCTACCGCGGTAACCCTAGCCTCTAGGAAATAGGATTAGGATCGCGACTAGCATGTTGACATGTTCAACGTTTTTTTTTTTTTTTGAGAAGAATTTGTTCAGCTATATAAGTCGGAACCAAGCCTTCACGCGCTGAACTAGCACGTGCATCTGCTACAGACCATAATTATATTGGCATTGCTACTTGAACTCTTTAGACTCTTAACCCTAATTTTACCAATCCAAATATTTTATTCTCTCACTCATATGCAGTGATATGCTTGCAACTTTAATTTACATAAAACCCTTGCTATATAAGTCAAACTATCAACTAATAAATGGTATAGTGCTTTTGCTGCGCTATATTTTATAACCAAAATAACCCTATATTTTTGCATAAGAAAGTATAAGTCCCTACCGTGGTAACCCTAGCCTCTAGGAAATAGGATTAGGATCGTGACCAGCATGTTGACATGTTTAGCGTTTTTTTTTTTTGAGAAGAACTTGTTCAGCTTTAAAAACCTCCTAATACCCTTGCTATATAAGTCGGAACCAAGCCTTCACGCGCTGAACTAGCACGTGCATGTGCCGCAAACCATAATTATATTGGCATTGCTACTTGAACTCTTTAGATTCTTAACCCTAATTTTACCAATTCAAATATTTTATTCTCTCACTCATATACAGTGATATGTTTGCAACTTTAATTTACATAAAACCCTTGCTATATAAGTTAAATTGTCAACTAATAAATGGTGTAGTGCTTTTGCTGCGCTATTTTTTATAACCAAAATAACCCTATATTTTTGCATAAGAAAGTATAAGTCTCTACCGCGGTAATCCTAGCCTCTAGGAAATAGGATTAGGATCGCGACTAGCATGTTGACATGTTCAACGTTTTTTGTTTTGTTTTGTTTTTTTTTTGAGAAGAACTTGTTTAGCTATATAAGTCGGAACCAAGCCTTCACGCGCTGAACTAGCACGTGCATGTGCCACAGACCATAATTATATTAGCATTGCTACTTGAACTCTTCAGACTCTTAACCCTAATTTTACCAATCCAAATATTTTATTCTCTCACTCATATGCAGTGATATGCTTGCAACTTTAATTTACATAAAACCCTTGCTATATAAGTTAAACTGTCAACTAATAAATGGTGTAGTGCTTTTGCTGCGGTATTTTTTATAACCAAAATAACCCTATATTTTTTGCATAAGGAAGTATAAGTCCCTACCACGGTAACCCTAGCCTCTAGGAAATAGGATTAGGATCGCGACCAGCATGTTGACATGTTCAATGTTTTTTTTTTTTTTTTTTGAGAAGAACTTGTTCAGCTTTAAAACCCTCCTAAAACCCTTGCTATATAAGTCGGAACCAAGCCTTCACGCGCTGAACTAGCACGTGCATGTGCCGCAGACCATAATTATATTGACATTGCTACTTGAACTCTTCAGACTCTTAACCCTAATTTTACCAATCCAAATCTTTTCTTCTCTTACTCATATGCAGTGATATGCTTGCAACTTTAATTTACATAAAACTTAATGAATGAGAATGAAAATTCCACGACTTTAATTGTAAAAGAAGATTTAAAGAATAACGTATCCTAATAACAACAACTAAGAAGTAATAAAAAAAAATATAAAATCCAATTATATTTTATAATTGAATTCTAATTTTGCGCCGTGTATCCTAAATTATTTTTCAATATAAGAACTAAATGTGAGACTATATTATAAATATCCATCTAAGTGAGTTATTGAGTACAAAAACCAAAGAGACCATATTTAATAAATTGTGAGATTTTTTTTAAAAAGTGCATCATAATAACAAAAATTAAGAAGTAATAAAAAATTTTAAATAAAGTAAACAAGTTTTTTTTTAGAGTTTCAGTATATATATTTGATTGTCTAATTTTAAATTTATCAATGCAAATACATGTGATTACAAGCTAGTTTTTAATATATCCATGCATATAAAAGTCAAAACTTAGTATTTAATGTTGCTACCTCCTATTGAGTCACATAATTGATTATGTCACTTTTTTTCACTTTTTTTATAAAAAAACTATATTAATAGATTCAATAGTACCATGACTAGTTTCTCAACAACAAAAAAGTACCATGACTTTACACATTGTCTATAAACCTAATTGTAACTTCTCAATCATAATAAAATGATTGAGCATAACTTTCAACTTAGATATTTAATTGAGATTATTCAAGTTGGGCTAGAAGGCTAAAACTTTGTAGTTTACCCAAACTCTGAATTCTAAATTGAAATGGCCTGTCAAAAACATCGGTTAAGTGAAACTTGAAAACTTGGAATTTTTGCCAAATGGGTTTTCAACTTGTAATAAGATTTATTGGCCTATTTAAAGGCTCTTTAGGGAAAAATACAGAGGGTAGCTACTTAGAACAAAAATTAGGTTTTCTTAAAATTTAATTACAATTTTTAGAGTTATATCTGTTGTAATGACTTGCTACTTAGCAAAGGGTGACACTCAACCATTTTTTGGTATGTTCTTAACATATTTTTGTGATTTTTAATTCTCATGTTCTTGTATTTTTTATTGATTTACTTATTTAGAAAAGTGTTTAGTTCTATATAATTCTTTGATTTAACGTAGATTCTAGGCACAATAAAGGCTTAGAATTCCCTGCAAATTAATTCAATAGTTTATTTTGCTTAAAATCAATCAAATTCATGAAACTACCTTAGAAAATTAATTTTTGAGTTCTTATTACTAAATCATTCGACTAAGATCTTCCTTCGTATGAATTTTAGTTGAGTTATAAAATAAATTTTGTTGAAGCTACCGATAGATAGTCATAAGTAGTATTAAATTTAAATAAGAATTTTAATATGTGACTAATTACGTTTGTTTTTTTAAAAAAAGTATTTTGACTAATTATTTATATTCTTATGATAAAAACTTTGTTTAATTTTAAATATATACATATGTGTATATATATATATATATGTGTGTATATATGCATGTGTTATATGCTATTTTTTTAATAAATATGACTAATTGTCTATATTTTTATAATAAAAATTGTGTTTAATTTTAAATGCATTCATGCTAGTTTTATTATTAATGAACAAGTATCAATTTGTTGATTTGAGCTCTATTTTAATATAGGTGAATCCAAATTAAAGCTTTTCACACTTAAGTAACATGGGTGAATTCTACCATTGATGGGTTTTTCCGGGTTTTGTTGTTCGATGAGAGTTGAGTGTTGGGTTTTAAAAGGTTAGCTAAGTTCAATGGGAGCACTGGATTTGATGAGTTTGAAATTTTTGGGTTTGAATTTGTTTGCTTTTCCCACAAAATAGACACAAAGCAAACAAATTAAATTGGTTGTGTCATATTTTTATACTATCTTATCCAAAATTTGCAATTCTTTTCAACAGAGAGAAGAAACACCAAATATATATATATATATATGTGCAAATTTCAAGGATCTGGACTGGCCATCATGCTTAGCACCACGCCTAAGTATCCCAGATGGTCTAGGGAGGAAGATGAGGAGCTTCAGAGAATTACTAAGAAGGTTAAGGAGATCCACAGCCCAGCTGGTGAACATGGTCCATCCTTTTGGCCACCTTCAAGGGGTTAGGAAGTTTGTTCACGGACTAACTCCTTAGAGACATACCAGGAGCCTATAAAAAGGCTTTCGATTTTAAATGGGATATGGAGACAGAGTTTCTCTCAGATATAGAAGTACATGAATACCCTGAAGGAGAAGCAGCTGTGAGACTTTCAGGAGAAACCAAAGCTAGAATCTGCTCTCAGTTGTCAAATGCATTGATAGTTAAAGTTTTTGGTAAATCGGTGGGCTACCAGTTTCTACATACTTGCATCCTTAGCATGTGAAAACCAGCTGGTAAGATGGATTGTGTAAATCTTGGTAGGGACTATTTCCTTATTAGATTTGCATTAAGACTGATCATGATAATGTCCTCAGAGGGGGTCCTTGGTTTGTTGGTGGTCATTTTCTAGCCATGAGAAGATGGGAACCAAACTTTAGGCCCTCAAGAGCCTCTTAGTCATTAGTAGCTATCTGGATTCGTCTTCTTGAGCTCCCTTTTGAATACTATGAAGGCCCGGTACTTCGAGAAATAAGTAGTGTGATAGGGCTTGTCCTGCGTATTGACACGCACATAGCCTTTGAAGCTAGAGGCCGCTATGCCAGATTGTGCGTCCAAATCAACTTGGAAAACCCTCTCGTAAGGCTTCTCCATATTAGTAATCTCACCAACTGATTCAATATGAGTGTCTAAATTCTCTATGTTTCTCTTGTGGTCGAGTGGATCATAGAACAGAGTCGTGTTCGTACAAGCTACGACCATCGAAGAAAAACAAAGCTCCAGGGAAGGAGGCTGAGACAACTGGTGAAGGCAGGGCGTCAAAGTTGGTGCTGAAAAGAGCTTTGAGTCCATGTCAGAGGCTCAAAAGGACGCTTTTGGGGATTGGATGTTAGTTACACAAAAAAGGAAGACCAAGGGTCAACAAAGGAAAGAAGGAGCATGTCTTTCCTCTTTGAGCTCTTCTAGGGATTCGAGCCTAAATAGAAGCCTATGGGATTTGTCTACCAGCCCCAACCAAAAGGAAAATGCCAAATTTGCCCGTGATAAGCCAAAGGGAAAATGTAAGAAGGAGAAACCATTAACAAGAGAATCCCCAACCAAAAGTGGAGAGATACAAAAGGAAAAGGTGACTGCTTTAACAGTGATTTTGTGGTGGATTTAGGGGAGTTTAAGGGCTTCTCAGCTGAAGGCTCCAAATTAACAAAGATAAGCCAACCCAGCTAATAGTGGGGCCCCCCCAAGGACGATAGAGGGGAGATCTTCGTTGATGGAAATCTCAAATAAGCCAATGAACCCAAAATCTTGCACCTTTGCTGTGGGTATTTTCTCAAATTTTGCCATGGCCAAGCTCTTAATAATCCGAGATTGTCCAAAAGCAGATCAAGAAGATATTCTTACCATGATGGAGCCGGAATTTGTCTTTGTTGGAGCAAACTATCACGACAAACCTGCAAAGTCTACGATCCAAGTTAAGTGGCTACCTCCCCCAATTAACTGGTTCAAGCTCAATTATTATGGGTCTTCTTTGGGGAATCCTGGCCGAGTTGGTGGGGGTGGCCTTATCAAAGATGCGAATGGTGCCTGGATTAAAGGTTATGCAAGAGCCATTGGGTGGTCTACCAGTGTCGCAACGGAACTCTGGGCTCTTAGAGATGGCATCCAACTATGCATCTCTTTCAACTTGCTTGCTGTGGTTATTGAACTGGAGGCAAAACTAATTGTTGATCTTCTCAGCAAGGGAAACGACCCCTCTAGTTCAAATGACTCGATCTTGGCTGACTGCAAGGAAGGACTGAAGCTCATCCCTCAAGTGAAAATCCAGCATTGCTATAGAGAGGCAAATAAATGTGTCCATGCTCTTGCTCGGTGTGGAGCCCTTTTAAATGATGATTTTGTTTTATTTTAACTCCTAATTTTAAGGTGCTATTGCTAGTTAATCTTGACAATTCAGGAATGACTTATGATTGCTTTGTGAATGTTGATGTATTATCTGTTTAGTCTTTAATTTCATTCTCTGGTTTACCCAAAAAAAAAAAAAACACCAAATAACCAAAACAAAGAAAGAAAGAAAGAAAGAAAGAAAAATCATATGATCTTGATGTAGATTAAGTTAACTAGTAATACGGCGTTGCCAAAAAATTAAAAAAGAAAAGAAAAGGGAAAGACCATTATATTAAATGGTACAAAGAGGACAATGACATACATGCAGCTACAATTAAGTTGTGCTCAGGCTCCCAGTTGGTACAATTCTCTTTTGTCCGTAATTCTATGCCACACTAATAGTCCTTATTCTGTCCATAATTATTTCCTATAAGCCTATAAGGCCTTTTAGGGTCCGTTTGGTAAGAGATTTCTACTAATATTGTTGTTGTTTTTTGGAAATATGTATGGATGAAAATGTATGTAAAAATATTTATAATGTTGTTTAAATACTGAAAGCTGTTATTTAAACAACGATACCAAACAACCTCTTGTTTAGAAACAAAAATGGGTGTCAAATGTAATCAACTCCCAAAGTATCAAATGACTAGATATACCCATCGAAAAACAAAAGCAAATTACTCCACTAGAGAGATGCACGGGAATTAAAGTGAGGCTCAGCACGGTGAAAAACTTCACATTTGGGTCATCACCTCAAAACCATTACACAACCAACAACTTGTCAGGAAAAAAAAACTGAGGAGACGAAAATAACCCGTACATTCTTTTTTCATAATGACCTAGTCCCAGGTCTAGTATACATGCTTTGGCTAGGAATAGGATCGCGATCAGCCATAAAAGTTAAAACATAAAACTCTCAATAAACCCTTGCTCCCAAAGACAACAAAAAATTTTAAAAATCAAAGCCTTCTAACCCTTTTTTTTACCAATCCAGATTTTACTACTTTATCATTAGAGTATCCCCATCCGGAAATGCCATCCTATCTTATTTTACCATCTCAAAAAGCATTTTATCAATTATACCATACTATTTTACAACACATCTAACATCCAAACTTTTATTTTCCTATTCTAATCATTAAAATAATATATCTACACAATAAAATATATTTTTTCCTTTTTTGGTTTTTTTTTTCCAATTTTCTCCTCCACACGCGTATACATCTTCCCGACTTTTCTTTGCTTTTCACCTTCTTCCTGACTCCTCCACACGCATATGTAAAGGCAATAAAATATATTCTTTTACTTTTCACCTTCTTCCAGACTCCTCCATTCCTTTACCTTCCATCTTTATTTTTGTTTTTTCTTTCTTTGTGTTTTCTCATTCCTTTATCTTCCATCTTCATTTGTTTAGTCTAACCATACCATACCATTTCTTTCTTTTTTTCTTTCTTTGCGCTTCTCTTTGGTTCTCACTCACTTTCAGTTCCTTATCAACAACTTGTCACCGCTAGTATCAGTGGGTCTCACAAGCTCACAAGCTCCCTCAACCTCTAGCACCGTGCCTCCATTGCCTAGTCACCACCATTGCGCCTCCACCACTGCCCACCACGCCACCACTGCCCGCCAAAATTCCACCAGAACAAAAACCCATATTAAAAAAAAAAAAAACCCAGATCAACCCCGATCAAAACCCAAATAGTTGTTGAGCAAAACCTTGACCAAACCCACATCACACCGCCACCGCCTGATCAATACTGCCACCGCCACCGCTAGATCAACGTTTCCTCGATCATTGATCAACCTAGATCAACCCATCATCAACGAGAATTGCAGCGTCACAATAGAGAAAAAAAATAGAAAAAACCAGAACTCCAAAACCCAGAACACAAAACACGACCCGGATGGCAAACGACCAGAAAAAATGAACCACTGTGATGTGGTTTTGCCTTTGAATCAAGTTTTGCTATTTCAAAACTGAGTTGGGTTGCTATCTAGTGTTTTGTCTCTGATGTGGTTTTGTTTAGGTTTGATCATTGATGTGTGATGTTGGATTTGTGAGGAGGATGGTGTTTGGGTCTGAAGAGAGGATAGAGCAGATGAGAAAGAGGGAAGGAAGAGAGAGAAGAGAAGAGAAAAAAAATGAGAGAGAGGAGAGAGAAATTTAGGGGTATTAAAAAAGTATTATCCATACATACCATTTAGCTACATTACCATCATATATTTACGATGGTACTGTTACTATGCCAAAAAAATTTATACTTTTCCATGAGTAGCCTTCTGGATGTTGAAAGTTATTGGGCTTGAATGCTAAATTTTGGTTACATTTGGCATATAGCCTTCCGGATGGGGATGCTCTTATTTTTTTTTTTTATTGGCAGATTTTATTTTACTTCTTTTAATTTACTTTACAGATAAAATGATAAGATTTGAACTGAAACAGAAAGGCAATACTTATACCAAATGAACCTGATCAATCAAATCAACGGTGGTGATTGAGTGAAAACAAAAATCATACCGAGTGAGTAGAAATATACCTAAGTGGTTTGTTTGTCTTAGAAAAAAAAGGTGGTACGTTACTAGTATTATTCTATAGTATTTTCCAAACAATTGGCTCTTTCTCTCCACTGTCTCTCTCATTCTTTATAGCAAGCTAGACTAAAGACTTTTTTTTTCCCTTTCTTTCCATATATCATTCAAATCCTCTCTCAAAAACCCAAGAACTAAATAAATAATTTTTTTTTAAAATGCTCTTAAGGTACAATTCTTATTCGCTTATGTTTTCTGCTTAATACTCGTATTTTCATGGAGCTTTTGAGTTTGTTCTGCCGAGTTTGTTTTGGCCTATAAATCTGCTTCAATGAGTGTTAGAATTTATGCGATGTACTTTAATGCATTGCTATTCTAACACAAATTGAGTATAATACTTGATGAGTAGTGTAAAATGGTCATCTATAAATTGACCATCATTACTAAAGACGATTGTCATTACTAAGGACGACTGTCATTACTAAAGACGATCATAAGCACACATTAATGCTCAAATATAAATTTCTTACTTAAATGACACAAGTGTAACGGACGTACAATCTTTCCAACTATCAGCTCACAGCTGTTACAACTATCTCAAGCTAACAATTACACAATCGTTATAGGACTTTGAATGGGGAAGTTAAATGGCTATTAAATGAGCCATTTAACCCTCCAACTCAACCATAACTGATGGATAGCGATAAAATGCTCTTCAATATTGCAAACCGTTCATGTTAATGACGAGTAAAATTATGGACGAGCATAAGCGCATTAGTTCTAGACAACTTTTAATGTCCAAATGATAAATGAGCATGGAGCCGTTACTGTCATCCAATTATGCACATTTAATGGCCGTTACAGATGTTAAAGGACTGAGGATAAATGTTCATTATTAGGCCATAAATCCTCTAGCTATGGTACAACGTTAGAGAGCCCAGTAAACTGAGCATTTACTCACACAAAGGCTCTTTAAAGCCAGGAGAGACAATTAAGTGAGACATGTTGAACACACACACAAATTACTCTATAGATTATAGATTTCTAAAGAGTTTAAGCTAATTTAAGTATCGGAGGGTCCTTGGCAGGCCCCAAACCGGTGCCACTATCTATTTATTTCTTTCTTTGGTACAGGATCTCCAAGTCGTCCATAGTATTGACGAGATACATACCAGGGCATCCATTGTACTGATGAGGAACATACTGACGAGGCGAAATTCTGCTTCATCAGTTTGGCGCCGTCTGTGGGGAACGACGGGCTATCAATCAATACGCCATTGAATTTTCTACTAACTAAGTTCCTTAGAACCAATGGACTCTACCACAACTGTGCCACCGAACCTAGTGGTGATGGCTCAACAAATCCAAGCACTAGCAGCCAATGTGCAAGAATTGAAGAAACAAAATGAAGACTTGAAGTGAAACATGCATTCAAAGGGCACAAATATGTCACAGTCACGGCGTAATTGCAATGACAATGACGATGAAGCCTATAGTCCAAGAAATAGCAAAAGAGAAAATTCTAAGCACACCATATAGTTGACTCATGGAAATGTTCGGATAATGAAAAACATGAGGAAGGAGTTAGACGTAGTCAAGAATGCCATGATGGGAAAGACCACGATAAATCTTGATGGCATGATCAAAAAGACAGACTCACCCTTCACTGCCAGCATTTTGGAGTGCCCTTTACCTCCCAAATTTGTCTCCCACAACTGGAGGTTTATGATGGCACTAAGGTTCCCCTTGATCACATAGGGGCATTCAAGACAATATTAAACCTCTAGCAGACCCTAGACGAGGTAATTTGCAGATCATTCCCTACAACCCTTAGAGGAGCAGCAAAGGTGTGGTTTAGCAAGCTGCCCACACACATCTATGGCGAACTTTGAGCAGCTAAGCGACTCTTTTGTCTGCCATTTCATTAGGGGCCAGCGCCATAAGAGGCCCACCTCACATTTGCTAACTGTGAAGCAATAGGAAGGGGAAACTCTGAGAGAGTATGTAAAAAGCTTCAACAAAGCAGTGTTAGAAATTGATGAGGCAAATGATCAGGTGATAATGGCGACCTTCCAAGTAAGGTTGAACAATCCTGACCTCGTCTTCTCTCTAGGGAAGACTCCGCCAACTACAATGACAAACCTCCTGTTCAAAGCCCAGAAGTATATGAACGGAGAGGATGCATTAACGGCGAATGGAGTAGATGGCAAGCGAAGGATGGAAGAAATCGACAAGCTCCAACACAAAAAGAAGGAGAAGAAGGATCGTTCCCCCAGTTGAAAGAATGACAACGAAAATACACAGGCTCATACAAGATCGACTTGTATTCCAGAAGAGGAACTTGTTACCTCGAATCACTCAAAGACAAACAGTTACCTCGTCCATGGAATGTGGAGCACTTCAAGAGGTTTTATCACTAGTTAGATGATGTTTTCAATTTTCTTTCATCAAACTGTTTTCTAAGTAGGAATGAATAAGGGGGCATTTTTCCCCACATGAATAAATGTCGTTCTCTTGAAAGATCTGAAAGTATTATTTACCATACAAAAGAAAAACAAATTTCAAAAAGAAAGCCCATCATTGAAAGTCCAACGAGTAAAACCAAGTAGATGATAAAAATCTTGATAAGAGTAAAATCATCACATAAGGTTTAATTTGGACTAGAATAATCATAATGACGATCAAATTCTCGAAGTGAGAGTAAGTCATATGATTCAATTTGCATGGTTAAAAACCGACGAGCATGATCATAATGACGATCAAATTCTCAAAGCGAGAGTAAGTCAAATGATTAAATTCGCATGGTTAACGTTATTTATATATATAAAATTTAGAATCTAATTTGATTTGGACTTTTCGATTTTTGCACCCAAAACTTCGTTTGCAAGAAAATAATAAAAATTACATGGGACATGTGGATTGGACTCCAATTGAATCCAATCTAAAATCTAATTGGATTTGGTGTGGTGCCGACCAAAGACCCTCTAAAGGTTAAGTCAATGATTGAATGATCTCTAATAACTCAAAAAGTATGAGAGTTAGGAAATTATACATACCTTGGAGAAGAGAAGGTATTGTACTTATATAATGATTTAAAGCTAACCAAGCTCGCGTGAATGTAGGCTTTTCTCTTCTAGGGAGTGTATGGAGTTAATGTCTTGAGACCTTTGAGTCTAACTTTCTGTACTTGGAGGATATGAATATGTAGAATGATCTTTGGGCATAGTGTACAAGTTTTTCCTTATAGAGATAGTGGAGTGGAGAACATGAAAGAGTCTGGGAGCCAAGTGTAAAAAACCATTTGTTAGGTCTTACTCTTTTGTTACCGCAGCATGTCGGAAGTGTAGATGTAGGTTAGGCTACATTGCAAATTGTTAGGAATGGTACCTAACGCTTGAGGGGGTACGTGTCGACTACCTAGTTACGTGGTGACTCTCATGTGTTAGGTGTCAGGGAGGGTACTTGACAACCCATAGGTATGTGACGACTCCTCAGCGACATGACGAGTCTTATGTGTTAGACTTTCGTTTACATAAGCTTAGAGTGGAAGGCATGTTGTATATTTGTGGGACTATGTCTAGGGTCGTCCGTTTACTTGGGATGTCAAATGACTAGAATACCTATCATTTGATTGACCCTATCGGTTGAGTTTTTGGTGTTGAACGACTAGACTCTGTTGGATGACTAACTTGAGTTGATTTCTTTTTAGCATTGAAGAAATATTCCTTATCAACTAAAAACAATAATTGACTGTATTTGTGAGTCTATGAACTTCACCAACCCTAGAAATAAGGAGTCCATAAAAGCCAAGCAAAAAAAGAAAAAAAAAATGAACACTTGAATAAGTGTGATATCATAAAACCCTAGAATCCCACATTAGTCCAAATCCATTTGTTTTGACTCCTTTTAATTCGTTTTCTTTTATGCCTTTCACCTTGGAACATAATTAACGTGAATAAATATTTGTGGGGAGTGGAAAGCAAGGGTTAGATTTAAGTCTCTAAGAAGGATCTTCACACACAAATACATTTAGATTATATTTGAGTAAAATTCTATCTCACATCCAAAATAATAATAATAATAATAATAATAATAATAATAATAATAATAATAACAACAACGACAATAGCGTGAATAAGTTTGAGTCTTTTTTTTTTATAGAAATAATTATTTAAAGCTTATGTTAGTGTATAAATGATATGATTGCATTTCTAAAGAATTCTATCCTATGTGTTCCAATTAGTTTAACTGATATGATATCTTGTTGTTGAATTAAAAAAAAATGGTATCTTAATTTGATGATAAAAACAATTATTATGAAGTGGATACCACATGTTTGAAGTATCTATCTATAATAATAATAATAATAAAAAAATTCTACCCTTATATATAAATTTTTTTTTCCATAAAAGATGGAGTGGAATGAACAATGAATGATAGAGTTTAGAACAAGATGGAATAGAGATTAATTAATTAGATAAAAAATGCTGGCCCCATAAAAAAAAAAAAAAAAAAAAAATGCTGGCCATTTCGGGCTGAACCGAATGGAAATGGTAATTATGCTATGGAATTCTAATCCTTAAACCCTCCCCAACTCCAAAGCCCTATCCTCATTCAGTCAGTGACATTGTGAGTCTCAGTGACCCAAGATGTCTCTCCTCCTCCTCAGAACTCTCCCTCTCCTCCGCTCCTTCATTCTCAAACCTTTCCCCAAAACCACGCGAACCCTTTTCTCTGTTTCCTCTGCTTCCACCACTGGAAGCAGTGAAACCCACAATATTCCCAACCCCAAACCCCCACAACCTCTCAACAAAAACAGCAACTCTAACTCTAACTCTAACTCTCTCCAATGGGTGACCCGTACAAGCTTCTGTGGCCATTTATCCACAGAAGATCTCGGTAAACGTGTTCGCCTCTGCGGTTGGGTCGCCCTCCACCGCCTCCACGGTTCCCTCACTTTCCTCAATCTCAGAGACCATACTGGTCTCGTTCAGGTACCACTCATTTTCTATCATTATTGGGTTTTTTCTTTTCTTTTTGGAATTTTATAACTGGGTTTTGAATTTCAGGTCACCACGTTGCCGGATGAGTTTCCTGAGGCTCATTCGACCATCAATGACTTGAGGCTCGAGTATGTTATTGCAGTAGAAGGCGTTGTTCGGTCTCGGCCAAGTGATTCTGTCAACAAGAAAATGAAAACTGGCTTTATAGAGGTGACATTTTATCATGTAGAAGAAAAAAATGTTGCTTGTTTCATATGCTTATAATGAAGACTAAAACGATCACTTTAAGTTTGTTAGGGACTAAAATAGATCATTTCCAAGTTATTTTAGTGACTAAAAGCGATCAATTTCAACTTTAGGGAGGGACTAATAGTGTATTTTGGCCTAATTGATTGACATTCTAGAAGTAGTGTATCTTGTAATTAGTTCTATTTGTGTTTCATGCTTAATATTGTTTGAATAGTGTTTCTTAAAATCTTCTCGCCCGTTTTACATTTGGTTACATCTAATGGTGTATCATTATGCATCAAAATCAACTGGTTGTCATTTCTTCCTAGTTTGGCTTATGTGTTATTTACTGCCTCTTCGGGTGATTTGATTTAATATTTTCTGTGCATCCCAGGTTGCTGCAGAGCATGTTCAAGTATTGAATGCTGTGAAATCAAAGTTGCCATTCTTAGTTACCACAGCTGATGATGCTAAAGATTCTGTTAAGGAGGAGATCCGTTTGAGGTAGTTGGCTTGAAAATACTCTCATCTTAGTTCTTGACTCGTGTATGTTTTTCAGTTTATAATTAATATGCACTGACGCAGTGGGATTGCAAGAATAAAAAACATAAGAATAACAGAACAACCTTAGGCTTAACCAATACAAGCTGCCTGAACCCTTGGTTTCACCACCTAGAGTTTGTGTGGCATCACTTTCAAGCTTTTGAAAGTTCTAAGTCAAAATTTAATTCACAATTTCAACATTTTTTCAGCGTTCAGGGGTTTTAGGATTTACATCAATAAGGAAAAATAATAATAAGCCATAATTATGACATAATAAAATCCCATAGAATCCTTAAATCAAAGTACAATAAAATCTTTGATTTTTTGATAAGTAAGCAAAATAAGATAAAAAAAAATTCAAATCAGCAACATAATGGTGTCCGCCATGCATCCTTGTAGTTCTTAATTCCTTCGATGTTTTCTGACTTGCATGTGTCATTTTGTTAGTGATTCTATTATCAACTCTTTTTTTTTTTTTGATAAGTAATAAGTAATTCTATTATCAACTCTTATGCTATGTCTCATTTATAGGGCCCTCTCAAGTTGTTTACCTATTCCTTAGTGATCTGCTAAATTCATGGAATTGTTCCAATAAATGACTCTAATAAAATTCCTGGTCAACTCCTTTATTCATTGAGGAAATCCTGTGCTGAGAAGAAGCTAGTAGATGTGCTAATGTTGTTATTTGGAGTGAGGTAGAGTTGCTAGTTGAAATTTATGTAAATTTCTGGTAAAGGACTTCTTTTCATGTTGACAGATATCGATGTCTTGATCTACGGCGGCAGCAAATGAATTCCAACATAATGCTGCGCCATAAGGTGGTTAAATTTATTCGAAGATATCTAGAGGACATGCATCAATTTGTGGAGGTACCATCCTGTGAATAATTGTCGATTGTCGGCTTTGAAGAGCACTCTATTTTTACTGCTTTTATTCTATGCTTATCCCAAAATTTAATAGACAGTTGCCAAATGTTTGGATCGCTGACATTTTTTCATGGTTATAAGGTAGATTGAGACTCCAATACTCTCTAGATCTACTCCAGAAGGTGCACGGGATTATTTGGTTCCCTCACGAATTCAGGTATGTACATTTTTTTCTAGCTGCCACTATTTTCTGGATATACTTTCTTGCCAGATATACTCAAGCATCAAATACCAAATAGTATTTTGCTAAGATCTTTGTATGATAGAATGAGTCCTTGGGGCAGCATCTCTTCTTTGTCCTCTTTTTTATTATTATTTTTAAATTTAATTATTTTATATATTATAATTTAGATTTTAATCCTTTAATGGTAGTTACTAGTTAGACACACATCTCGTGTATTTATTCTACCTTCTTTATTGAATAACATTGTTTGTAATTATATATAAAAAGCATCGCATACCTTCTACTTGGGATGTACTTATATAAAGCATAAAAGTGTCGTGTGGTCATGCCATTTGCATTGAAAACATATCTAAATTTAAATTAAAATTCAATTATTACTCTTTTGGAGTTGAACTCTAAGCGCACTTAACTTGTTGAACCAATTCAAAGCCCAGAGTCGTAGAGCCATGAAGTCCAAGTGACATACTAGGATTATTGTGCAAGAGTCATAACTCTTTGGATCACAATCATTGCTCTAGCCCAGCATGTCAACCAAATTGATCAAGTAGATTCCAAGGCCTAATGAACACCATAACCCTTATTTCTCTCTCTCCCTTGCATATTAAATCTATCACTCACTCAGTCAAACATGAAATTCCCCTTACCCAGATTGCTATCTCCAGTAGACCCTAGAAACCTCCCTTCTTTATCATCCTCCATGGCAGGTCTAATGATGAAATGGTGGTGGTGGTGGAGTTAGGTTTAGGAGAACATGATGTAATGGCTAGTCAGAGAGAGAGAGAGAGAGAGAGAGAGAGAACAAATTGTTGGTCGATCGTTGAGACTTGAGAGTTGATTTGTCGATATGATCTAAGAGTTGATGAGGGTAATCAAAATCGATATTATTCCCTTTCAAATTTAGTGGTCACTGTGTCTGGACAATGTCACAACCATGTCTTTGGCGTGTCCAAAATAGAAAATCATTATTAACATGTTATGGATGTGTATTGAGGCATCCCCAGATTAGGGATTGTGCTTCTTATGTAAGATTCTGCTTTAAGTGCCTATAACTTCTATTAATAATCTCACCTCTGAGATGGTTGCACCTCACAAATGAATTGCATGTTGAAAGCACTGCATGATATCTGTGTGGACCAGTGTGGTCTTAGTCTTGAGGATGACAAAGATCTGAGTCTCTCAATTAATGAGTTGTAGAACCATATAGAATGATCGTAGATATATTGGCTATCAATTCAGTGAAAGAGATGAATGTTCATTTATCTAACTAGTGATATCAATCTTTCATATATTGGGGGTGCTTTTCAATGATAATTGAATGAGCAAATTTTGTTTTGTTGAGATTAAATTTTCATAGTTTATATGTATTTCCTGCGATGCTTCCTTCTTGACCTGCAGGACTATTCACTCTATTGTCTATTTTGAAGCCAGGAACATTCTATGCTTTACCTCAAAGTCCACAACTGTTTAAGCAGATGTTAATGGTCTCTGGTTACGATAGGTATTATCAAATAGCAAGGTAAATTTTTCCTGACTAGCTGGCATGAGAGTTGATTTTTTATTTTATTTTTTTATTTTAAAGTGCTTCAAGCTTTGGAGAAAATCACTTTGTTTTGAATGTGACTGGAGCTTTCTGATTTCTTCTATCAAACTCATTAATTTTGTGGTGTACTTTCTTTATCCAAGACTTGCATGAAGAGAACAAGTGAACACCATTCTGCCTTTTAATATATGCGGGAATAGGCACTACAGTTTTTCTTTTTGTTTTGGCAAGGTCTTTGGTTTATATATATCTTTGTTAGAAATTATTCAATTAAAATTGTGATTCACATTTGAAAGGAATCTCTGCAGGTGTTTTCGAGATGAAGATCTAAGAGCAGATAGACAACCTGAGTTCACACAGCTTGATATGGAAATGGCTTTCACTCCTTTGGAGGACATGTTGAAACTTAATGAAGATTTGATCAGGAAGGTTAGTTTATATGATGCAGGACTGAAAAACTCCCTAATTGTATATGAGAAGTGCAAAAATAGAAGTTTAACAAATAAGTTAGAAGATGATGAAAACCCCCTTTGCCCTGTATGAGAAGAGTCTGTTAAAGTTTTAGAACAAGATGATGGGGGAAGTAAACAAATAAGTTGGAGTAACATGAAGAAAGCCTTATAATGATCCCGATGCAGTACTGGGAAGGACGGTTGACTAAGTGATGTGGTAGACAGATGATCTCAAGAGAAATGTTGGCAGAATGCTCTGACTATTGATTTGCTTTTGTCGCCAATGAGCTCTAGCTCAAATGGCACTTCCTCCTCCCATAAGAATGGGACAGAGGGTGAGGTCATGGTTTCAAAACCCATTGGATGCATGTGGAACTCACCAATGAAAAAATGTAAAATATAGTATCACTTTAGTTGATAGTAATCTTGGTAGAATCAGATTTAACTTGGAGATCAAAAGAATAGAAAAAAGAATCAGGTTTAACTTGAATTCTTAGAGGGCTTACAAGAGAGAGTTTAGATAGACTTTCAAGCTAACTAATGGTAGTGTTGTCAAATAGAGAGACTTCAATAAATTGTCTGTGAGTCTAGTATTAAATAATTTACTGTTAAGCTGTAGGTTTGATTTGTGATTCATTAATGAAAGCAGATTTTGGTATATCAACTGGTCTTGGTTTTGAGGCTCCTAACTTTGCTCAGGTTCATCTTGAATGAGCTAAGCTCGTGAATGAATCAATACAGGCTCATTGACACCCTCAAGAACACTGTTTAGAGTAGTCCTTGGAAAACATTTTTGTTTTGACTATCCGGTCGACTGATCATACGGTTATCAGAAATTATTTCATCAAGTTGTTCATTTAATGGTGTATTGAATGTTTACTATAAATTTGCAGTATTGATTTATAGTCTCTTTAGCATCTTCCCATTATAAGGCTTACATAGAAAATTATGTATATTGCAGGTTTTTCTAGATATTAAAGGTGTCCAGCTGCCAAATCCTTTCCCAAGGCTTACATATGCTGAAGCAATGAGTCGATATGGTTCTGACAGGCCAGATATTAGATTTGATCTTGAGTTGAAAGATGTAATGTTCTCTTTCTTAACTTGTTCATATAGCACAACAGCAATTCTGATCTCACATTACAATTTTTGCGACGGTTAATCAATTTCCAACATGTAAGATGGATAGGCACATTATAAGTCAGCTGGTAATATATAATATTTTGTACTGTCAAATACTTATCCTGTGCAAACACTCAAGCCTGTAGAAAGTATGTAAGATGGATAATTTAGTTTGAATCTCCCCTTCCCCTTCCCCCTCCCCTTTGGGCCAAAATTTATATATAGATAAATATGGTAAAAATTTGGGGAGAGAGGAATAATTGGACTTTTGATGGTCTTGTGCATCACTGGCATGCAACTATGTTTTCTTTTTTGAGATCCTTGTATGATTGGATGGCTGTTTAGACAGTACATTCTTTGTCTTTTTAAAATTTTTTTTTTCCTGAATTTGAAATTGTGACTCTTTAAAAATGGTTCTCATACGCTCCTTGCGTATTTAAGTTTTCTTCCCTATTTAATAATTACTTAACTTAGTAAAAAAATCTAATATCATACTGAATTTTAATAGGGGGGAGGGGGGGGGGGGACGGGTGTTTGGTTGGGGAGGGGAGGGGGGAGTGAAAATGGTTGGGCCTAGGAGTTTTCTCCATGGGCCCACTATTTGGGGTGAAATGGTTTTCTCCCAAATGTGGGGAGAAAAGTGGGGGAGGGAGAAAATTGATGGGAAATTCCAAATCTGCCCTCCCCATATTCAACTTGCAGCCTCTTTTATTTATTTATTTTTTCTTTGTACTAGGGGCATAGGAGTACAATTATACAATTTACATTTCTTTTTCCTTCTCAACTAAACAAAAGTTTTTTTTTTTTTTTGAGGAACCTACAAAATAGATTTTTATCCCTCCACTTTTTGACCCCCCAACCAAACACCATGTGAGAAAACTAAAATCTCTTCTATCCTTCCATTTTTCCATCCCCTTATTTTCTATCCCTCCACTTTTCTAACCCCCCAACCAAACAGACCCTTATTGAGGGTCACACTTGCGTTGGTTACTCTACACCTTATCTTGCATTCATTGGCTTATTACTGTACAGTGTTATGGAAGTTCTCTGGTCATCCTTTGTTTTTTTGATAAGTTCTCTGGGCATCATACACCCTTCTTTCATTTTCTTTTGTACTTGTTAGTGTATAACTGTATCCGGTAACCTTTTCTCTTTCTTGTCATTGGTGGATAATGTTAAGAATATTTCTGGTCATGTATGTGGTTATCGTTTCTTCAATGTTTCATTCAGAGAGAATCATAAGGGAGACTAGGATTTCAAATTTTATTTCAAAAAATGTTATTATTAATTTTCAATTTAAATACCTAGGACAAGTGATTTGGTGGAGTAAATCTCTCTCTTTTGTCTCTTGTAACTCACAAGTCATGATCATCATGCAGAAACTCATATCAGGCAATTTTTAATATAATTTGCTACTCAAATTCCTTGATTTTAAATCCTCACATCCAAAACATAAAAGTAATTTGCATATGTGCATAAATTGCTGGATATTGCAAAATTGATAGTTGCTGCTTCTAACTCTCTAGTAGTTAGCTTGAGTGAACACTTAAGGCTGTAGAATGTTCCTTCAGGAAGTTTCATGTGGAGACTGATTAGTTATATTAGTTTTATGAGAATTGATTTTGTATGCTTGACCTAGTTCCATTCTGTATGGGTTTATTGAAAATGTTTGTTGATTGGAGCTGCAGGTATCTGATATTTTCTCAGATTCCCCCTTCAGGGTTTTTGCAGATGCCTTGAAGAGTGGGGGAATTATTAAGATGCTATGTGTGCCCTCAGGTGCCAAAAGTTATTCAAATACAGCTCTTAAGAAAGGTGATATTTATAATGAAGCAAACAAATCTGGAGCAAAGGGTTTGCCTTTCTTGAAGGTCTTGGATGATGGTAAATGAGTTTCTTTTTTCTTTTTTGTTTTATTATTATTATTTTTTTGGGGTGGGAGGGGGGAATAGATGGATAGATATTTATTTTTCATGGTGAACAGTTATTTTGGTTCCACCCTTGACAGTTTCAATGTTTCCATTTAGGGGGTCTTGAGGGAATTCCTGCTCTAGTATCAAGTTTGGATCCTACAAATAAAGATCAACTGCTGAGACGAGGCTCTGCTGGACCGGGTGATCTTTTGTTGTTTGCAGTGGGTCAACATGTGTCAGTAAATAAAACTCTTGATCGTCTGAGGTTGTTTGTAGCCCATGAATTAGGCTTGGTTGACCATGTAAGTTTCTAATCTGCTCATCAGTTTGAAAAGATAAATAGCCTTAGTTTCTCTTGTTCTCTAAGATGTTTCTTCTGTTTTTGTCTGATATGTAGTCCGGGCATTCAATTCTGTGGGTGACTGATTTTCCGATGTTTGAGTGGAACGAATCAGAACAGAGGCTTGAGGTCTGTTTCATGTTTGTAATACATCCTAGCGATTCCAGTGAAGTGTGATAAATTTCCAATGTGAAAATCATTGCTATTGATTGTTTCATGTTCTTATATCATCACTATGAATATTTTCTTTGTTTCTTTTTCTTTTTCCGTTTGATAGGACTTGGCTAGATTGTAGGCCAAAAGCCTTGTAGCTCAATTGGTTAGCACCTCTTGGTGTTTCCAAACCTTCTTGTGTTTTCAATTTAGATATCAGGGTTCAAATCCCCCCCCTACTATGGAATTATCAAGAAAGATTTGGCTAGATTGTTCCTTTTTTATTTTGGTACTCAATTATTCTTGACATTGTAGATTCTTACCATTACTTTGATGTTAGGCTTTGTTGCATCTTGTTTCTGTCTATACATCTTGTGATTTGGTGCATATAGGTTTGTTCCTTATTATATTTATTGCATCTATCTCTAGTGAGCTAAGATTTTTCAGTATGCTGTTTTATTGAGTACCTAAGCTACCTTGGGAGTTTTGAGGTGGGCTGAGGATTATGCTTAATGGGCCTTATCCCTCCTCTCCTTCAATTTAGCCAAAAGAAAAAGCTGGTTTTAATACTAGATAATGTATATTGTGTTAAGTCATTTTATATTGACTTCAGATTTTTGTGTTGCTTTTCAAGATAGGATTTCTGTGCTATTAGTTGTTGATACAAGTTGCAAGACATCTTTCATAGCCTATATCTGTACATGTGTGGATGAAATTATTGTTTTACAGGCCTTACATCACCCCTTCACAGCCCCAAATCCTGAAGACATGAATGATCTTGCCTCTGCTCGTGCACTAGCTTATGACATGGTTTTCAATGGAGTGGAGGTGATATATTATCCTTTTTAATTTCTTTTCATTTTCTGGCATCTGCAAGCCAGAAGCTCCTATGATTATTTTCTCCCTGATGTTAGCCAATATGTTGTTACCCTGTTTCCTATGGTCCTGTCAGATTGGTGGGGGAAGTTTGAGAATATTTAAACGAGATGTACAGCAAAAGGTTTTGGAAATTGTTGGCATCTCCCAGGAGCAGGTGAGTAGACCCATAATCTTTTGTGCAGTGTAATTGGCTCTGCACACATTTTATTATGGCTATTGTTTGGGGTGATTTTTGTTTCCTGTAGTTTTAATACTCTGTATATCTATATTAGTTAATAAAAAAAGTCTGTATGTCTCTACATGATGTAATTATACTGCATAGTGATTATGAGAATGAGATTAGTAGATAAAGCTCATAACTTTAAGCCCTAAGCTCGTCACAAAAGTGCACTTCCTGTATGCAAAATATCAAATGGTGTTGCTTACATAGTTGTCTTTGCATACAGAGTTTTATTTGTATGGGCCACTATTGTTCTTGGTACTGGTGAAAGATTGAATTAAATGTTTCTAAAATAGCCTAGCCATTGAAATATATAAGAATAAGCTAAAATTGAATTGGTCATATTGCAATTAGAGAGTCATATGTTTGATTAATAAGGTGAAACTATGTAACATGATTAATTTATGTTTGATCTAAACCTCATATATTGTGGTTGTAATAATAAAACAGGTTATCATTGCATTTGGGATTCTAATTCGTTTATTGAGCACATATAAGAACTTTAATCCAATTAAACAGAATTCTATATCTAATACCCTCTCCACTTTAGACATTAACGTAAACCTTTGGCTTTGTTGGAAGTACACTATTGTAGGTAGGGGTTATGGGTCTCAGGGTTTTGTAATTTTTGTGTAGTTACAGTACATTACTTCCTATTCCTCCATTGGATATATGTAGAAATATTACATATGCATATATGCTTGTATGTTTGTTTGTCTTTGCGTATGTAGCACTGGTTCATATCTTGTTTGAACTATTTATTTGATTTAGTAATCTTGTTGATTAGAGATTTGGGTAAGCACAAGCAGAAGTGGAAACTGGGAATTCCATTGGTGCAATGCCTTACTGCTGATATTTATCAGAAAAAAAAACCATCCTGTATATGAGCATTTTGTTAATGCTCTAATTAACTTTTAATTTTTGTATAGGTTATGTCTAACACGTTAAAAAATACCTCATTTGGTTGTTGATTTGGATATAAAGCAGGAAGAGAACAGAGACAATAATGGACATGAAAATGACAGCTACTTATAAAATTTAATAAATAAACTCTTGCCTAATTTTTTCTCGAATAGGAAAAGGGAATGCATATTAAATTTTGTATGGGGAAAAGTGATGTTTGATCCGGAATTTATAATATTGTGGATAGTTTAAAGTCTAAAATTTATGAAATTGGTAAGAGCCAGAGAAGTCAAGAGTGGATATCTAGAAGAATGCAAGTGTAGTCGATTTATGAGGTAGATTTGAACACCTTTGCTTTCCTCCAATAATGTGATAATATGTCAATTTCTCTACAGGCTGAAGCAAAGTTTGGTTATCTTCTGGAGGCATTAGACATGGGTGCTCCACCACATGGTATGAAACTCTGCACTAGTTACAAGTAACAATTCATTGCCTGCATGCGTATACATACCTATATACATATATATGCATCAATAGTGTTGTCTAGATAGCAAATTATGATCATTCTGCTCTTAAAATATTAATTCACGTGAAGTTCTTATTTTCCCTTGCAGGAGGAATCGCTTATGGGTTGGATAGATTGGTTATGTTGTTGGCAGGTGCTAATTCCATCAGGGATGTTATAGCTTTCCCAAAGACAACAACTGCACAGTGTGCCCTCACTCGTGCACCATCAGAGGTCGATGCTCAGCAGTTGAAAGATCTATCATTTCAAACTCAGTAGTGTCTTGTTGTTCAATTGTTCATCTACACTAATTATTTATTTGAATTTGCTCATTGATATTCCCTCATATGTATTGCTCTGGGATATTTTGCTAGTTCTTTTGGCACCCAGTTTAGTGTGTGAGGGAACGGTTACCATATATTTAAGGACAGAATATATCAATATTTTGGTTAGGCAGGGTTAAAACAAGCATCAAAGGTTATTATTCTGCTTTCGTACTGTCTTTTTGCTATAGCGTTCCATTTGCTTGTAGATTCTGTATAATGGCCATGGAAATACAACAATAAGAAGATATCGGTCACTTGACATGCCACTGAACATCATCTAGAGGTGTCTGTGTTCTTGTGTGTGAATCTGTGACATGGAAATCGGCATTTCCTTGCTTATATGGCCTCTGTGCTACGCAAACAATGCTTGAACGATCTGATGGTATTAACCATGAGGTCATGAAGTTAATACCATGAGATCAAATCCAATTGTTTGATTTGAAAAAGGAAAAGATATAGGAGGCATAATTTAACTAATTGAGTGGCACGTAGCGATATTTGTTGTTGTTACTATTTGATACTTTGCTAAAACTTTGACTGACATTGGGTTGTTAATTCCCTTGCTATCCAACAGCTACATTTGTTATTATTAGGGTAATTTAGTCATTGACTTTTGGTATTGTGTCAAAATAGTTCTTACTTTTTTTTAGAAAGGATTTTTTTTTTTTGAAAGGAAATAGTTCTTACTATTAAATGATATATTGAAAATGCTGATGTGACTAATAGTTAAAATAAAAAATAATTTTTTATGCCAACTCTAATGCCACATGTACTGCCGACGTGGAATAAATTAACATAAAAACTAGTTTAATTAAAACCTCATGTGCAAGGGGGGATATCGGAAATTGGGGTCAAAATTCCTAAAATTAGGTGAGCTCCATCATCATCCATTGTCATTATGAACTTGTGCATTGGTGTATGTCATGTTTACTTTGAAGCTATGGAGGAAGACACAAAAGTGAGGAAATGCATATGGTCAAAACTAATATAATTAAGAATATGAATCTACTCTGAGTGAATCGGCAAATATTGAATTATTTTCACTAATTTAAGTGCTCCATTATTATTGTTAACATTTTTTATAATCTTAATTGTGTGTTATTAAATTAATTTTGACTTGTTTTCAAAAAAAAAAAAAAAATTTTTTTTTTGGACTTTTGTTGGACCTTGTTTCAATTCTTGCTAAAACAAATAAATTTGAGCAAGAAGTCTAAAATTCAAATCAATTAATTATAATAAATCTTAGAGAAAGAACCTTAAATTTAAAAATTTAGTTGACATAAAATAATTAGTGCACCACACAAATAATTAATGCATAAAAATAAATGCAATTATTTTATTAATACTCTTTTTAATTACATAACACAAATTTAGGTACCTATTACAAGTTTTCAGGAAAAAGCTTCATATATTTAGATTATTTTAGAGTAGAATTTATAATATTAAGCAAAAACAAAAACAAGGATAATATTAAGCCCATGGTATTTGCAAGCCAGATAAGTTACTTTATAAACAATTACTTGGAAGCCTAGGCCTTTTTATGGAAGATAAATGACCAAGGTAAGCTGTTTTTACTTTTTAGTTCTTTCAACAAGAATACTCTCAAGCCCATGGTATTTGCAAGCCAAACAAGTTACATTATATTATAAACAATTATTTGGAAGCCTAGCCCCTTTTATGGAAGATAAATGAGCAAGGTAAGCTGTTTTTAGTTCTTTCAACAAGGATAATATCCAAGCCCATGGATAGAGTTTATTTTCGAACATTCTTAATACCATAATTTAAAACTGATAGGAAGAATATATATATATATATATATACACACACACACGCAATATAATTATACAAACTCAAGATAAGATCTTTTTAATTTTTCCAACAAGGTTAATTAAAGATTTCTATTATCTGTAAAATAGTGCCACTGACGGAATATAAATGAAGCAGTACAAAATTTTTAAAAACGTGCAGATAAACTTGAAATTTGAAATGTTTAAATTGGACATTAATTCTTCTTCCATCTTGTTGGATTCTTACTAGATATGATTATTTCACAATGCCAATTCTATCTTAATAATTTTTCCTGTTTAAATTCTATAGTAATGAATTTTATTGAGTTTCTTTCTGCTTTCCATTTCTGAAATTCTTATTAATTAACTCATTTTCTGTAACTTCTCCCCCGGAAACTTTGTGGAAGCAAGATTTACGAATAGATGTAGTAGTATTTGGAAAATGCAACTTGGAAGGAACACAAATATGTTGGCTAATGAGATGGTATCTCATGCGCCTAGCGCATATGAAAGTTTTTCGTTAAGTAATACATTCTCGGTTCTATCTAGGTTAGAACAAGAAAAGTAGATCATAAATAGAGTTTAACTAGAATTTTTACTAACATGGCCCTAGATACTATGTTTTTTGTCCCCTAAAGTCTTTTCCTTTAATTGATAGGTTGTCATAGATTCACAAAATATGCATGTTTCTACCTTTCAAGTATCTGGAGAGGAAGAGAATGAGAGAAGAGAATATTTTGTATTTCATTCTTTTTGAAATACACAGTACTTGAAGTAGAGCATTTCCTTTGCTCCAACTGTGGTTTTTCACCCTTATCTTCGGGATTTTCCACTTAAATCATCCTGTCAATGCATGTTTTAACTCATTTTCTCACTATAATGAAAATAAACGCCGTAAGTTAGCCATTGAGCCAACAATAATGGTCCAAATGTACGGATAGTGGGCATTGAATAACAGCTATTTCTAAAATCTCATCTCAAAACTAATTATCTGCATGCGCCAATTTTACGCAATTGTGTTATTACACCCTAAGGTAAGAGAATATTTCAAGAGAAAATAATTAGATACTTTTGGAGTACTACGACTTGATACTCTCTCATCTTACAGTGAAACATACTATGAATTTAATTAGTAAAATTTTCTATTATATGATAAAAGGAAGTATCATACATGTCATTATATTTTTGGAGTACTGAATAATTATTTTATATCGAATTGCTTGTGTACGAATTGTCGGTTATGACAAGCACAGAGTAAGTATAGTGGGATAAGAGTAGTATCTTTGGTTGATTACACAGCCAATTTTTGCCATATTTTCTCAGTCAAGAGATTTCAAATACTCCAAAAACAGTAGTAATGTTAATTTTGGACAGCTCTTTCTCTAAAAAATAATAATTAAATTAAAAAAATAAAAATTTTGGACAGCTCTAATAGTTAAATCTCTACTTAGGAACCATATAAATCCACACATCTTTCTCTAGACCTAGTGTAGTCTTACACATAATACATCACCATATAACTCTCCATCTCTCTCTCTCTCTCTCTCTCTCTCTCTCTCTCTTCTTTGTTCTCTCCTCATTAATAAGGTTCTTGTATTTCCTTCCTTCAAACACGATGAGAAAGAGCAAGGGCCGGCAAAAGATCGAGATGGTGAAGATGCCTAATGACAGCAATCTCCAAGTGACTTTCTCGAAACGCCGGTCTGGGCTCTTTAAGAAGGCCAGCGAGCTTTGCACCCTATGTGGTGCTGAGATTGGCATCATTGTCTTCTCACCAGGTAAGAAGGTCTTCTCTTTTGGCCACCCCTGTGTGGAGACTATCATTGATCGGTTTCTCACCCGAAATCCTCCCCAAAACTCCGGCACGCTCCAGCTTATTGAAGCACACCGGAACGCCAGCGTTCGGGAGCACAATGTGCAGCTTACTCAGCTCACAAACCAGCTGGAGGCTGAGAAGAAGCGTGGTGAGGCACTGAACCGCATGCGCAAAGCTGGCCAGGCTGAGCACTGGTGGGAGGCACCTATTGAAGGGCTAGGGTTGCAACAGCTTGAGCAGTTGAAGGGGTCTTTGGAGGAGCTGAAAAAGAACGTGGCTAAGCAGGCTGACAGGCTTTTGATCCAGAATTCAAATCCCCCTCAGTTTTTTGGAGCTGGGAATTCCAACCATGGGGTTATTCCCTTTGATACCATAATCCCTTATGACACAAAGAATGTTGGGTTAAGTGGCAATGCAATGCCCCACACATATAATCATGGATATGGACGTGGGTTTTTCTAAGGTTTCTGGAGATGTTAAAGAAAGAAGGAAACTGATTTAGCCTTAGTCTGTTTCAAGGCAATGTGTTTAGTGCGTTGTATGTTTAATTTAAAAGTATTTTTCATTTTAGAAAATTCTTAGGTAATTTTGGAAAACAGAGAAATTGTGCTCATTCCTCTTACATTTGTGGTAGACTCTACTATATTTAATGAGTAGACTCTATTATGAATGTGAGAGGAGAGAGCACCATTCTCTTTGATCTAGAGTACCGAAGAATTACTCTGGCATATTTATGTTCTTTATTTTGAGTGTTTAGTTGTTCACAGATTCACACAGTAATAAAATATTATTAATTATTGTTTATAATATTTTCGACTAATGAATGGTTTTGATAATTCTACTTCGATTAGATTTTTCCTTTTTGTTTAGTTTGAATTTTAAAAACAAGGAGAACCTACAAGTAAGCCTCAGACTTTTCAAATGTGTTGTGAAAAGACCATTCATAAATATAGAATTATCTTTTTATTTTTATTTTTATTTTTTTATAGATAAAATCATTTAAAATTTAATTAATTGTAGAAACTAAATAAATATTATAAATTAGGGCATTGATTTATATTGTCCGTACACATAATTTATATCACGTTTTAAATGTGAACATCAAAAAAACAAAAACAAAAAATTGTACATCATGTGTTAAATTATGGGCATGCGAATTGAATCTACAAGCACAAATGTGAAACAATATTTGCTGTTTAAATTTTAAGTGCTTTTTCTTTTTTTTGTTAGTTGAGATATAAGGTGCTTTTATTTATTTATTTTTTTGGTTAGTTGAGATTGTAAACTCTAATAAAATTAACTTTTCAATATCTTGATCTGTTTCTAATTAGCACATTTGTTCTTCTTCTTCTTCTTCTTTTTTTTTTTTTTTTTTTTAAAATTTTTTTTTTACACGAACAATTTGACCTATCGCTCTAAAGTAAGTTGTTATTATCTACTGAGGTGAAGTACCTACGATTGGGCACAATTGGGAGTTTTCTAATGATCATGAGAGTAGTGGCAGGGAAAATGGTAGAAAGGATCTGATTATGTCCATCAAAATCGATCAATAAAAGGCTACTGGGAAGGGTAACAAGCTGGGAACCATATAGAAGATAGGTTAATTTAAAGTACAAAGAAGAACTCTGATGACACACTTATTAGGACCCATTTGGTAAGAAATTTCTAGTAACATTGTTTAAGTGTTGTTGAAATCTGTGTGGGTAAAAAAGCATTGTAGAAATACGTGTATTGTTGTTTAAACAACAGTATCAAATAGGCCCTAGATATCTGACTCTTTCATATGATACTTAAAATGGCAATGGTGCCCTAGATCCGGGCATATACTTTCATGGTGAAACCATTTGGATTCGGAACTTGCTTTGTAACGAAACTAATGAAATCCTATATACAAGAATATATAGCATGAGCTTATGTTCGATCATGGTGATCAATTACTTTTCATTAAGGTCAAGTTATGACTGAAGGTAGTGCCTGCGACCTTCCTTCCTTGGCCAGGCCTCTTAAACATTATTTGCTTTGTGGTTATGCTATAGTAACGTTTAGATAGGGGAGCTATGACTGGTTATCCCTCCTCTTAACCTTTTCTCATTTAGGAAAAAAATCCATAATGTGAGTAGTAATTGAAGCTCTACTCGGTAAGCATATCGCACATTATTCATACATCAGGATTTAGGTTAGTCATGGAAGGCAACCCCTTTAATGCAGCCCTAATCCTTGATAGGGCTAAATCCATATAATGTTTGAATTAATGATTACCTTCCCAAGAAATGGAGCCAGGGAAATAATTCGAGAAACACTATTAGATCTTGAATGAAATCGGCTAACTATTAATTTTAATAATTATTCAATTATTAAGTCCAGGTAATTAGTTGATCAATTTCAAGATAAATATAAATCATGGATATACAAGCATTAAAAAAAAAAGGCGAAACCACAATTTCGTCCCTACATTTTCACGTGATTCCCATTTTGGTCCCTATCTTCTTCTTCTTCTTCTTTTTTTTTTTTTTTTTTTTTTTTCACAACTTTTAACCCTTATCTTGGAAAATGCGTTTCGTTTTTGTTCCTGCTGTTACATCAGAGACGGAAAATGCACATGTGACAAACGACATAAGTTAAAAATAATAAAATAATGTCTTAAAGTATCCATATGGCTTTCCAGCCCTTTAGTAAGCCTAATTCCCACCTGTAGGAGATCACGTGGCCCTCACGTGACTTTATAAAGTATATAATCAATTGCTCCTCCACTGATAGCATGATTCAGAAATCCCTAACCCCCAAATGAAGCTCCTCGCCACAACACTCATCTCCTTGCCACAAACTCAAACTCATCTCCTCGCCACAAACTGAGCTCCTCGCTCATAACTGCTCTCATTGAATCAAGCTCGATGTCATCGAGTGGAAGCTTGAGGAAAGGAGCCCAACCCAATGCTTCTTCTCTGAGAAACCTGTTTTGGTTGTTTTAAGGACACCTGAGAACCCTGGAAGAAGGTTCTACGGGTGTCCAAATTATTGGGTAAGTTAGTATCTCTCTTTTTTCCAATTATACACGATATCTATTAATACGCCTTTTTAAATTTCTATTGATTTTGTGGGTGGCGAAAAAAATAGAGTGAGATAGAGGAACTATTTGTGGGCTTCGTTGACTGTGATGATGTTGTTTTTATAGAACATTTATTGGATTATGTTATTGGGTTCTTATTTTATAGCTATTTTCTTTAGTGGGTCTTTTTTAGTTTCAAGGATTTTAGTATTTTGCTAATACAAGTGTTGGATTGGCTGTGACTAGATTTTGCTAATACTATTTGTTGTTGTTTTTCATGATTTTGGTTGAATATATAATGGGTTTTATCTGGCTCCTAGGTGTCAAGTTGGACGCAAGTGTAAATTTTTTCAATGGCATGATGATGAAATCTGTGAGCGTGGCAAGGTGCTGATTTTGGAGCAGAGGCAATGGATTTTAACCCTTGAAGCTGACATTGTAGGCAATAGGAAGAGAGAGAAGAGGCTGCTCATCTGCCTGGGGCTGTCTCTGGTGATAAGTGGGATGCTACTCTACTTGATGCTTCTTTTGGTTGGCCTAATAGGTGGGGGGGAAAATGGGTCATTAGGTGGGTAGGTATTAGTGTAAAAAGGCCATAATTTTGGTGTATTTTGGTAGGATTTGGCAGAATTTTTGTGTAAATATGTGTTGGCCTGAATTTGCGTTGGTATGTATTAGTGGGAAAAGGCCTGAATTTTGGTGTAATTCTCTCTGTAATCCGTGGCTTTAGCAATGGAACATCACTTTTTAATTAATGCATGACTTGTATACCAATTTATTGCATTGTTGTGAGCTGTTTGTGCTTTGTGTGCACTCAATATTACTCTGTATATGAAGCTGAAAACCAAAAAAAAAAAAAAAAACAAAGCCATATCTGATAGACCAAATAAACAATGCAGGCTTCATGATTTCAATCTTTAAGAACTTTTATATATGCTTTGGCATATAAAGAAAAAGGAAAGGGTCAACTCAGATTAAAAAACATTTTTGAGTAATTATATTTAAAAGGAAAGGGCTAGCTCGTATCTAACATCCTGCTGTAAGCATTTCTTGCAGTCACTAGCCACAGAACACAACATTTCTGGCTTTTGAATCAATTTATAAGTATACCAAAATGCCAATTGTCCTGGTAGTTACATAAACTTGGTCAACTTTTTTCTCAAAAAAAAAAAAAAAAATCAACTTTGGCTGTCAATATATAGCAAAAAAAAGGTCTTGCTTCAACTTGCTATCTTCCAGCAAATCTCATTGCTATCGTATACCTTGCTGCATTCCTAGATGCATTCAAGGTCTTAGTAGTGATTGCACTTCTCTTCCTTTGTCCTTTTGGTCTTGGATTGGATTGGTTATCAATGGGGGGTGGAGGTGCAGTTGTGGTCACATCATCAGTAGAGCTTGGTTGTGCCCTATGTACAGTTGGCTGAGCATTGGAGCCTGGTTGTACACTACCTACAGCTGGGTTGTTTGCATGACCATCCTTGGCTGCCTGCAAGCTCAAGCA
This sequence comes from Castanea sativa, assembly GCF_040712315.1. Lineage (NCBI taxonomy): Eukaryota > Viridiplantae > Streptophyta > Magnoliopsida > Fagales > Fagaceae > Castanea > Castanea sativa. The sequence goes on along the minus strand of NC_134019.1, from coordinate 24,363,572 downwards.
CAATAACAATTAATAAGTTGCCAATTGTAAAACAAAACAACACAGATATCTAAGTCAAAGTAGTATGCTTACCCTCCTAGTGATCTTGCTGGCTTGGGATGCACACCCAGGCAAGGAGGAGTCCCCCCCTACTTCTCCCTTGCAGCTCCTCCTGTTATGGCTTAATTTCCCACATGCCTTGCACTGTTTTGAGATGCCTGCATCTCTGTTTTTTCTGTGACTTCTAGGTTCATCAGGCTCCAGTGCCCTCTTCTTCTTAGGTCGGCCAAGAGGTCTCCTCTTGATAGGGGGTTGCACAGGTGGCAGTCCACTAGGTCTCCACATATTCTGGCCATTGATGGGCTCTATAATGGCGTCATAACAATCAATGTAGGTAGTCCTTTTGTAGCAAGCATTTACATACTTTTTAGAATCTTCCCTGTTGAAAAAGATAATGGCGTCATAACAATCAATGTAGGTAGTCCTTTTGTAGCAAGCAATTACATACTTTTCAGAATCTTCCCTGTTGAAAAAGATATAGGAAATGGCATGGTAACATGGTATGCCAGTTATGTCTCACTTCCTACAGCTGCACCTCTTCTCTTCCAAGTCCATAGTGAAACTCTCCAGCCCATTCTTCACTTTAAACTTGGTACGACCAGACCAACATGCTAGCCACTTGCTGCATGCCAACTTCTCCTTGTACAATCTTTTTCTTATCTTAAGACATAACTCAGATTCCACCTTCATAATCATTTGCCTATTTGCTTGAAATCTAGCCATCAAATATAACCTAATACACTCAAGTTGCAAGCACATAGAGAGAAAGGGAGAATTAATCATTCATGAATCACACAGGTCTATGGATCATAAGAGAGTGTTGAAGTTGAGTAGATTGCCTACCATGGTGATTATAGGTTTGCTCCTAAACTTAAGTATCCTGTTGTTGAAGTTTTCACACATGTTATTAAGGACTGTGTCACTTGGCCATCACTTTTGAACATGCTCCTAGCCTAGATAGTTGTTGAGTGAGGCTGCAGCCATTTGAATGCATCTTCATTCACCTCATTTGGATCATTTATTGCCCTTTCCTATGCTTGCTAATAGGTAGCCTTGGTTGCTTTCCAAAAAAGGTCTCTAATAAGGACACCAGGATGATTCTTCCTTAAGTTATTGTATAAATGTCTGCAGTAGATTCTATGCTCGTACTATGGCCAATTGTCAACAAAGGCATTCACCAACCCCTGCAAAGCAATAAATATTAATTCAGCAAGCAATAAATATTGATTCAGCAAGGAATAAATATTAAGAAACCAGACCTTTTGCTGATCAAATATGAACATCCATCTTTTGCCATCTCTTATGCCAGCAAGCAATAAATTAAGAAACCAAGTACAAGAGTCCTTGGTTTCAACCTCGACTACTGCATATGTGAAGGGGAAGTACTCATCATTGGGATCCCTGCCAATAGCACACATCAGCTGACCACCTGACTTGGTCTTCAAATGGCATGCATCTACACCAATGATTGGCCTGCACCCTACCAAGAAGCCCTTCTTGCACCCTACCAAGAAGCCCTTCTTGCAACCTTCCAGGCAGATGTAGATTCTTTCAAAATATGGCATCCCAGTTGCCAAGTCATGCTCGGTTGCCAAATCACCATCATTATAAGTATGCACCTTCATCAATACTGTGCTCCCAGGACTACACATTCTCAACTCATTATAGTACTCCCACACTTGGTTGAACTCTGCAGTGTGGACCCCACCAACAGTCTCTTGAGCTTTCTCTCTAGCCCTACTTGCCTTGCCTGCACTTATGTCAATCACATACTTCTCATGCATAACATCCTAAATGTCCTTGAGCCTTATGTCAGGTTGTCTCCTAACCCTCTTCATTAACTTCTTCCCAATGTATGATGTTCTGTATCTTGGATTTCTATAACTTTTGTTGCATGTGTGTTCCAAGTTCAGTGTTTTCAATCTAAAACTCTTCTCCCTTGGCACCTTTGCAAGGTAGGCAACAAACTTGCACCCTGGCTGGCATTGGGCTTTCACTCTCACCAAGTCATTTTTCACAAATTTTATACCCCACCCACCATGGACTGCATAATCAGTCATAGCATCTTTAAATTGTTTAGGTGAGAGGAGCAACATATCCTTCTTAAACCTTAGGTTCTCAGCTTTGACTACTGGCCTAAAGATTGGGAATCTGCTCCTTTTAATAGAATTGTCAACCTCAGTAGTAGGGGTCTCACCATCACTTGAATCGTTACAATGCTCACTACTTGATGAACTCTCATTAAGGCTAAGCAGCTCCTCACTCTCAAGGTCAAAATTCATGACACCACCACCCATTTGTCTTAGTTCAACCTCATCATCTTTAGCTTGATTGTCCCAACTATCAGCTCTATCTTCACCAATGTCCATTAGTTGCATTTGTGGCTCTTCTTCTAAGTCACTCCCCTTAGCCTCACTACTCTCCTCAACTTCGTCATCAACAACTGGTGCTTTGCCAGCCCTCCTAGCCCAAACTTGCTCAACATCTACCTCATGTCACCATGGTCAACATTAGTAGTTTCAGCATTATCATGGCCTCCAAATTGTGAAAAATCAAGCCTGTACTCTTCATCAACATTATCATGTGCCTCACCATGGTCAACATTATGTGTTTCAGCATTATCATGGCCTCCAAATTGTGAAAAATTAGGTCTGTGCTCTCCATCATCATCCTCATTATCATTATCCTCTTCATACTCAGCATACTCATAAAAGTGATCACTCTGAAGCTCACTGTCACTGTCACTGTTAACATAATAAACCACATCTTCATATGGTTAATCACCACCAAAAACCTCTAAGGCATTTACACCTTTTGGTTCACTACCAGGTGGTCTAACAGCTAAAGGCTCTAAATCCTCCACTGCTAACTCAATTTGTTCATTCACTAGATGCTCCACAAAGACATGAATGTCCCCATATCCCTTCACCAAGTCAGTTTTGAACACAGCAACATCATCATCAACCACCTCATGGACATGTGCCTGCTTTGGGTTCACAGTAGGCATTTTAAACCATAGCTTATCCATTGTAGTGTACCCAAAATCCCTACAGATACTCTCGATCTCTACTTTTGACCACTTATCTGGGTCACAGTTATCCACGATATCAACTGTCCCTCCCACATAAGCTTGAGGGTCCCACATAAAATGCCCACCATGGTGGACATGTAGAGTAAAACACTCATCCATTCTGCATGCAAGTCACGGAAAGAAAACAGAATGAAAACAGATATCCACTTTCTGAAATTAATAATACTTTGTTAGGCTAATAAACTAATAAACAAATTAAAAAACATACAATACAGACAAAGGGAACACATGGATCCAACCACTTCTCGAAAAGTAAGACACAATACAGACAATCAATTCAAATACCAACACAAAGATTCCATGGTTTATCAAAGTCAATATAGTGGACCCTGATAAAAAATAGTGACACATAATATAGACAAACAATGCAAATCGTGGCCCCTGATAAACAAAAGTAAAACAAACACAGTTGCAAATACCAAAAGCTATAAACAAAAGTAACACACAACAGCCAAACAACGCAAATCCCAAAAATATTCCACTATCACAGTCAATATTATGTCCACTACAAAAGCTATAAAGGGAGAGAGGAAGAGAGAGAGAGAGAGAGAGAGTGAGAAAGAGAAATAGAGATAGAACCCAGAGCAAGAACAAAACACAACATCTCAAAATTCCCAAATTCTCAAAACCCAAAAGCTGAGATTGAGACCCAGATTGATTACCCAGCACTTAAAAATAGCATTCACAAGAGAGAGAGAGAGAGAGAGAGAGAGAGAGAGAGAGAGAGAGAGAGAGAGAACCTTTGTGCAATGTGCCTTTCAAACATGGAGTTGCTACAATCACTCTGAAGCTATTTAGGTAAGAGGTTAGGGATTGTGCTTGCTGATTTGGATTTTTTTTGTTTTGTTTTTGTGGTCTATGGTGATTTGAGCGACGGGGTAAGAGATTAGGGTTAAGCTTTTAGTTGATTTGGGGTGTTTAGAAAGAATGTCATGTGAGTGAGTGCCATGTGACTAACTGAAGGGCAGGAAAGCCACGTGGATACTTTTGGACATTATTTTATTATTTTTAACTTATGCCGTTTGTCACATGTGCATTTTTCGTCTCTAATGTAATGGAAAGAACAAAAATGAGATGCGTTTTCTAGGATAGGGATTAAAAGTGGTGAAAAAAAAGAAACAAGGACCAAAGTGGGAATTGCGTGAAAATTTAGGGACGAAAATGTGGTTTTTACCTAAAAAAAATTAACAAGTGAACAACTCACACATATAGTGACGAGGGTTACTTTGGTTTACTACCTAACTTATCAAATCCATTATGAAGAATTTTGCAATAAAAAACTACACTTACTAGACTTCCCATACAAGTGATGAGACATTGTATCGAAACTTCTAGCTCCTGCTTGCAACTGCAGACTCCTCCTGCCTTGATTCTTCACAGTTATTTGAAGTCACAAGTCAATCAGTCAATTGGTAAACTAAACCTTTGGTTACTTCAAGGCTTTTTGAAGATTTATAATGATCCTTGTGGTTTTAAAGAGAATTCCAACAACACATGTGGTGATCTTGTGTTTGGTAGTGTAAATCCTCTCAAGAATAGATAATTGGAGAGGTAGGAAGAACTACAAGAGCCTTGTAAAGGTGTTTTCAAGGTTTATACTTGCTGTATTTTTTCTCTATGATTTTAGGGCTTTATTTTCATTCTTATTAGATGGGATCCATCTCTAGAGGAATTTTTCAATAATAAAATTAACGGATTAAGTCTTAGCAACTTGGGTTCAGTAGGATTAAGAGGAATCAACAGAGTTGGGAGTTGATGTGGTGTTTTCAAGAAATATAGGAACAACATCCAGCATTGCAGCACAAGCTTTAGGCGTTACAAGATGGCTTATCACAGTGTTGGAATATCATATCTGCATCCTCTATATAAGAAGTAAATGCCTAATCAGTCATAGTTCTTAGGGTTGTAGTCTCATACAATAAGTCATACGTATAGTAGAATTCAATTAGAATATTGAACCAAAAAGTTACCATATTGATCATGTTCATTATTCATATAATACACAGATAAGTATGATATGAATCTGAACAATACATAAACATGTGGTTTAAATTGAGTTTTTCCTAAAAATAAAAAGATTTTTTCTAAAATTTTTACAATTTATGTTTTGACTTGAACCCAACAAGTTGCTATGCTTTTTTCAATACAAAATAATTGAGTTATTTAATTGAGCTTAAAAAAAATGACATATCCATGCAGTGACGGCTCCACTTGTATTTGAGGGTGGTCATAGGATCACCCTCGTGCCAATTTTTTTATACTTAGCAAAAAAATATATATATATATATATATATATATAAGTAATTAGTTTAAAGTTTAAACTAATCTGTTCTGTGACCACCTTGACTTTAAAAATGTATTTATTTACTTACAAAAAAGATATTATATACTAAATTAACTTATTTTGACTACCTAATAAAAATGTTAAACACTATGACCTGAGAATCACAAAATTTTGAATTTTAAAAAAATAAGGGTAATGTTACAACCATAATATTTTCACAATATATCTTATGTGGAAAGTTATTACTAATTCTTATTTGGGCTTAATATTGACATGTTTTACCCACCAATAACAGCCTGTTGTATAAAATTTGTTATGAGTTTGTTGTGGTCACTTTATTATTCTCATATCAGCATTTTCAATTTTCACTTAATCTCCTATAAGTAATTTTTTCCCACTTTGCTAGTACAAAAAATTTTAATATTTCATATGTATTCACGTGTTTTTTTTTTTTTTTTGTGATGTTAATATATTCTAGTTGTTTCTTTTTATAGATTTTGTATAATTTAATTTTCTTAGTGACCACCCTAAAAATAATTTCTAGAGCCGCCATATCCATGATTTTTTTACTCCCTCTCTCTCTCTCTCTGCAAAATTTGAATATCACACTTGACACTTCACTTTTAAGTTTGCAATTTTCTTTTTTGTACTCTAAATAAAAATTAAATGACAATGTATTATCACTTTTGAATTTAGTCAATTAGACTGTGGATGTTATAAATATATTAATTTGATTTATTTAGTTAGTTTAGTTGAATACTATTACATACTTAATTGAATATACACACACACACACTAGCATCTTTCAATTTTTTTGGACTTTGTTAATAATTTGCATCTATTATAATTATAGGAGACAAACTTTTAAGCCAATTATAAAATGCAATATCAAAATTAAGTGACAAATTCTAGATTATTATGTCATTAAATTAATTAAATCAAATAATGACATGTGTCATCCAAATTGATGTTACATTGGTATATTGAAATTTTTCACGTGTCATTTGGCCCATAAGATAAATAAATTTCCTATTTAATATTGATAGATAATTATCTTTGTAAGTGCACAATTGCACCTGGACCCAAAGACAATCACGGGCTCAGGCCCAATGAGCCTTAAACAATAAAATTTGTAGAGTGTGGGCTTGAAACCTAGGTTAGAAGTACTGGGAGCTTGATAACAGGTTTTTATGAACACGTACAGGTAAATAACGAATGATAATTGCAAATGGATCTCCTCGGACTCCAGCCGAGGACTACTTCTTTATTATTTCTCTTTCTTCCTTTAAAGATTACAATTTCTTCATTTTCTTTCTTTCTTTTTTCGATCCCCTTTCTCCCCGCCCTCCATCCCCCTTAAATACTTCCTTTTGTCACACTTTCTAGACAGTGACTAGAAGTTTTAGCCCTACTATTCAGGGGTCACTTCCCCATTAATGCGGCCAGGGAGGTAAGTGCAGAGCCTTTAATGCGGAGGTGGCAGCCTTTGCCCTTGATATTTTCTTTAACACTGGTGCATTTAGAAGGTTCAGGGTGTCCCTCTTTAACCATTAGTCTTTCCAGAGCTGTGCCTTGACCTTCATAATGAAACCTTGAGTTCTCTTGGGTCGGTCCGAGGAGGAATTCACCCTCGGTTGTATCCTCGGAACCTCGACATATGGGCCGATTCGTAGAGTTTAATTCTGGAGCAGGTCGGCCCTTCATGCTACAGTCCAAAGGCCCATATACCCATTTGGGTCCTTTTACTCCCCACAATCTTTATTAAAAATAAATAAAATAAAAATAAATTTTCTATTCAAAATTGATGGATAATTATCTTTATTAAAATAAATAGATAAAATAGAGATAATCATTTATCTTTCTTGGTTATTATCTTTATTAAAATAGATAAATAGAGATAATTATTTGTAAGCAAAATTTGGGCTAATCAAAGTCTACTACATTTTCAAGTATATCAATTCAAAGTGGAGTTTATCCCCTAAAACCACTATAAATAGAAAAACGTCTCCTCTCATTTTCAACACCAAGTTTTTAAGAAGCCCAAGTTTTGGAGAAATTCTGTCTCAAGAATCTTTGAAGAACTTGAAGAACATTCGAAAGACTTGAAGAACAACAAACCTCTAATAAGCTCAAAACTAGAGATTTGTTGTGAAGACCGTTCAATCCATCTTCCAACCAAAGTCGAGAAATTTTTTTTGTTCGGGTCAAGACCACAAAGAAGATAGAATAAGAGGATCACTTTTTGTAAAAGAATTGAAACAAAGTTTGTACTCACTACTTTATTAATACAAAAATATATTTGTGACATCTTTTTCAATTTGTTTGATTTTCAATCTTTGTGAAAAATTTGTGTTTACAATAATTTAGAAATATATATATTTTTTCAAACAAATAAAAAGGATAAATTTTAGAGATAAGCAATAATTGTAATTTCTCTTTAAAACATGAAAGAAAAAAAAAATCCTAAATTTTAGGTGTAAGGACCCTCCGCTTCGACCTCCCACTTGTGAACAATTAATGGTGGCCCAGCAAGAGCAACACAATATATTTGTTAGAGAGTGGATCTTACAAAAAAGAACGTTTCAACAAATCAAATATGAGCTTTAATTGAAAGAGATTAAACTAGTAAAAAAACACAATATGTTAATGGCACTCCTCGGTCAAGTCCGAGGATAAGTTGTTCTTGTATATACTCAAGCTTTTTCTAAGTACAAGATATTCTCTCTCCGTTCTGTTTGTTTTTCCAATGATTACTTGCTCCATTTCTCACAAGGGCCTTTTCTTTATATAGTCCTATTCTTTTTCAATCCCAGCCTTCCACCTGTTGATTGTAGAGGTGATCTCTTGGATGCTTGTCCTATCAGAACCCTTCTAGAAACTTTGTGTATAGCTGTAAGGCTAAATATCACTGTTCACCGTCATTTTTACATTAATGCGGCCAGTTGGTTAGGTGCAGAACATTTAATATGATGGTAGCAACTTTCTTCTTAAATATTTCTTTGTTCACTGTTGACTCTTTTCTCCGAAGCTCATTCTCAAAAGTATGGTTGCCTCTTGCATGGTATTCTTTAGGCGGCCGGGTTCTGGCCCTCTACAACGCCTCCCGAGGAAGTTTGGCTCATCGGGAGACACCACTTGTTCGTCGTTATTTGTCCTTGTCCTCGACCCATTAACCCACATGCTTATCTTACTCTTTGATCATCCTCGGGCTCCTTTGCATCCTCGGGCATGGCCTACGGCCCAATACTCCTACTCGGTTCTTTTATCCCCACATTAGGAATTCTCTTTTTGAATTCAAAATAAAATTTGTTATTTGACATTTATAACCCTATTTCTAATTGAAGTTACCCTTCATTGAGAGTATTTTTGAACTACATAAAAGTCCTGTTGAAAGAGGAGAATCCTTTTATATATACTAGCTTGTAACCCCATGCATATGCATGGATACACTTAGGTCTCGTTTGGGAGGAGGGAATGAAATGGAATGGAAATGAATAAAAAGAATAATTTTAGAATATTCTTCCCTTCCCTTGTTTGAGAGTTTTAATGGAAGGAATGGAAAACACATTTCCTTGTTTGGGAGTTTAAGTGGGAGGGAATAGAATGGGTAGGAAGGAACACTCATTCCTCTCTATTTTTTTAAAATCTCAAATTTTCATTTCTCCCAAAATTGGGAGGAATGGGAGGGAATGAAATTAGACTTAATGATTTTTTAACTAAAACTCCCAAAATACCCCTATATATTCAACCCTTTATTTTAAAATGGGGATCTAATAGTAATATTGTCATCCAATGATTCCATTACATTCCCTCTATTTTGCTCCCAAATAAGATTACTTACATTTCATTCATTTTCATTGCTTTCCATTCCTTTATTTTAAAACATCCAATTAAGGTTACTTAATTCCATTCCATTCTCTTATGAACTCCCAAACGGAGCCTTAAAGATATATAATAAAATGCATAATATAGTTTCTATATATATAATTTAAATACGATTGATAGTCATTTTTATATTTTGTTAACTCTTTAAAATTTTTTGTAAGGATATTATTAGGTATAAAATATAAATTGTTCATTTTTTTTTTAACGATTCGTTTATTCTAAACTATTTAGTTTTTGTACTTAATAACTCACTTGGATTAATATTTATGATATGGTCCCACATTTGATTTTAAAATTAAGAAATAAAACTCCTTAAGAATAAATAATTTAGGAAATATGGCGCAAAATTGGAATTTTAATTTGAAATTCTAATTTGAGTTTCTTTTAACTTTACAAATTATTATATATATAGATTACAGACGAAGGGATTGACTTCATAATATTATGCTACATAAACTTTTAAAACCTCACAATTTTCCATATCATTATTTTAACATATATATATGTGTGGGGCAAAAAGATCCTGATGGGAACGTGGGCCTTTTGGGCCGTGTTAAGGAAGGCCGACCTGATCCTGGGTTTAGAAATTGTTAGTACTATGGGTCGGCCCATATGCCGAGGATCCGAGGATCCAGCCGAGGGTGACCTTATCCTCGGATGAACATTGAAGAACTCGGGATTTCATAGTAAAGATTAGGGGATGACATGGTTAAGGCCAATGGTTAAAAGGGGTGAACCCTAGAACGCCCCAGAAGTACCGATGTTGAAGAAATGTCAAAGATAAAGGCTGCTACCTCCACATTAAAAACCCTGCACCTACCACCCTGGCCGCATTTATGGGGAAGTGACACCTGAACAGTAGAAGAGAAACTTCTGGTTACTATTCAAAGGCACTGAGAAGGGAAATATCTAGGCTAAGGGGGAGGTGGGGCAATACGTGTACAAAGTGTTCAAAAGAGGAGTATTTAAGGAGAAACCTGGAATAGAAAGGAGGGGGACTTTTTGTAACCTAAAAAGAAAGAAAAGACTAAGAAAGGGATATAATATAAGAACAGCTCTCGGCTTACGTCCGAGGAGGCCAATTTACAATATTCCTTATTGTTTCCAAGTATTCGAAATCCTTAGTTTGTCATTTAATCCCCACATACTTCTAACCTGGGTTTCAAGCCCACACTCTACAAATTCATATTGTTTAAGGCTCATTGGGCCTGGGCCCGTAACTGTTCTTGGGGCCAGGTGCAATTGTGCACTTACAATTGGCGCCGTCTGTGGGAAATCTAGTCTAGAAGAGGTAGGGATATTATGGCAGGCTTAGGCTCTCACCATGCAGAGTCACAAGGATCACAACCGGAAGATCATTTCCAACGTCTTGAACATCGTAGGGATCGTGAGGGAAGCGTCCATACAGAATACCCAGGGGCTAGCCATACTCATGGAGGGGGTAGCACTACCCATGATGAGGGTTCTAAATCCATGCAGAGGGAAATCAATCGTTTGAAGAGGAAGTTACGCCGCGCGAAGCGTAAGGTTTCCCCGTCCTCGTCTAGTTCTTCCTCAGAGAAGGATAGGGGAGTCGGGTACAGTTCAAGGTCATGTTCCCCCACCAGCGCAACATCCTCCGGTGAGGAGGATGACCGGCCAACCCGCAGACGTAAGAAGCTTCATTCTAGGGGCTTAGGCAACGATACCATGAGTAGGGCGTTGCACCAACTCTCTAAATCTCCGTTTTCACGGAGGATTGAGAGGGGGAGGCTTCCCAGGAGGTTCACCCAGCCCACCTTTACCATCTATAATGGCCGGACTGATCCGGTGGAGCATGTGAGTCACTTCAACCAAAGGATGGCAGTGCACTCTCACAACGAGACTTTGATGTGTAAAGTCTTCCCCTCCAGCTTGGGACCTGTGGCTATGAGATGGTTTAACGGTCTCAAATCGGGATCTGTAGGGTCATTTGGGGAGCTAACTAGGGCATTTTCTTCGCGGTTCATTACGTGTAGCAGAGTCCCTCGGCCATTGGACTCGTTGCTATCCATGGTCATGAAGGAAGGAAAGACACTGAAAGCATACTCCGACAGATACTGGGAGATGTTTAATGAAATAGACGGTGACTTTGATGAGGTGGCGCTTAATACCTTTAAGGTGGGCCTCCCTACTGATCACGACCTGAGAAAGTCTTTGACGAAAAAGCCCGTCCGCAGTGTACGCAGTCTTATGGATCGTATTGATGAATATAAGAGGGTAGAGGAAGACCAGCAGCAGGGGAAAGGAAAGGAGAAGGTTATCCCACAGGAGAGAAGGGATTTCAGGTCGGACAGATATCACAACAAGCCGAGGAGGGATTACTTCGGACAATCCGGCTCGGCAGCACCCCAGCCGTAAATGCGTGTTCCGAGAACCAGTGCATCAGTTATTAGAAAAAGTTCGTAAAGAGCCCTTCTTCAGATGGCCCGGCAAGATGGCAGGGGACCCTGCTAGAAGAAATCAAAACCTTTTCTGTCAGTACCATCAGGATGTGGGCCACACTACCGAGAACTGTCGGACCCTGTGGAACCATCTAGAGCAGCTCGTCGGTGAGGGAAAGTTAAAGCAGCACTTGTGTCAGCCCACCGGGCAGGTCAGTCAAGTTGGTTCAAACAATCAGAGGAACAGTTCATCTCGGCCAGCATTGGGAACAATTAATGTTATCTTCGCTGCACCTGGTAGGACCGGCTCAGGTCCCACTAGGGTTATGGCGGTTTCCCATCCGCAGGCCGAGGATGTGGGTAGCAGGCCGAAGAGATTAAAGAGCACTTTACCTGTCTTGGGTTTCTCCGAGGAGGATAAGGTAGGGACTATCCAGCCCCATGACGATGCTCTTGTGGTTACCCTCAGAATAGGGAACTATGATGTGAGAAGGGTGATGATAGATCAGGGCAGCGGTGCAGATATCATGTACCCTGATCTATTTAAAGGGCTAAGATTGGAGTTGGAAGATATAACCCCTTATGACTCCCCACTTATAAGCTTCGAAGGAAGGGCCGTTATGCCGAAGGGACAGATCCGTTTACCCGTTCAATCTGGCACCGAAACGGTTGAGGTAGATTTCATTGTGGTTGACGCGTACTCTCCATATACAGCCATCCTCGCCAGGCCATGGTTGCACGCCTTGGGAGTTGTCTCCTCTACCTTACATGTTAAGGTGAAATTCCCCTCGGGGGAGCATGTTGAGGAAATCCTCGGCAGCCAGGTAGTGGCTAGGCAATGCATATCGGCTGCGGTGCTTCGTCAGTCAGAAATTGAGTCATCAACCTTGCCCATCCAGGAGTCATAGCAATTAACAGCTCCGGAGGCACCTGGAGCGATGACAGGAGACGAGGCTATTTGTGAGGAGTTAGAGAAGTTTGTAATAACAGATGATCCGGAGAGGTTTTTCCAAGTTGGCATACTTTTGCCACACCAAGAGAAGATGGAGTTGTTGAAATTTCTGAAAGATAATTTAGATGTTTTTGCGTGGGACCCCTATGAGGCCCCAGGCGTAAATCCGAACTTTATTTGTCATCGTTTAAACGTCAATCCTGCCATTGTTCCGAGGAGGCAGCCACCTCGGCGATCTTCCCGAGAACATTCTGAAGCTGTGAAGGAAGAGGTTCTTAAACTCAAAAGGGCGGGGGCTATCAAAGAGGTTTTCTACCCTGAATGGTTGGCTCATATTGTTGTTGTTAAGAAGAAGAACGGCAAGTGGAGAGTATGTGTGGACTTTGCTGATCTGAACAAGGCCTGTCCTAAAGATTCGTTCCCAATGCCACGGATTGATCAACTGGTAGATGCTACTGTTGGACATCCTCGGATGAGTTTCTTGGACGCCTTCCAGGGTTACCACCAAATTCCCTTGGCGTTAGAGGATCAGGAGAAGACTGCTTTCATTACTCCAACCGGGAACTATCATTATAAGGTCATGCCATTTGGATTAAAAAATGCTGGGGCTACTTATCAAAGAATGATGACCCGAATGTTTGAACAGCAACTGGGGAAAACCATCGAAGTGTACGTGGATGATATGGTGGTGAAGAGTAAGACAGTACCTTCACACATGACAGATCTGGCCGACACCTTCCAGATGCTAAGGAAGTATAAATTGCGCCTTAACGCCTCCAAGTGTTCTTTTGGCGTGGGATCTGGGAAGTTCTTGGGATTTATGATTACTCATAGGGGCATAGAGGTAAACCCAGTGCAAGTTAAGGCTATTCAGAATTTGCAGCCGCCTAGGAACCCAAAAGAGATTCAGAAATTGACTGGAATGATTGCTGCGTTGAATAGATTTATTTCTCGGTCAGCTGATCGGTGTCGTCCTTTCTTTCAGTTGTTGCACAAGTGGAAAGGGTTTCAATGGACCCAGGACTGCGAATTAGCTTTCCAACATCTTAAGCAATATCTTTCTCGGCCACCTATTTTATCTCGCCCTGAAGTGGACGAGGTTTTATTCGCTTATCTGGCCGTGGCTATTCACACGGTGAGCTTAGTCCTTATAAGGAATGAAAGCGGGGTACAGAGACCGATCTACTACGTTAGTATGTCCTTGAATGAGGCCGAGGTGCGCTATCTGCCCTTGGAAAAAGCACTTCTGGCTGTAGTCCACGCCACGCGCAAACTTCCTCATTATTTCCAATCTCATACTGTGGTTGTTTTGACCCAGTTGCCTTTTAAGGCTGTGTTGCGTAGTGCTGATTACTCTGGCAGGGTGGCAAAATGGGGAACCATTTTGGGAGCCTTTGATGTTAAATACAGGCCTCGCACATCGGTAAAGGGACAGGTCCTCGCTGATTTGGTGGCAGAGTTTACTGAACCATTGTTAGAAGAAACTTCAAAAGAAGCACACATGGGTGAAAAATCAGTTGGTGTGATCACAGACGTATCGCCCTCGGTTTGGAGAGTTTATGTGGATAGGGCTGCTAATCAAAAAGGGTCTGGTGTTGGACTTGTTCTAATGTCCCCTGAAGGAATTGTCTTCGAAAAATCTTTGAGATTGGCCTTCTCGGCTACTAATAACGAGGCCGAGTATGAAGCGGTCTTGGTAGGCATGCAAATGGTACATAAGATGGGTGGCAAGGAAATCCATGTGTTCTCGGACTCTCGGCTAGTGGTCGGCCAGGTCATGGGAACCATGGAGGCTAGAGACCCCGAATGCAGGAATATTTGGCCCTGTGTCAAACGCCGGCAGCCGAATTTGACTCCTTTGCCTTAGCTCACGTTTCTAGGAGTGGAAACACTCATGCATTCCTTGGCTACGTTGGCAACATCCTCGGCTCAAGGTTTACCAAGGGTTATCCTCGTTCAGATTTGGTAGAACCTTCTCTTGTAATCGCTAATGCACCTCGCATCCATCTAATAAGGCCTGGTCCTAGTTGGATGGATTCGATCATATCTTTTCTTAAAAATGACATTCTTCCCGAAGCCAAGGCTGAAGCAGAAAAGTTACGTCGAAAGGCGCCGCGTTTCTGGTTGTCCGAGGACCACAAGCTATACAAACGATCCTTTTCAGGACCGTACTTGTTGTGTGTACACCCTGAATCAACAGAAGCATTGTTGGAGGAATTGCATGAGGGAATTTGTGGGAGCCACACTTGGGGAAGGTCCTTAGCCCATAGAGCCCTGACTCAGGGTTATTGGTGGCCCAATATGCAGAGGGAGGCTCAGGACTATGCCAGAAAATGTGATCAATGTCAGAGGTTCGCCCCTAATATCCACCAACCTAGAGGGGTTCTTAACCCTCTCTCCAGCCCTTGGCCTTTCGCACAATGGGTCTTGGACATTGTAGGGCCATTTCCGAGAGCTGCTGGCAACAAAAGATGGCTGCTCGTGGGAACAGACTACTTCACTAAATGGGTTGAAGCTGAGCCCTTAGCCAATATACGAGATGTTGATTCCAAGAAATTTATATGGAAAAATATTGTCACTAGATTCGGAATACCACACACACTCATCTCTGATAATGGTGTCCAGTTCGATAGTAGGGCTTTTAGGAAGTATTGTGGTGACATGGGTATCATAAACAGATATTCCACCCCAGTTTACCCTCAAGGAAATGGACAAGCCGAGGCAGTTAACAAGGTCATAGTTAACGGGCTCAAGAAGAGGTTGGACGATGCGAAAGGCAGATGGGTAGAAGAGCTCCCTCATGTCCTGTGGACATATCGGACCACACCGCGCAGGTCCACTGGAGAGACGCCATTCTCTATGACTTATGGAGCCGAGGCGGTGATACCGCTAGAATCTGGTTTTCCTACTTTAAAGACAAGTTCTTTTAGCCCAGAGAATAACCAGGGACTTCTAGAGAAAGATCTTGATTTACTTGAGGAACGGCGTGAGGCAGCTATGGTCCAATTGGCTTATTATCAGCAGAAGCTAAAACGAGGATATGATGCCCACGTGAAGCTAAGGCCACTTGCACCTGGTGATCTTGTATTAAGGAAATTTGTAGGCACTTCTAAGAACCCAGCATGGGGTAAGCTAGGACCTAACTGGGAAGGCCCCTATCGCATTGTTTCAGTAGCAGGCATAGGGTCATATAGGCTAGCTGATCTAGACGAACGAATTGTTCCACGTCCATGGAATGTAAATAATCTTAGAAGGTATTATTATTAATGAAATGAGCTTTTGTCAGTTTGTATTTCAAAGTTATGAGTAGCTCTGACGCTCGCAATTATCAATTTTAAGAATCAAACAGAAACTTGGTTAAGTGCAGTCCTCGGACCACAAACCTTGTGGAAATTGATGTCTTATCATTTGTTAAACAGAACCTTAGTTATGCCGGGTCCTCGGACCTCCTACTTTGGGAAAATTAACATTTGAAGTTATTGTTCTAAAGAATCAAACAGAAACTTGGTTAAGTGCAGTCCTCGGACCACAAACCTTGTGGAAATTGATGTCTTATCATTTGTTAAACATAACCTTAGTTATGCCGGGTCCTCGGACCTCCTACTTTGGGAAAATTAACATTTGAAGTTATTGTTCTAAAGAATCAAACAGAAACTTGGTTAAGTGCAGTCCTCGGACCACAAACCTTGTGGAAATTGATGTCTTATCATTTGTTAAACAGAACCTTAGTTATGCCGGGTCCTCGGACCTCCTACTTTGGGAAAATTAACATTTGAAGTTATTGTTCTAAAGAATCAAACAGAAACTTGGTTAAGTGCAGTCCTCGGACCACAAACCTTGTGGAAATTGATGTCTTATCATTTGTTAAACAGAACCTTAGTTATGCCGGGTCCTCGGACCTCCTACTTTGGGAAAATTAACATTTGAAGTTATTGTTCTAAAGAATCAAACAGAAACTTGGTTAAGTGCAGTCCTCGGACCACAAACCTTGTGGAAATTGATGTCTTATCATTTGTTAAACAGAACCTTAGTTATGCCGGGTCCTCGGACCTCCTACTTTGGGAAAATTAACATTTGAAGTTATTGTTCTAAAGAATCAAACAGAAACTTGGTTAAGTACAGTCCTCGGACCACAAACCTTGTGGAAATTGATGTCTTATCATTTGTTAAAACGTAACCTTAGTTATGCCGGGTCCTCGGACCTCCTACTTTGGGAAAATTAACATTTGAAGTTATTGTTCTAAAGAATCAAACAGAAACTTGGTTAAGTGCAGTCCTCGGACCACAAACCTTGTGGAAATTGATGTCTTATCATTTGTTAAACAGAATCTTAGTTATGCCGGGTCCTCGGACCTCCTACTTTGGGAAAATTAACATTTACAGTTACAATTTTTAAGAATTAAACGAAAGATTGCTTAATATTTATCTTCGGACTACGACTTTGATTAAAGTTAACTTCTGATTGTGTCTGGATGTTAATACGTTACTGTTTATTAACTCGGATCGTAAAGTTAACTTCTGATTGTGTAAGGAATGGTCCTCGGATCTTACATCTTACTAGAAACAGAGCTACGCATTACAAGGGTTTAATCGTTATATGAGGCCCTCTCTTCTTCTTATGAGGCCCTCTCTTCTTCTTAATCGAGGCATTGTTCAAATGAATTAACCATGTCACCTTGTATTAAATCTTTAATAATATACGCATGATTATGTGGAAGTTATGATTGTGCAATCCTTGGAGTTAGATTTTTATACTCTGAGAAACTTTTGATATGACTTAATGGGAAACTTTTGTAATAAGTACAAAAAGAATAAAGTAAAAACAGATACAATCCAAGTGAAAAGTAAACGAAATCGTTCTTCATTAATCGCTGAGTATGCATTACAATATATAATTCAAAAACAAAAAAAAAATGGAAAAAGAGAAGCCCTAAGCTAAGTCCTAAGCCGTTGGAGGAGGATCTTGCCGAGAGGTACTAGTGCCCTCGGTCTTTCTCAACTCCACTCAAAAGGAGTCATAACCTCGCTTTCCTTTATCCGCCGTCTTTGTTGGAAGGACGTTGGGTTCCACCGTCCGGTTCAAGTCCTTCTCTCGCATCCACTCCTCCTTCCTTTTCTTTATTGGAACCGAAGGTTCTCGTAGGATCAGGAATTTGCCGTGGGACCACCGGAGGTAGAGCAGAGGAGTTGTCTCGGGGATAGGAGTAGCAGCAGGAGCCTCTTCAATCTCCTCGTATTTCTAGGGGAAGCCAAACATTCTCGGACTTCCTCAAATCCGAAGATTGGGGAACTCCCGCTACGTTTAAAGCTTCCCCCATACTTTTTGACAGCATTCACGGCATAAAGCCGCGAACTCCTCCGTCACCGCTCCTCTCGTGGCTGCTACCCCTTCATCGAAACTTGCTCGCTTGGCAGCTTGAAGAGAGAGTTGGAAGGAGCCGGCTTCTTCCTTCATCGAGCGCTGCTTCTTCAGATCCGAGCACTCCCTTTGAGCTTGGGAGAGTTCTTCATCTCTTTCATGAAGGAGCTTGCGCTGTCCTTCTATCTGGGTCTTCATGGTCTTCAAGTTTGACTCGACCCCATTTTTCTCTCTCCTCAGATCAGCCACCTCCGAGGTCAACTTCTCATTCGCAGCAAGGGCTGTGCCCAAGGACTTCTCAGTTTCCATCTTGATTTCGAGCTCAGTCCTGGCTATTTTCCGAGTGTCTTCAATAAACTTCTCAGCTACAAAGACCTCCTGAATAGCCTGTAGTAAAGTATGATGGAGTTAGGAATAATAAGAAACAAAATACATATAAATATTATTAAAAGTGGAATCTCCCTAAAAAAGGAGAAAAACTTACCAACGCTAAGTCTCTTTTTAGTGAGAGGAATAGTTGTGGTTGGCCCATCTTTTCCAAGGTCTCCATGTCCTTGGGCAGCAGAAGAGGGCGTTCCAAGACCTCGGCCAGGTGGTGGGCGTGGCCTTGTTGAACTGCCCTTATACTGGACTGGCAGGAGATGGGTGCGCCGTCCAGCCTTAGATCGGGGGACCAGGTGGTCGGTGCTCGGCGCACTTCAGCCTCGTCCCTGAATTCCCCGATTTCAACCGAACGGGCTCTACCCTTGCCCTTGTCCAGCTTCTGCTGCTGGGCCGGTGGGAGTTGTTGGCGTGGTTTCTTGGGGTCTTTATTAATCGTCCCCTCATTATCCCCCTTCCTCTTCTTCTTGGGATCCTCGGCTGGCAGTTTTGGCTCAGTTGGAGGAGGAGGAGGAGGTAAAGTTGGGGGAACTTAGGACGTCCCCGTTTTCTTTTTCTCTGCAACCTTAGCAGCCCTATTGGTGAGGAGACCCTCCATTCTTCCCATGTCTTCTTCTAATTCGTCTTCGGGAAGGGCAACCACAAACCCTGCAATTCCAGAGGCCTCGGTGGCTTCTTCCTCCTCGTCGGAAAGTACCACAAACTGGTTCCCGCGAGGTCTCTCGGTGTCTTCGAGATGGAATCGGTCTATCTCGTCGTCAAGTGTGTGTGAATAAGACACCTGCTCTTCTGGAACGACAGTTGCTTGTGAGTGCACGGCGAGGGGGACTGCTGCTATCGGCCGGTTGTACAAAATGGTGTTAGGAGCGTCCGGGAGGTCACGGTCGTCCAAAAAGTGGGGCCGAGCTACGTTTATCCTCTTTCGTCTTCGGTCGCCCCGCAATTATGGCGTTCTCTATCTCCTGGAAGTCTTTGGAAAGGGGGGCGTACCCAAGAATAAGGTGAGCAGCCCGGAGTTGTAGGTCTTCACTAACGAACACCTCGGAGCGAAGTACCCGGTTTAGATCTGCGATGTTACAGTGACTTAGACGAGGACGCACGTGTTGCTTATCTGCAAAAAAGACGTCAAAACAAACAAACTTGGTCAGATTTACATAGATGTTTAAAAAATTTAAGTAAGTACGAATACGCATTTCTGTGTGTGTGTTAGGAGAAGTTGTGTTGTGGGGAGATTAATCCTACGGCGTCGCACCTGGATCCCCCCACTCAACTGGGCAGTGGAAGCCGTCGTGCCAGTTCCCAAACACGATCAAGTAGTCGTCCTTCATGCCTTTGTTTGATTTGGGCAGACAGGAGATTAGACTAACGGTGCTGGACCGAGATTTAATGTAATAACCTACTTTAGAAAGTTTATGGGACTCATATAGGAACACGACATCGTGCCATGTGAGGTTTAAACCCATCTGCTCGTTTAGAGCATCTACACTACCTAGAACTCTAAAAACGTTTGGGAGGCATTGATCGGGACACAACCGGTGGTTGCGAAGGTACTCCCTAGTTACAGGTTTCATTGGAAGGGTCATCCCACCCTCTAGAAAGGCTATCATAGGAATGATAACCTCTCCCTCTTTCCTAGAACCGGCCACGGCTGTTGCCGGGCAGTATTTTAGTCCTACATCGCTGGGAATACGGTATTTGGCCCTAAAGCCTTCCATCCCAGCGGCGGTATCAACTAGACACTTAAACTTACCCATTGGAAAAGAACGAAAGGTTAAACTCTAAAGGGGAGAGTGTTTACGAAGATAGCCGAGGACTGTATCCGAGGAGAAAGGGTTAAGAATAGAGAGAGCAAGAACTTACAAAGTTGAAGGTACAGATTTCCACGGTTTTCCGCTGGTAAAGGATGATTGTTGGTGTTTTGATGGGATTGATCCCTGAGGAATTAAATGAAGGCGCAGGTTCCCGAAGCGTCACGACGTGCGAAAAGGCGGCCTCGAAATTATATTTGTCCCGCCTAAAATTTCGTGGAGTAATGAGGGCCGTTGGATGCCCATCTCACCGTTGAACGTGAGGGACAAAGTGTAACTGGCAGTATTAAATACGCGCGTTGTTCAAAATAAAACCGCCAAATGGCATCTTCTGGGACGCGAAACGATTTCCACACGTGCCATTACTCACAAAATGATTGGAGTAGGTTCTCGTCGGATCAAAACCCTATTTTTCTCCTCGGACGTTGAAAATTAGAGTTTTGAGGGGCTATTGTGTGGGGCAAAAAGATCCTGATGGGAACGTGGGCCTTTTGGGCCGTGTTAAGGAAGGCCGACCTGATCCTGGGTTTAGAAATTGTTAGTACTATGGGTCGGCCCATACGCCGAGGATCCGAGGATCCAGCCGAAGGTGACCTTATCCTCGGATGAACATTGAAGAACTCGGGATTTCATAGTAAAGATTAGGGGATGACATGGTTAAGGCCAATGGTTAAAAGGGGTGAACCCTAGAACGCCCCAGAAGCACCGGTGTTGAAGAAATGTCAAAGATAAAGGCTGCTACCTCCACATTAAAAACCCTGCACCTACCACCCTGGCCGCATTTATGGGGAAGTGACACCTGACAGTAGAAGAGAAACTTCTGGTTACTATTCAAAGGCACTGAGAAGGGAAATATCTAGGCTAAGGGGGAGGTGGGGCAACACGTGTACAAAGTGTTCAAAAGAGGAGTATTTAAGGAGAAACCTGGAATAGAAATGGGGGGGACTTTTTGTAACCTAAAAAGAAAGAAAAGACTAAGAAAGGGATATAATATAAGAACAGCTCTCGGCTTACGTCCGAGGAGGCCAATTTACAATATTCCTTATTGTTTCCAAGTATTCGAAATCCTTAGTTTGTCATTTAATCCCCACATACTTCTAACCTGGGTTTCAAGCCCACACTCTACAAATTCATATTGTTTAAGGCTCATTGGGCCTGGGCCCGTAACTGTTCTTGGGGCCAGGTGCAATTGTGCACTTACAATATATATATTTAATTGAATTTAAATTATATCATATATTTAAATCATCAATTAAATTATTGACACGACATTTTTTTTTTAAATTCTGGACCTTTGGACCCTTTTCTAATTTTTGGACTTGAATATAATGTAATTAATATATTATACTAAATAAAACAACGCAGTATAATAATGCTTAAAAATTGTTTGCATAGCAAACGTAGTAGTAATTATATGGGCCACTAAAATGCGGATAACTTAGGCCCAAAAGAATATGTTGCTGTCGGCCGATTCAGTTTGGGTCCAAAGCAATAAATTGAAGTGGGACATTTTTATTTATTTTTAAATAATAATAAATAAATTTATTTTCAAAATCAAGTTTAATTTGACAAATCGAATATATAACATGATAAAATATCTAACTGAACCAATGTTAATTTCATATGGAGAGTCAAATAGGCATAAAATTTAACAAAATAAATTATTAATTTTTTTAAAAGGAGGTTTACTTTATGATGAATATAACACAATGCATAGTAAAATAATATTTTAATCTAATTTTCAGTTTTGGTTTTGGTTTTGGTGTCAAGATAAATAAAAATTGTTTGGTGCAGGGCTAAGTAGGAGATTTTGTGGTTAATGTTGACAATCTAACCTATAAAATATTTGTTTACAAAAATTAAAGTCTTAAGTTGTTAGGGAAAATTAATCATCCTTAATGCTTTTGCACATGTATATTTCTGTTTTTCAAATAATCAGGGGTTTAAATTGGGTTGAGTTTCTATTAGTTTAATGTTTTGGAGACCTTCTTTTAGAAGAAATTATTTTAGATAGAGTTTCAACCTATAACATTTGCTCTTGATAATTACTCTTTTTTATTAGACAAAAACACTAATTAATTTTTTGTGTAAGAGAGGATCAAACCCTAGATCTTTTATTCGATGATAGAAACTTTATCTTTTGAATTTTGAGTTAACTGAAACTCACAATATTTTAAAGGCCTTATTAGAAGTAGGAAATATAGTGTATAACCATTATTATTATTATTATTATTATTATTAAAAAGACTATCATAAAACTTGGGCCTTTATATGAAATGGGGAGTGAGACCTTTTTATAAAAGGGTGAAGGGTTTTTTAACAGGGGCCGTAGGCCTAGCCTTGGAATAGACCTTTTGCAAGACTAATCTGAAATGGGGCTGTATATTCTCTGATGATGCCGAAGAAATCACCAGTAAGCTGCGAGTACTCCTCCAATTGAAGCAACACCTGCGAAGAGAAAATAGATGATCGATAGAGAGCACCGGTGTGGTGCCGGCCAAAAACCCTCCGACGATCAAGTTAGAGTCTTTTAAACAACCCTAGAGTGCCAGAGCTGAGATAATTGTGCGTACCTTTGGGTCATGAGGGTTCTGGGGTATATATAGTGGTATGTGGCCGAAATAAGCGCCTTGGTGAAGAAGTACTTTCCTTTTAAAAGAGTAATTCGTGGATCTTTGCCTATTGTATTGAGCCCTTTTCTTATAGGAATCTTCTTGACTAAAGTCGAACGTGTAGCGCAAGAACTTTCCTTATATTCACATAAGCAGAAGTCAAGATAGGCTAAAAATGAAGGTTGGATTACTCCTTTAGCTTTTACCTGCCAAGGTCGTCAGCCCACGTGTACCTCGTACACTATCGTCAGCCTATGTATGTCTCCACAAAGAACGTCAGCCAAGGACCCTTACAGCCAAGGTCGTCAGCCCTGACTCGTCACCGTGATCCGTCAGCTTAACGTCGCTATGTAAGGGATATGGCCTTGAATGTCAAAAAGGAGGCATCCTAATGAGACTTGGCTGACGGGTTGTATCCTCTCGTCAGCCTCCTTAACTCATTGACGGCCTGTAGAAATCATCACTATCAGCTGCCCCCCACTCCATTACCCCGTCAGCTATGGATGACGGGTCATGGAGTTATCGTTATTGGGGAAATGGTTTGTGCATGGTAATTCGTGCCATCTTCATTAAATGGTGGGACACATGGCATAAACTGATTGGCTCTGCGACTGAACGGGCGTGCCGCTTCGTCTTTCGAGCCTCCTCTCTCCTATACATACTTCACTATTTACCTTTTTCCCACTTTTTTCGCCTTGTTCATCTTGAGAGAACGAATTCGTCACTGCCAATCTTATCACGCCGTTAATCGTGCAACCGTTAGCTTCTTGAGACCGTCCTCCTACACGTAAGTTTTCGATACTTTACTTTTTACCTTCCCTAGTAACGCCCTTTAGTGAAGTCGTCTACCTAGGATCTTAGAAAAAACCCGTCATTTGTAGGTAGTCAGATGTTTAGGGAGACGCTGAGTGATCAATCGTCGATCCGTGACGGAGCGGGTTATGATGAAGTTTTCCAATCAGGTCGTGAGCCCACGGAGGGCCTATCCTGGTCGTCAGAAAGAGAATCGTCAGGTCCTTCTGACGGTGAAGTAGAGAGTTCTAGAGGAAGTGAGGTGAGCGGTGATGAAGAAGGGGTAGACGATGAAGACCAGGGGGTTCGTGGAAAGGCAAGTATCAGTGATGGGGGTGAGAGTGACGGCGATGAGGAAGCCTTAGAGAGCACCTCGGGATCCTCTGGTGATGACCGTCCCTTCATCTTACCCTCAGAGTGGTCCGTCAACAATTTTCTCCCGACGATGTCGGAGAATGTTTTCAAAAGTTTGCGGTCCCGTTACCAAATACCAGACGACATTCCCATCCGTCTTCCTGAGGAAGGTGAGAGGTGTTACTCTGGATGAACTGCGGACGTCGGCATGTATGATGCTATGTTCGCGGCAGGGCTAAGGCTGCCGCTGACGGCATTACACCGTCAGCTGGCTAACTTGCTCGGGATATCCGTCAGCCAGATTGCCCCCAATGCTTGGCGAACCTTCATTGGTGCCGAGATCTTGTGGGGTCGTCTGAGTGGTGGGAACCGTCAGCTGACCTTGGACGAGTTCTTTTGGTGTTATCGTCCTCAGCACATTTCCTCGTCAAAAGGAGTGTATCATTTTGCAGTGAGGGAAAAGGAGTTGAAGTTAGTGTCAGATATGCCTGACTCCAATAGGAAGTGGAAGGGCAGATACTTCTTTGTAGAAGGAACAAATTGGGTATGTCGTTAAGAGGAGTGGGAGTCAATGCCCAATGGTTTTGATAACACATGGGCTTACATTAGAGATTCAGGTTAATCCCGTCGACCCTTCTCGCCTCGTCTACTTTTTTGCTATCCTAACCCGTCACCTTTTATTGCAGCTAACAATCGTCCACGTATTATCGAGGAGCAAGAGGATTTCATTTGTCGAGTGACGGCCATTCCTTTGGACGAGAGGAAGTGTCGGGATCTAATCACGTTAGATACTCTTCACTTATATTGTGGGGGTCCTGAACCGACGGAGGAAGCTTGCAAATTGAACGCTTATTCCCGTCGTCGTGAGTGTCTTTTAACTTCTTGTCTTTATCCTGACGCTGTCTCTTTCTAACCCTTATTTTTTGCAGAAATGGAGTCAGCTAAACAGAGGGTTCGAGCTGCCGCTGCGGCCAAGAAGAAACAGCAAGAGAAGGTTGGAGGCGAGTCAACCCCACTGTCAGCCCCCAGGCCCATCGGGAAGGTCGCGGCCAAGAGAAAACCTGACGGTAGGGAAGACCGTCCAGGGAAGAAAGCTGCCCCAACTCCCGGGGATAAGTCTTCACGAAGACCGTCACCTCCCAGGCCCGTTCTTGGGGCAGGTAAGGGGCCCATGACCTCGTCAGGCCCTATCTCCCAGGAGTCTGCACGTCGCTTGCTGACCCATAAAGACTACGCTGTAGAGGTGACGGAGTCCACTTTGAAGGATGAGGAAATGGACCCTTGTGCCGAGCAGACTATTGACGAGATAAAGGCGTCAGGCCTTTTCGACCTTACCAGAGTGAGTCTCGCTTTCTACTTTGGTGCCCGACCAATTTTTTATACCCTGACGTTGTCTTGTCCCCTTTTTCGTCCAGGCTATGGTTCGAATGAAGGCTTTGTCAAGCAGGTGCTCTGCCAAGGAAGGGGTGATTACCCGTCTGCACGAGCGCGTCAAGTACCTAACTGACGGCCAGGCGCAGTACAGGGATGCGAACCGCATCTTGGGCGAGGAGCTGAAGGGTTACAAGGAAAAGCTGACGGAGGAGACCCGCCGACGGGAGCTGGAAACGAAGGCCAAGGTGACAGCGGAGAAGGAGTTGAGGTCCATCCTAGTCCAAGTGGAGACGGCTAGGAACGATGTTGTGACGGAGTTTAAGGATTCGTCAGCCTTCATAGACGCTTGTGCCGCCTACTATGGTGATGGGTTCGAGGACTGCTTGAAGCAAGTAAAATCTGCCTATCCTGACTTGGATTTGTCAAGGATTTCAATGGATGAGTCCATCCCGTCAACCCCTGCAGGTGACACCGTTAATGAAGAAGCTGACGACAACAGCCAGAGAGACAACAGCGTCATCCTAGCTCAACCAGCTGCGGGTCAATCCGTTACTCTGACTCTAGCAAATCCCCGCGGTGACGACCAAAATGCCGTCAGCCCTTCTCTCTCCTGTGCCCAGCCTTTTACTGTTGAAGACGATGGAGGACCTTGAGACCGTTCTATGAACTCAATTTTCTTTTTCTGTCCTCTTTTTTGTTTAAGAAAAAGTGTAGACGAACTTGTAGTACTTGACGCCCATTTTTCTGGGTTTCTGTAAAGACATCGTCCATGTTAATTTTAATGTCATTTTATACTTCAAGTATGCGTGTTTTTTATTCCAAGTCAAAATTATATGAGCTCGTCAGTTTATTTGTGACGGCGTTTTTTTTTCTTTCAATCCAATTTGTTGAACTGATGACAGCGTCAGTTTCTTTTCATAAAAACTGTTTATTATCATTCTGTCAGTTTCGTGGGCGACGTCGTTTGGATAAAACTTAATTGTATGCCAGTTAATTTCCTAACGGCGTCAGCTCTTCTTTTGTTAGCTAATCTATTTGGCTATACGTCCATCATTTCCACGAACAATGCCGTCAGTTTAGCTAACTTATTATGCCGTCACTTTGAACATAACGCCGTCACTTTGTTGCATCATGGCAAGATGACGAGTTCAAGAGGGAAAAGATCAGCACTTCATTGCCCTTGTGCATCTCGTGTACTTAGTGATGAGGCCCCCTACCTAGCAATGAGGTCGTCCACCCTGTGGATTTTAGGTGTAAGGTCGTCCATCCTGTGGACCTAAAAGTAGGTCATACACTTTGTTGGACTTAGAAATAGGCCGTCCACTTTGTGGACTTAGAAATAGATCGTCCACTTTGTGAACTTAGAAATAGATCGTCCACTTTGTGAACTTACTAGCAGGTCGTCCACTTTGTGGACTTGAAAGTAGGTCGTCCACTTTGTGGACTTAGAAGTAGATCGTCCACTTTGTGAACTTATTAGTAGGTCGTCCACTTTGTGGACTTAAAAGTAGGCCGTCCACTTTGTGGACTTAGAAGTAGGTCGTCCACTTTGTGGACTTAGAAGTAGGTCGTCCACTTTGTGAACTTAAAAGTAGGCCGTCCACTTTGTGGACTTAGTTGTAGGGGACTTGCTGTTTTCTTCAAGACATAAAAAATTTACTAGTCATTTCTGAATGAACCTCCTCTTATTATGATGAATGCATAAGCAAAATTTTGTTCAAAAATAGGAAAGATAAACTTTTAGCCCTTTGGACTTAAAATATACTGTAGACAGCAATAAGCTAAGAAAAATAATTAAGGATCATAAACTAGTAATGAGGAGTAACGTTTTGCTTGCTATCTTCTACTGGTAGTACTTTCTGAGATGTTCGGCGTTCCATGGGTGTCGTAGTTTCTGCCCGTCAAGAGTCTCTAGGTGATAGGTGCCCTTTCTTCGCCATGATACGATCTTGTAGGGTCCTTCCCAGTTCGGGCCGAGCTTTCCTTGTGTGGGATCTCTGGCTACGCCCATTACTTTCCTTGAAACAAGATCTCCGACTTTGAAGTCTCGGTGCTTGACTCGGGAGTTGTAGTGCTTGCTTACGAGGTCCTGGTATCGTGCGAGTCTCTGCTCGGCCACCGCCCTTACTTCGTTAATTAGATCCAGTTGTAAACGGAGCTCTTGATCATTTCTTCCCTCGTCGTGATTGTCCACCCTATAACTTGTGAGTCCTATCTCGGCTGGAATGACCGCTTCACTTCCGTATGTCAGCTGGAAAGGGGTTTCTCCTGTAGGGGTTCGTACTGCCGTTCTGTATGCCCATAACACGCTGGGTAGCATCTCGGGCCATACACCCTTTGCCCCCTCGAGCCGAGTCTTGATGATTCGAAGCAAGGATCGGTTGGTGACTTCCACTTGTCCGTTTGCCTGAGGATGGGCTGAGGAGGAATAATGGTTCTTGATTCCTAACTCTGAACAGAAGGCTCGGAAGGAGTCGTTGTCAAATTGTTTACCGTTGTCTGAAATTAAGACTCTTGGAATTCCATACCTACAAACGATGTTTCTCCATATAAAACCCTTTATATTCTTTTCAGTGATTGTGGCTAGGGCTTCAGCCTCAACCCATTTGGTGAAGTAATCGATGCCGACGACGAGGAACTTCAGCTGCCTTACTGCCATCGGGAATGGTCCCATGATATCCAACCCCCATTGGGCGAATGGCCATGGGGCAGTTATGCGGGTCAATTCTTCCGCCGGTTGCCGAATGATGTTGCTGAACCTTTGACACTTGTCGCAAGCTCTCACATAAACCTGGGCGTCATTTTGCATTGTCGGCCAATAGTATCCGGCTCGAATCAACTTTTGTACCAATGACGGTGATCCAGAGTGGTTGCCACATATCCCCTCGTGTACTTCTCTCATAACATAGCTTGCTTCTTCGGGGTCTACGCACCTTAGGTATGGTCGAGAAAATCCCCTTTTGTAGAGGACGTCCTTTATCAAGACAAACCGTGCAGACCGGACCTTCAGCTTCCTGGTAGCCTCCTTCTCATCAGGCAACGTGCCATCTTTTAGGTAGGAGATCAAGGGCGTGGTCCAATTGTTTTCGGAACCAATTTCTTGTATGCAGACAACGTCAATTAACGGTGAGGACTGAATAAAAGAAAGTACCTTGTTGATGGTGGTCATAGGTTCCGCAGATGCGGCTTTGGAAAGTCGGTCGGCATGTTCGTTTTCTCCTCTTGGAATTTGGACTATTTTGGCTTGCAGCCCGTCCATCCTCTTTTTTGCTTGTTCCTAGTACCTCTTCATTCTTTCACCCTTGCACTCGTACTCGCCGTTTACCTGGCTTGTGACGACTTGGGAGTCGAAATGAGCAACCACATTCGTGGCCCTTACAACTTGAGCAAGGTCTAAACCTGCTATCAGGGCTTCATACTCAGCTTCATTGTTAGTTGTAGGAAAATCGAGGCGAATCATGCATTTGAGCTCGTCGCCTTCCAGAGAGTTAAGCACGACCCCTACCCCGCCAGCCTTCTTGTTGGATGACCCGTCAGTGAAAATGCTCCATTGGGGATTCTTTTCCTCTTCGCCTTCCGCGCTGGTGAACTCAGCAATGAAGTCGGCCACCGCTTGCCCCTTGATGGCAACGCGGGGGCGATATTGTATATCAAATTCACTTAGTTCTACCGACCATAACGCCATTCATCCGGCAGCCACAGGGCTGCCCATTGCTCGCCGCAAAGGTTTGTCAGTTAGGACGACTATTGTATGGGCTTGAAAATATGGCTTGAGCTTACGGGCCGCTGTAACCAAAGCGAAGGCAAGTTTCTCCATGAGGGGATATCTCTCTTCTGCACCGTGCAATGCCTTGCTCGCGTAGTACATGGGTCGTTGAACCTTATCGTCTTCCCTAATTAAGGCCGCACTGACAGCTGCTGGGGAAACGGCTAGATAGAGGAACAGTTCTTCTCCTGGTTGCGAGGGGCTTAGCAATGGCGGTGAAGAGAGGTAGACCTTTAAATCTTCGAACGCTTGTTGACACTTGGCAGTCCATTCAAAGGATTTCTTCAATGTTCGAAAAAAAGGTAGACATCTATCTGCGGCCTTCGACACAAATCTACTAAGCACGACGACCCTACCATTGAGGCTTTGTACTTCCTTAATATTTTTAGGAGGGGCCATCCCCATAATGGCCTGAATCTTGTCCGGGTTGGCCTCGATCCCTCTTTGGGATACCATGTACCCCAAGAACTTTCCTGCCGTCACTCCAAAGGCACACTTGCTTGGGTTGAGCTTCATGTTGTAGGAGCGAAGAGTATCAAATGTTTCCTTAAGATCCTTCAGATGAGCTTCTTCCCTTTGGCTTTTGACCAGCATGTCGTCGACATACACCTAGACGTTCCTTCCAATCTGTCGTGCAAACATCTTGTTCATGAGCCTCTGATAGGTTGCGCCAGTGTTTTTCAGGCCGAAGGGCATGACCTTGTAGCAAAAGAGGCCTTGGCTTGTTACGAACGAAGTTTTCTCTTGATCAGCTTCATCCATTCGGATCTGGTTATACCCGGAGAATGCAACCATGAAGCTTAGCAACTGATGTTTGGCCGTAGAATCCACCAGGATGTCGACCCGCGGGAGGGGGTAACTATCTTTGGGGCATGCTTTGTTTAAGTCCGTGAAGTCGACGCATATCCTCTATTTCCCGTTGTTCTTTTTGACCATCACGACGTTCGCCAACCAATCGGGGTAATACACTTCCCTGATAAATCCCGCTTCTTGCAGTTTGCGGACTTCTTCTGCTATTGCTTGGTCTCTTTCTTGGGCAAAGGTTCTTTTCTTCTGTCGGACGGGCGAAAAAGATGGCGACACGTTCAACCTGTGCACCATGACCTACGGGTCAATTCCCGGTATGTCTTCGTGGCTCCATGCGAATACGTCTTTGTTTTCTTTCAAGAAAGTTACGATTTTTGACGTATCGCCGGGTCGGCCAGGGTTCCGACTTTTGTCATTCGCTCCGGGTGGGCTTCGTCTAGATGTACGTCTTCGAGCCTCTCGACGGGCTCTGTCGCCACCCGACGTTCCTCTATGTTCATGGCTTGAATGTGACTGTCCATCTCCATCATGGCCACGTAACATTCTCGTGCAGATACCTGATTTCCTCTCAATTCTCCAATTCCACGATCTGTAGGGAATTTTATCATCAAATGGTATGTCGAGGTTACAGCTTTCCATGAGTTGAGGGTTGGACGCCCTATGACGGCATTGTAAGCCGACGAGCAATCGACTACCAGGAATGTTACGTTCCGGGTGACTTGCTGTGGGTAGTCTCCAACGGTTACCGTTAAAGTGACAGTGCCAAGTGGATGTACCCTCGCCCCTCTAAAGCCAATGAGTGGGGCATTAACCGGAATTAGTCGCTCCCTTTCAATTCCCATCTGTTGGAAAGCGGGATAGTAAAGGATGTCTGCTGAACTTCCGTTGTCTACGAGAACTCGGTGTATGTTGTAGTCTCCTGCCCGTATGGTGACGACCAAAGCGTCGTCGTGGGGATGATGAAGGCGCTGGGCGTCTACTTCCGAGAATTCAATGGGGGGATTTCCAATCCGTGACCTTCCAAGCACAGGACTTGCCGACTGGACATTCTGGACCGTTCTGATGTATGTCTTTCGGGCTTTCTTGGAAGATCCGGCCCTCATGGTGCCTCCTACAATCATCCTTATGTCTCCTACGAATTGCCTGGGGCGATCATTGTCTCGCCGAGGGGCTTGGTTTTGTGGCGGGTCCGCCCTCTCTTTGTTGACGAACCTCTGTAACCTCCCTCGCCTAATGAGAGCTTCTATTTGCTGTTTCAGGTCGTAGCAATCGGCGGTGTCATGGCTGTGGTCTTGATGAAAACGACAGTATTTATCCCTTGGTCTCCTGTTGGGATCTCCCTTCAGCTTACCAGGAAAGGCCAAAGTTTCCTCATCTTTAATCTGCATCAACACCTGGTCGACGGGCGCATTTAGGGGAGTGAAGTTCGTGAATCTTCCTGTAGGCGGCTTGGGTCGTCGATCATCTCGTCCCTCTCTGGTTCTCCCCCTTTTTCGTCCATTATCGGGTTTCGCATCTTCCTGTCTCTCCCTTTTTCTTGGTTTATGGTCGTCTCTGGCCAGCAAGGCATCCTCCGCGTTCATATACTTCGTCGCCCTGTAATATACATCGGACATAGTCTTTGGGTCATTCTTGCATAGAGAGAACAAGAACTTACCCTCTCGTAGCCCGTTCGTGAATGCTGTCATAAGTATCTTGTCATCTGCTTCGTCTATCGAGAGGGATTCCTTGTTAAAGCGGGCTATATAGGACCTTAATGTCTCGTCTTCTCGTTGCTTAATGCCCAGTATACACGCAATAGACCTCTTGTGTCGATGACTTCCAATAAAGTGTGATACGAACTGTGCGCCCAGTTCCTTAAAAGTGCCGATAGAATTGGGCGTCAGCCTGCTGTACCAATCCCTCGCAGGCCCCTTCAAGGTGGTGAGAAAAGCCCTACACATGATTTCATCTGGTACACCCTAAAGATGCATTAGGGTTCTAAAAGACTCCAGGTGGTCCAACGGGTCTTTGGATCCGTCGTAGTTTTCCACATGGGGCATGCGAAACTTTGGAGGAACGGGGCATGAATTCACCAACGCTGTGAAAGGCGAATCTGTTCTATGGACTAGGTCGTCCAGGTTGCTCGACACCCGTCCTCTAAGGGCGTTCATCATCACATCCATGCGTTCCCTCATTTCCTGCATCTCGGCTGTGATATGAGGTGGCAGGGAGTCCGAGGCAGATGGCGGGTTTGTCTCCGGCCGCTCCAGCCTTGTCGGTGCGGTGCTACCTTCAGGCCTGACGGCATTCCTCCCCTCCGAGCTCGCTACTTCCTGGTCCTCCCCTGGTGCACTTTGGTGCGCAGTCATCTGCCGTAGTTGCTCTTCTAAGTCGTGATTCTGTTTAGTAAGGTGCTCAACAGCAACAGCAAGCGTCTGAACTTGCCTTTCTAGCGCTGTAGCATGCGGTTCGTCGCCTTGGTTGTTCGTTGCCATCGATCGAGTGAGTACCATGCAACTTTTTGTCTCAGGAATAGAGCACGGCTGAGATACTTGAAAATGTCGCTTTGTTCCCACAGACGGCGCCAACTGATGATGTCGAAGAAATCACCAGTAAGCTGCGAGTACTCCTCCAATTGAAGCAACACATGCGAAGAGAAAATAGATGATCGACAGAGAGCACCGGTGTGGTGCCGGCCAAAAACCCTCCGACGATCGAGTTAGAGTCTTTTAAACAACCCCAGAGTGCCAGAGCTGAGATAATTGTGCGTACCTTTGGGTCATGAGGGTTCTGGGGTATATATAGTGGTATGTGGCCGAAATAAGCGCCTTGGTGAAGAAGTACTTTCCTTTTAAAAGAGTAATTCGTGGATCTTTGCCTATTGTATTGAGCCCTTTCCTTATAGGAATCTTCTTGACTAAAGTCGAACGTGTAGCGCAAGAACTTTCCTTATATTCACATAAGCAGAAGTCAAGATAGGCTAAAAATGAAGGTTGGATTACTCCTTCAGCTTTTACCTGCCAAGGTCGTCAGCCCACGTGTACCTCCTACACTATCGTCAGCCTATGTATGTCTCCACAAAGAACGTCAGCCAAGGACACTTACAGCCAAGGTCGTCACCACAAAGAACGTCAGCCAAGGACCCTTACAGCCAAGGTCGTCAGCCCTGACTCGTCACCGTGATCCGTCAGCTTAACGTCGCTATGTAAGGGATATGGCCTTGAATCTCAAAAAGGAGGCATCCTAATGAGACTTGGCTGACGGGTTGTATCCTCTCGTTAGCCTCCTTAACTCATTGATGGCCTGTAGAAATTATCACAAATCTATGCTAATAATTAATAACTAAATTATAATTATAATTGTATTATTTGAATTTTTTAGATAGAATAATTTTTGTATATTATATATAAAATTAAATTCACCCACTTTGACTTGTTAAAATTTATTTATAATTTTTTATTTTAAATGGACTATTTATATTATTAATAAGTTATACAAATTAATTTGATAACTTATGAACTTGTGTGATAACATACATAGTCCAATATCAATTCCATATTAATAAATTTTTATATATGCAAACATATAAATACATAATATTATATATATACCTAAATCGAGTCTTATACTTATGAGTTTGTTAACGAAAACATTATTATGTTTAAACTTGACTCATTTAAATGTCAAGTCTAAAATTAGTGCGGACTTGACTCTTTTGTTAAATAAACAAGTTTTTTTTTTTTTTTTTTTTTGAACTATTCCCAAATTGTTTATAATCAACTTGGTTCAATGATAGCCCTAAAACAAATGCACTTGCATATCTACTTTTTAATATTTACTAACTAGTTGCTAACCTGAAAATAGAAAACATGGGAAATGACATACAAAAAGGAATAAAGAATCAATGCTAGAAAAATTAGCATTGTGGACAGTTTTGAGGTAAATTATGATATGAAGCAACTATATCCTCTACTATTTATCCAAATACATTTCCTGAAATGCACATATTTTCGCCATTAATGAGGCAGATATGATGTGGATAAAGCTCGTTGGTGTATCCATATTAATCTGTATAGTATTTGACAGTTCATGTCTCCTTTGTCCTTTTCAGTAGTTATAGTTTATAATTCAATGGACATTTTGCTTCGTTGTAACTCAAATAAAACTGGCCGTTGTCGACCAGAAATTAGTCTGTATATCCGGCACCTCTCTTTCTCACATAAATTTGAGTTTTATATATGCGATTATACGAGAGAAATGTATAATACATTATGATGCACTGAATAATTTTACATTAATTATTAACATTATTTGTTCTTCAAGCCAAAGAAACAATTGGGTTTCTTTTCTTTGTCACTGTTTTGGTATAATATAATATCATTGTGTCATACGAGGAACATGTTTAAAGACTCTAGTTAATGTGCTGCTCCCTAATCTAAAAGGAAGTTTAAGTTCAATATTTGATTCTCATTAAGCAAATTCTCACTACGTCAACTTCTTCTTACTACATCGCCATTTACAATGATCTAAATCTTACATCTGCCTTATAAAAAACAAGAAAAAACTTACATCAACAAAAATTGATTCAATACGCAGGGACAACTACAACTTATCTCTCTAATAGTTTTTTTTTTTTTTTTTTGAGAATCAAATCACATCAAATCATATGGTTGTTTTTTTTTTTTTAGTGAGTTTCAACCTATGGTCTCTCTAATAGTTTTTGGTGCTACCTACAACACATAAAACACAATTCTTCACTCACAATAATCATGTTATTTCTTCCTTCAGATAAAAAGTAAAGTAAAATCTTGCTATATAGATAACGTTGAATTCCAGTGAAGAGTTTAATAAATTCTTACTAAATAATAACAATAAACAGTCAATTATGATTAGTAATATATCTATCAGATTCAGACACCTATGAAAGAGGTTGACATTCGCTTCCAAAGTCATCAAATAATTTCTTTTATTATGCCAACCAATTGATCATTAGTTTCATCGTAAATTTGTAATCATCCATTAAGTGAATAAGATTTTATAACCTTCAAATCTTGAATTAATCATATTAACTAATTCAGAATTAAGCTGCCAAAGGAATATAGACTTGCCAAAATAGAAGAAAAAAGCCACATAAATACCCCATATATGGTTCTCCTGAAACCATCACGAGTCTAAACGTAACTAAGGAAAACAAAGTTTTGCTATTGATATTGCTATCTCTTTGAGTCTTCTTTGACATAGCTATGGTGAAAAAGAGGGCTAGCATAGGACGCCAAAAGATTCCAATTGCAAAAATACCAAAGAAAAATCATCTACAAGTTACATTCTCTAAACGCCGTTCAGGACTTTTTAAAAAGGCTAGTGAGCTTTGCACACTTTGTGGGGTTGAGATTGCAATAATAGTTTTCTCCCCAGCAGAGAAGGTCTTCTCTTTTGGCCACCCGGAAGTTGAGTCCATTCTTGATCGATATCTTACTCGAAACCCTCCACCGGGATCTAGTGCTCACCAACTTATTGAAGCTCATCGAACTGCTAATGTTCGCGAGTTCAACATACACCTAACTCAAATTCTTAATCAATTGGAAGCCGAGAAAAAGCGGGGAGAAGCTCTTGACCAAATAAGGAAGTCTAACCAGAGGCAGTTCTGGTGGGAAGCCCCTTTCAATCAGCTTGGATTGCATGAGCTCGAGCAATTGAGGGCATCAATGGAGGAGCTAAAGAAGAATGTGGTAAAACAAGCCAACAAGATCTTGATTGGCTCTACTACCAACTCTTCCCAATTTTTGGCAGTGAATGGTATTGGAAGTAGTGCTGATTTGTTTGAGAACAAACATGCAGAGTTTAATGCTTCTTCCACTATGCCTAATGTCTATAATTTTGGCTATGGAAATGGGCTTTTCTGATTTTTTTTTTCTTGTTGGTTTCCTTTCAGAGGTAGTTACATGCTAGTAACTCACTAGTCATGACCAATCTACGTGTAGTTTTCGTTTTCAATTATGGTTTGTAGTTGAATGATAATCTTGAAAATAAATTTTCAATTACATAGACTTTTTGGTATGATTTCTTCTCCAATTTCCGAAATTAGTGATCCAATAGGAGAGATCACGCATTTAGCTCAATATATTAGAACTCATTATTGATGAACTCATTTGTGATGAATTTGCATTAATGAAAAAATTCAAGGCCTGCCTGCAATATTAACTGCCTTTTTGCTCTAGAGCCATCAGTAACTGTTATGTAGGTGCCTAAGGGGACAAATGGAATTTAATGAGTAAAATTCAATCATTAGCAGAAATCATTGATTTTTTTTTTTCTTTTCCGGTTCTTTTTTGGAGGCTACAATAATACGACAAATCATCTAAATTGTGTAGATTGAGAGAGTCTCATGTTGAATCAAATATGCCCATATTCCGGATGTAGTTTCAACGCTTGTCAATCTGGTAACCACCATTACAAATAAGAAATGTTAATTTCATCAATTTTTTTTAATTTATCGATAAGATAGTATTTTAAACCTATAACATCAACTTCATTATGATTGTTTTTTATTATCACGCCAATATACTAGTTAGTTTTTGGAGTACATGGGAATTGAATTCAAGATCTTTTTTTTTTTTTTTTTGAGAAACAAGATCTCTTATTTAATAATAAAAAACTATTACAATTGAGCTAACTAGAAGCCACAATATTTTATCATGTTAATTAAGAAAATTTGTATCCCAAAAAATAAATTTTTTCTTAAAAACTTGGTTTTGTTTCCCCTTATGCAAAACATATTGAGAATTTTATTTGTACAATTGCATAAAATAGAAAACTTACAATTTTTTTTAGTTAGAAAACAAAAAAAATAGAATCAAACATCCTGAAAGGCTTATAAATTAGTTTAAACTCGAGGGCATAAATAAAAATCACTCCAAAATTTAAAGGTATATATTACAAAATAGTCTACCATTTTTGTTGTAAATTGATTACAATATGTCATTTCAACTATTGTCAAAGAAATTTATGCGAGTTTTTTTTTTTTTTTTTTTTTTTTTTTTTTTTTTTTTTTTTTAAAAAATTTTTTTTTTTTTTTTTTTTTTTTTTTTTTTTTTTTTTGTGAAAAAAAATTATGATTTATTATATTATATTTTTTAATTTTACTAGAGTGTGCATTAGGTTTATTTTATATTTTTATTTGAGCTTACATTTAGACTAATGTGCTTGTGAACAATTAGTTAAAGAATTTCAAGTCCTCCATCAGCAATGCTAAGGATAAGCCTATAGCTATAGTAACCATGATTGAGCTTATTAAAAGGAATTTGTTGAGGAGGTTCCAAGGGAAGAGGGAAGATTGGCTAAACTTGGCTGTAAAATAATATCCCTAAAATTCAAGGAAAGTTAAACAAGGTAAGATTGAAATCAAAGTGAGTGTCTTTGACTATGCTAGAAATGGGCCTTTTGAGGTTGGTTGCATAACCACAAAAAAAGAAAAAAAAAAGAAAAAAGAAAAAAGAAAGAAAGTAAAAAGCTTAGGGCTAAGACATATCTGGCAATCTAAAATAGAATGTCATTTCAATATTATCTATGATTAGTAAATTTGAAAATTATGTTGACCCTTGCTAAACCACTAGGGCATACACTAATCCTATGAGCCAATTATTTTCCCCCGATACCTAGTTTAGAGTCTTTAGACCAATGGGCTAAGACTTCAACAGTGTAGATATTACATTTTATATTAGTTAATAACCTGTGGTCCCTATTCCGAAATAGGATCTTGAAAAATATTAACTAAAGGAAATTATAGTATTTTTGATTGTTCAGATCGGGCCACTCCACTTGGGTTGGAGAACAAGGCAACTAGTTGTGAGTGGTATTTTGAAGGAAGAGGAGAAGGAAACCCTATTAATCTATACCCATACATAGAATAGCCATAGAACTCGATCCTTAGGGAAAAGCCCAAGTTGCATGTGTTAAAGAAGAACCCAAAAAGAAATAAGAATATGATACAATTAGCCACGGTAAACCCTAACTTTTGAGCCTAATTCAAAACATTTTTTTTTTTCCAATTAAGGGGTCTAAAACCATGAGTATACATAGACCTTGAAAAGTGATAATGGACTATAAACTCATATGATACCCTAACTTTTGGCCTCAAATCCAATACAATTTCTCAAACAAAAGGCCCAAGGTCATGAGTATGTTATGAGCTTTATTGAAATGATGTTGGACTCACCAATAATGTTTTGAAACATTAAAACCCCAAATAGTTGGGTAGGCCCACTAAAAACTCAATGAGGATTTAAAAAATGATGAAATCATTTGAAAAAATGAGACGGACACGACCATTAGACCAAATCATTGAAATTAGATGTATGGCCTATATGAGAGTAAGAAGCTTGAAAAATTAAATGAACCATGATCCTAGAAACTAGATGTAAGGTCCATCTTAAGAAAGGGATAGAACATTGCAAATAGGCTTTGGCTAGAAGAGATGGTCTTAAGAATGGAAAAAAATACTCTACTGGATTGGGATAAGGAAAATTTAAAAAATAAATAAAATGGAAAAAAATGTGTGGGAGTTTAGGCCTGGAAGGCTCGCACAAGCCTACTTAATCAGAACCCAAAATAGGGCCCAAGGCCCATTGGAGCAACTCGTTATGGCACGCGTAGAGGGAGTTCACCCTGAGCCTTATCACAGTAAGCCCTACCTTAAGGTCGGGATGACAGGTAAAAGGGACACCACCTTGAGGGAGTTTTAGGTGGTCAGCTCAAATATTGATAGGTAATGAGGAAAGTAGGCATAGGACGTGTACATGGTGAGATCGGTAACCGAGGGTTGGCAGTGTCCTTAGGGAAGTTCATTGCCAAATACTCTTTGGCGTTTGGAACAAGTTCCAAGGGAATTCTCTAAATTCGTGTGGATCCCTTGAGATTCTGATGAATGTGGGAATATGTGTGAAGTGGGGAAATAATGATGATCACCTCACTAACAAAAGACTATAAAAGGGAGAAGTGGGCAAAGGATTAGCGATTGGAAAAATTCGGGGGGGAGGGGGGGGGGGGCGGGGGGAGAACATTGGGAAACACAGGGGAACTAGGGGAAAACATGGTGAGGGTTGTGAATTAAGGCTAGGAGGAGATAAACCAAGCAAAACTTAGAGCCCAATTGGTAGGATTGTGACATAATACACATACAAATTAATTAGGGGCCCAAATACCATCGTTCAAGCAAGATCTAGTGCCCACAAAATGAAAATAAAACAAAACATAAAGAAAAAGAAGAAATTTTGGTGTGGGCTTTGAAGTGTCATGACTCACTTTAAATATATGTCCAAATAAGTTTTATAAAAGAGAAAAAATGGGGAAAATTTCTAAAATATAATGAGCCTCTATTATGGATAGGGCATTGATCTTAGTGTTTAAATTCTTTGATGAGATCCACTTTTGAAAAAACCTTGTAAACTTCTTGAATAATTTATGATTATGCCCAAATGAGGATGAATGAGTGAGACAAGTAACTTGTAATTGGATCCAAAGCCCAAAGCAAAATTAAAAAAAAAAAAAAAAACAATGGGGCAGTGGGTGTCTTCCTTGAGAAAATGATGCTCAAAATGGTAAAATAGTAATTTGAGGATTTCATTTAATTTTATTTGATAATAGGAAGATAAAATAGTGGGGATGAAAGAGGGGGATGTCGGGTATATGTGCCTGTTCATGGATCTATTGCCCAGCGACAAAACCGATCTAACTGCACTGGTCTGCCCCTCTTAGAGCTCCACTGAAGGTTTCCGGCACGGTGATCGATGGGACTTCTCCAGTACCAACGTCGGACCGGTGCGGCAAGCAGTGCTGAGATGTGCACACCACTGGAAACTGCACCAACCTGAGTACGTGTGTGTGTGTAATTTTGTTTTTTTTTTTAAATAAATATATAATATAATACCAAATGTGTCTTGTAATCTTGTCTAATTGACTTGCATTTTCTCAACAAAAAAAAAAAAAAAAAAAAAAAAAAAAAAAAAAAAAAAAAAAAAAAACAAAAGGTATTGTATCTAGTTAGTTTAACTGTGTAAGATATTTTCTCGTTCACTTTTGCTCTCAGCCACACACATTGGAGTCTCTGAAACACATAATTTTCCATACCCTTATCCCGCCAAACAAACAATAGGTTTTCCCTCTCAATTTCAGGCTCTCACTAGACTCTCCACTCATTAAGAACACAAACTCCCAGTCTCACTCTCTCAAGTCCCATCTTAGATTCTTAGTCTCACTCTCTCATAAAGAACTTTCCTCTCATAGAGTCTCACAGAATCCCTAATCCCTAAGTCAGTCAGTCTTCATCTTATCTCTGTTCTCCACCGTCAGCTCTATCACTATGTAGTTCTCTCTTTGGTAACCTTAACTCCTAATTTTTTAGGTTTTATTTTGAGGTCATAGAATGTTTCTTGTTGATTCTAATTTTTTTTGGAGGGGGGGGGGGTTATTTTCTTGTAATTTCAGGAGTAATTTAAGAGATTCAGCCTAGTAAAGGACTAAATCCCAAAGGCTCAAAGATTTACCGGTTATTTTCTCATACTATTTTTATTTGTTTTGAGTTCACTAATGTTTGATTTTTTTTTTCTTTGCTATTTGATTTTTTTTAGGGTCATTTTTTATTTTGTTTTCAGTTCACCTTATTGTGTCGAACTTTCATGTTTGTGTTTGATTTTGCTTCTATTTTTTTTTTAAAGGTTCACTCATGTTGTTTGCTATTTGATTTTGTTTCTAGGTCTCAAAGATTGTAAATTTATTTGTTGGTCATCCTATTGATTGATTATACTGTTTTGATTTTAGTTTATTATATCATGCTATTATGGTTTTAGTCGATTACCTTGTTGTTGTTGTGATTTTAGCATTGAGAAAGCTGATGTTGTTGTTTGATTATCCAATCTAATAAGGCATTTTATAATTCATATGTTTTATAAATTCTATATTTATAAGGGTTTAATGTAGTCTTTGGGGGGAAAAATAAGCCCTTTGTACAGAAAGACCCAATTAAAAAGAAGTCAAAATGGCTCAAAATGCTATTTTTTAGAGGCCAAAAGCCCAAATTTTAGAATATTAATTTTTAAAAGCCCAGCCCACACAACCAAATGAACTGCACCGAGCCGTCAAGATTAACCGCACCTTGTGTAGACCGGTTCTTACCCTTAGAAAGTAAGGTGCAGTCAAGCATAGGGTGAAACCGCACCCTCTAGGCATGGTGCAAAAAACCTCTCCAAAATCGACTGCATCGAATTGCATACACCCCTATGTGACACCACAAAAAATATCCTTACCATTTGTATTATCACTTGAACTCTGCCAATATATAGAGTTTAATGAGCATAATTACAAAAATGATTGATTTTTTTTTTTCTCTCTCTTTCTAGGAGTATACAATGACAAATTATTGAAATAGTGTAGATGGAAAGAATCTCTTGGTATATCACATATGCTTGCAACAATATAAATTATTCAAATATTTTTAGAAAGTCCCAAGTAAGAATTCTTAATTTTACTACCTTCATCGAGAAAATTGTTTCCCCTCATGCAAAACTTGCCTAGATGTTTATCTGGGGAAGCAATCAATATTTGGGATCATCATTTACTGCTTGAACCGGGTTGTAGTAAGATTGTGTCTCCTAGAGCCGGTTCTAATGTGGTTCGGGTATGTGACTTGTGTCTTCCAAATTCAAGGACTTGGGACCCAGGTAAATTGGCTAGCTGCTTTTTACCCTGGGAAGCCGAGAAGGTAGGGGGTATTTATGTGGGAGAGGCTGAGGCAGAGGATATCTTGATCTGGCCATTATCTCCATCTGGGAGTTATAGTGTGCGGAGTGCATATCGTATGCTTGTGGAAGCTGAAAATTTTGCCTTGCCAAGTTCTTCTTCTCCAATGTCCTTGAATAACATTTGGAAGCTTAAAGTTCCCAACAAGGTGCGCCATTTCTTGTGGAGAGCAGCGAGAGTCTCTTCCTACAAAGCAGAATCTGAAGCTGCGGCATCTCCCTCTAGATGATACTTGTGATGGCTGTAATGATCAGTCAAAATCCTTTATGCATGTCTTATGGCTCTGCGATTAGGCTCGGGCTGTGTGGTTGTCTGTCTCTGATTTTCTTTTCTTAACTCAGAAGCGTTGCAGGTCTTTCTTGGAGATTTTGGAGACTTTGTTCTCTGCTAGGTCAAGTTTTTGATGTGCCTTGTTTGCTACAATCGCTTAGTGTTTGTGGGA
Source organism: Castanea sativa (assembly GCF_040712315.1). Taxonomy (NCBI): domain Eukaryota; kingdom Viridiplantae; phylum Streptophyta; class Magnoliopsida; order Fagales; family Fagaceae; genus Castanea; species Castanea sativa. Next base: position 24,321,449 of record NC_134019.1, on the reverse strand, counting down.
ACGCCAGAATCGAGTTAGGGAATGTCAACGAACCTGACAGCTCCATGAGGTTGGTGATAGAGCTCGGGATTTCGTTCAAGAGTACTGGGATATTCACTCTAAGGAGAAGCCGATCCTTATTCGTCCTCCTGTAGTTCGGTGGTCTCCTCCTCCAGCTGAGTGTTACAAGATTAATTTTTATGCAGCTATCTTAGAAGGTACAAACCAAGTAGGGATAGGGGTGGTGTGCAGGGACTATGAAGGCCATGCCTTGGCTGCTTTGAGTTAGAATGTGGCATTGGTGCAATCTATAGAAATGGCAGAGGCTTTGGCAAGGAAAAGGGCAGTTGAGTTTCTTTGATGTGCAGATTGAAGGTGATTGTCTTCGTGTCATTCAGGCTTTACAGGATTTGGATCGTTGCTTTACTCTCTTTGGTCATAATATTGAGGAGACTAAGAGGTTGGGTAGTTTTTTGTGACGGTGTCAGTTTCATCAAGTTCGACGGAATGGGAATCGATTAGCTCATAGTCTTGCTAAGTGAGCAGCTTTAGCTACAGATACTGATATTTGGGTAGAGGATTTACCTAGTGATTTAAATGATGTATTCTAATTGGATTTGTCTTAGTTTTGTTAGTTCTTTTTTTCCTTAATAAAATTTTGCTTACCTTTTGTTCGAAAAAAAAAAAAGTTTATCTGTATCAATACTTTATTTTTTTGAGGAAAATCTGTAACAATACATAAAATAGAAAAGTTACATAGAATCTTTTGTTTTTTTTTTTTTGGTCGGAAAAATACAGAACTACACATCGAAAAGGATTTATATATATATATATATATATATAAACTTTTTTATTTTTTTTTTAAAGAAAGAAGTATTAAGTATCGTTTTGTCTTCTCAAAAAAGAAAAAAACTAGGTATTTTGAATGATTTGAACAAGAAACCCTTATACTTGTTTATAAATTTATTCTTAATAATAATTTTTTTATTACTATACAATTATTAATATAAAAAATATATAATAAAATAAAAGATTAGATTATAGAAATAATTATTTCTAAAAAATTAGAAAGTTATTTAAAGGAATTTCTTTATACCTTTTCCTAAAGTAGAAGAAAGTGTTCCATTTGTTCTTGAATAGGCTTTTGCTTCCTCATTAAATATCTTGGTAGAAGATATGATTTCTTGGAATTGCGGTTTATTCATTTTTAAATAAGTTTGTAACTCAATGAGAAATTTCTTTACCTGTCCAATTGATTTTTTTTTTTTTGTTGGAAAAATACAAAACTACACACCGAAAAGGATATATATATATATATATATATATATATATATATATATATAAAAACCTATCGTTCGGATAAATCCAAACCATTTGATATCTAATGTCTCTTTTATATTAAAAGCGAAGGCAAGAGTTAGGTAAATTTCTTTAGGCTGGATCCGTTAGATTTCTTTGGTCAACAATTATTTAATAGGTTTCGTTTAGACAATTAAGTCTACAAAAATTAATTGGAAAATTCCAGGATTATATTTATACATAACCTTTGCAAAATGACACAGTAATGAATATCACTAGTAAATTTTAAATGAATATCTAATTTTTATTATTTTTTAAAATTGGTGACAAATCAACTTGCAAAAGCTAAAATTTATTGTATTCTTAATATCACTTAAATTAAATTAAAAAATAATTAATTTTCAATTACAATTAGAGAATATATAATGACTATGATAATAATGACTTTTTTCATTTCTTTTTAGAATAGGATAATAATGACTTATATATATATATATATATACATACATATATATATATATATATATATATACATATACATATATACACACTCACGCACATAAATACACATATATTACCCCCCAAGAGACTAGCCTAGTGGTTTTCAAAGCCTCATGAGATTCCTCATCAAGAAAAAGAAAAAGAAAAAAAAAAAACAACAACAACATCAAAAAAGAAAAAGAAAAAAACATTACGAGATCCAAAGTTCTTGGGTGTGAAACTTCTATCCTTCATCTTGGGAACAGTTCAAAGTGTACATATATACACACTCACGAACATAAATACACATATATTAACCCCCAAGAGATTAGCCTAGTGGTTTTCAAAGCTTCATGAGATTCCTCATCAAGAAAACAAAAAAAGAAAAAAAAAAAAGCCTTACGAGATCCAAAGTTCTTGGGTGTGAAACTTCTAACCTCCATCTTGGAAACAATTAATTCAAAGTGATTCCTCCATTAAATAGAATACAAATCTTTTGTCTAACTGTGAGTATTCCACATTTATATATAAATTTCATTTTCCTTAAACCTTTACAAATGAGATGACTTTTTTTAGTATACAAACTTAAATAGTAACTCAACTGGTTAAAACCTTCTGTATTTAGGGTTCAAATATCTAAGAAGATTGATGGGAATGAGGACTTGAGTTTTTTTTTTTTCTCAAATATGAAATGGAATTATCAAGTGGGACATCATAAAGTTAACCTCATGCCTTAATTTTATCCATAAGATTGTGTTTGGATGGAGGGGGAGGAGAGGAAAGTAGAATGAGATGATCAAGGAAGCTTAAACTTAAGCTTAATGAATCTTGTTTGGATGCCTTTTTTTTTTATTTTTTATTAAGAAAAAGTAAGGTTAAGTTTGATTGATGAATGAAATTATTTTGGAATACATCATCCATATCTAGTTGTTGTTCTTCTACTTGTACATCAAAATATGTAGATAAAACTGCTCTTCTAGTAAGGAAATGAGCAGGTTGATTGCTCTCTCTTTTCACATGATGGAAACTACAACTTTGTAATTAAAGTAGAGGCAAAGTTCCTCTCCCTTACCCTTTACTCTTCTCTCCCTACAAACGTTCAAATAAATTATAAAAACATACTAACAAGAGCAGAGTGGGGGTCAAGAGGGCCCAACCCCCTTGCCCTTTTTCCTTATATATGTCTTCTTCTTCTTCCCTTTTTTCTTCTCCATTTTCAAATTTTTTCTTTAATTTTATTTTATACGTCAAACCTAATTAAAAAAATATTACAAAAAAATGTTTCATATATAAATATATATATATATATATATATGTATATTTTTTTTTGAGATAATTACAATATACTGTTAATCTCACAACTCAAATTCTTCTGCCCCCTCTAAATTCTCAAGAATTTTTTGTATGAGAATGAGCTGATTAAGCTAAAAGGCCCTTGACGTTTCCTATTTTATCTTAAAGTTAAGAGGAAAACTAAAAGCAAGGATTCAAAATAATAATAACAAAGAAAGAAATTTGGAATTGAAGATAAAAAATACAAAGAAATAAAATTAAAAAATGCTACCTTTAAAAGGGTTAAGAGTTCAAATTCTTTATATGATATTAATTATTTTTCACAAAAATAAATGTTTAAGTAATAAATTTAAAAAATAGTTGTGGGGAGTAAAAAGACCCTGATGGGTATATGGGCCTTTGGGCCATACTAAGGAAGGTCGACTTGCTCTTGGGGTTAGAACTTGTTAGTACTATAGGTCGGCCCATACGCCGAGGATCCGAGAGTACAGCCGAGGATGATTTTTCCCCTCGGACGGACATCGGAGATTCCGGGACTTCATTGTAAAGGTTAGGGAATGACACGGTGAAAACCAATGGTAAAAGGGGGTGAACCCTTGAATGTCCTAGAAGCATCGATGCTAGAGAAATACCAAGGATAAAGGCTGCCACATCCACATTAAAGACCCTACACCTACCACCCTGGCCGCATTAATGGGGAAGTGACACCTGAACAGTGGAAGAGAAACTTCTGGTTACTATTCAAAGGCACTGAGAAAAGAAATATCTAGGCTAAGGGGGAGTTAGAGCAACACGTGTACAAAGTATCAAAAAGAAGAGTATTTAAGGAGCAACCTAGAACAGAAAAAGTGGACTAACTTTTTTGTAAACAAGAAAAGAAAGAAAAAAGGGCAAGAGATAATATAAGAACAACTCTCGGCTTACGTCCAAGGAGGTTGATTTACAATATTCCTTGTTGTTTTCAAGTGTTAGTAATCTTTGACTTGTCAATTATTCCTTAGTCACTTCTAACCTGGGTTCCAAGCCCACACTCTACAAATTCACATTGTTTAAGGCTCGTTGGGCCTGAGCCCGTAACTGTTCCTGGGGCCAGGTGCAATTGTGCGCTTACAATAGTTATATATTAAACTTTATAATTTAATATTATTTTTAAGTTGAACTCAAAAGTTTTTGATGCACAAATGGTAATTATAATATGGCTTAAAAGTTCTATGATTTAATCATTTTATAAAGTTAAATACAATTAACATAAGTTGTACTTGGGATTTATTTACTTACTAAAAATCATTACATGAGAATTATAAGTAAAAATTTATTTTAAAAAATTACATCAAGGTTTATTCATATATAAAAAACCATAAAAAATTAACACAATGTAACGGATTGTTATATTTTTATGGGTTTTATAATATTAAAATACAACTTAGTATTCATATGAGTATCATTTTTTTATTATTATTTAAATTGGTTAAGTACTATATTTATTGAGTACGCGCCTGTGCATAATATGCGTATCTACGTGTCCACAATTATATATATATATATATATATATATATATATATATATATATGTGTGTGTGTGTGTGTTTTTTTTTTTTTTATAAATTATAAATTCTTCCCCACTTTAAGTCAAATCCTAGCTTCGCCATGCATACTTCCAATATACCATGTTCTTCCATTGAATGTATGAATTTTTTTTCAACATTTTTCGTGATATATATGCCTTGTTTGTAACTTTAGGGCCAAAATAGCAAATTAGCCATAGGTTCCAAACAATATAATTAGCAGTTACTGATTACAAACTAGATTTTTTACTAGCATCTCGAGTCTAAGAGACTCTATTTTGGGTCTATAAATCGAGTTTTTGAGAGTCTATTTTTTGGTTTAATTTCATCTGATGTGGCATATTTTTCACATGTGGTGTCTAATTGGAAATCGAGTATTAGAGACTCGATTTATATCTTATATCTATTCTCCTTTTCTCTCGATTTTTTTGCATTTCACGTCTGGCTCTCCATCTACTTCTTTCTTCCTCACTACCTCTCCATTGCTTCTTTCTTCCTCCTCCACAGTGATCTGCACAAGCCAAGCCGCCATAGACCCATCGCCGCCGCGCCCAGGTCGTGCGACCCAGGTTTGGTCGCGCGGCCTGGGTCATGCTACCCAGGCCGCGGATCTGGGCGTGCGGACCTAGGTCGCGCGACCTGGGCGTGTGGCCTGGGTCGCGTAGGCGCAGGTCTGCGCGCCCAGGTCGCGCGACCAGGCCGCGGATCTAGGCAGCCATGGATCTGGAGGCGTTGATTCTTTTTTTTTTTTGATGGGTTATGCTCAGTCGTGATCTTCCTAGTGGATGGATTTTGACCTTCCTGGTGGATGGATTTTGACGTGGGATAGGTGGGTTTTGGTGGTTGTGTATTTTAGGGAACAGATGGTGACTTAGAATTGATTTTTTTAGGCTGGTAAATCGAGTGTTAGAGACTCGATTTCCAGGTAGACTGCCACATCAGACCATTGCCATATCAGACTATAAAAGTCGACCCTCAAAGAGTCGATTTATAGACCCAAAATCGAGTCTCTTAGACTCGAGATGCTAATAAAAAATATAGTTTGTACTCAGTAACTGCTAATTATATTGTTTGGAACCTATGGCTAATTTGCTATTTTGGCTTAACTTTAGGATTTAGACAGTGTATTACTGTACAGTCTGTACGTCATGACCTATTCTAGTGATTGCATTCTGGGATCATGGATCATATTTTTGCGTCACACAATATCTTAATGAACGTTCGTGTAGATGGGCAATTCAGCCTAGCTAGTACAATTTTAAAACAAATCTAGGACTCTGGAAATTGACTTTTCTTTCTGTATCATTTTCACATTTCTGCTTGAGAGTGAGACCAACCCAACTTCACTAGCTAGTCCAGACTGTAGCCACTTAAACGAACTAGGAAATCTGTATTTGGTGCTTAGTTGCAATGGTTAAAGACAGTCCTCAAGGTGGCATCTCCCTCGCATTAGTTTCATAGTAATTAATAATTTAATACTATTAAAGATGGTTTTGAGGTTCTTATTATATCACATACAAAATCATCTCCTATTAGTTTATGGTTTGCATAAAATTTTATCTATTCCAAATAAAATTAGTTTTTAAAACATTTCTAACCTTTTTCAATGTAGATTCTCAAACAAAAAAAAAAAAAAAATCCATTGTAATACCAATTTGTGTTTTGATTTAATAATAAAGAGCACAATCATTAGAAGCGGACATTATAAATTGACACTCTAATAAAAAAAAAATACTGAGACAAAGGGGCAATGCCTTTTATTCTATGGCCTACTTCAGATTGGATTAGCTTGGTTCATATATATGATCATATCTAAGATCGATGTCTATAGTAGTATATGTAAAACAAAGTAAATACAGTTGTATCATCATGTATGTAAGAGACTAAAAAAAAAAAAAAATTTAGGAAAAGATAATAACTTTTTTTTTTTTTTTGGGAGGAAAAAGGAAAAGGTAACAGCTGTATGTATGTAAACGATTTTAGAAGTAAATCTAAAGTTCCTTTTTTCGATCAAAAAATGTCTAGTATTTTTCGTTAATCTATTGTTAAGGAAGTTAAACTCAATTCTAATTCCACTTTATTAAGATATTAACCAGCCTCAAATATGCTATATTATGACCAGGTCAAATGATCATTAATTATAAACCTATAAATAGATAATTATGTCATAGTAATCATCCACACAGTAAAGAAGATTTTGTAACGTCCAAATCTTTGATTAATAATACAAAGTAATTGACAATTAAGACACACAAATGATAGTTTTAGTAGTAATTAATTACATAATTAACGCAAAAGACCCTATATAAGTACCCACTTTTCAGTTTTCCCGGCAGAACGAAGCACAAAAAATCCAAAAAAACAACAAGTATTTTTCTTTTCAGTCTGATTGGTTTAGCTATGGCAAAGCAAAATCTTAGCATGGGTCGCAAAAAGACAGGGTGTACAAAAATTCTGAGCAAAAGTCATCGACATGTTACATTCTCCAAACGTCGGTCAGGGCTTTTCAAGAAAGCTAGTGAGCTTTGTACACTTTGTGGGGCTGAGATTGCCATTGTTGTTTTCTCACCAGCGGGCAAGGTTTTCTCATTTGGTCACCCCAACGTTGAGCCTATACTTGATCGTTTTCTTACTGGAAACCCTAAATTGGGGTCCAAGAAACACCAGCTCATTGAAGCTCATCAAAATGCTAATGTTCGTGAGCTCAACAATTATCTCACTCAAATTATTAATCAAGTCGAAGCTGAGAAAAAGTATGGAGAAGCACTTGACCACATGAGGGGAGCTAACCAAAGACAATGCTGGTGGGAAGCTCCAATCAATGAGCTTGGGCTGCATGAGTTAGAGCAATTAAGGGTTTCGATTGAGGAGCTAAAGAAGAATGTAGCAATACAAGCCAACGAGATTTTGTTTCAGTCTACTCCTAATTCTTCACTACACTTGGAGATGAATGGTATAGAATATGTTGATTTTCTTGAGAGCAAACATAAAGTTGATGCTGCTTCTACTATCCCTAATGCCTACGATTTTGCTTATGGGGATCTGCTTTAATTTTTATTGAATTGAATTTCTATGCATTTCTTTTCATCTTCCAGTGTTTTTTCCGTGTTTTTTCAATGACTTCCTAGCTACTAGTTATGCTCTAGTCATTGGTTCTTCTTTCAGTTATGGTTGTAACTTGTAAATAAATAAGTATGAGTTTTAAAATAATGTTTATTGTTACAGTTGCTATTGGAATGGTCATAATCATTTGTTGACGTGATCGTTAACCGAGGTGAACCTTGCAAAAAATGAGAAAAGCCTTGCACTAGAAAAGTAACCTATGATAAGAATTAATTACAGTTAATTAAAGTCATAATTTTGTTTTGTGTTTGGATTAGCTTATTTTCATTAGTATTCTCTATATGATTTAATTTGGATATCGAAATAATGAAAATACCATGACCAATCTACCTTGTTAGTCGAATAAGGATCATCTCCATTTAAAATGAATCCAACTCATCGTGTTTCATGTTATATATTGTAAATTTAAAGTGAATGTAGTAACACTTTATTTAAAATTCTAATCGAAAATACATGACATCATAATATATTGTAAAATAGACTTTCTCAATTTTTGGTGCAATGCGTAAGAACCTAATACTAGCGCTTCACTAATCAAATCAACACATAAAAAACCATTGAGGAGCTTTATTTTAGGGCATTGATTAGGTTAATTAGCTCCGGAAGAAGTTGCTTTATTTTTTTCTATTTCTTGACAATCAAGAAGCTGTCTTCGTTACCACCGCACATCCTTGGTGCGATAATCACTCTACAAGTATAAGTGCTTGCGAGGTGTGGGGGGCAAGGGTCAGAGTTCAAGTTTCTAGGAGGGAACTTTACACACATATACACTTAGATTATGCTAGGGTAGAATTTCTATCTTGTATTAAAAAAAAAAAGAAAAAAAAAGCTGCTTTTGTTAATAAACAATGACAATATGTCTTCAAAAACAGAATACGTTTATCCTCTAACATATTCATACAGGAAGGAATTTTTTTTTTTTTTTGGGAATTCTATATGGATGCGGTCAGAATGGAGCTCCAACGATTACTGATTATTATTATTTTGAAAGGAAACAAATTAATTAAAGATTATGTGGAAGGAGTTTAAGACGAATATAGATAAACAAGCCTACAAGACTATTAGGAATTTATTGATATTTGCTATTTTTGGTCGTTAATTATATTGGGCATTGCTGATTTTCGCTAGAGTAAACCTAGAAGCATTTACCATAATTGAATAATGCTAGGAATACAAACTTTTTTTTTACAAATTACTAATGTAGTAAGTGGTTATTGGTAAATGAAAAAAGTGTTGTTAATAGTGAACCTAGGTGAAAACTAATAAAAAGTTGGCTACATTAACAGTTTGTAAAAATATTTTAAAATAATTTGTAGTTGTAGCATTACTCATCTCAATTTTCTTATAGATTAGTGATATTTCTTTTCTGTTTTAGCAGAATTGAAATTATATCTATTGTGGGGTGGAGGAGTCTGTTTTAGCAGAGTCTTTAAGGCCCACAGGCCAGTTCACACTACGAGGGGTGGAGGAGTCGTCCGAGGAGGAGTGTCTCCTCGGACGGGTCCAGTAAATGTTATGGGCCATGCCAAGGGGTTTGGAGACAGAATTTTGGAAGATCTGTTGAGTAAAGGAGTGATCCATGCGATGGTTAGAAGGAAGAATGTATGAGAAATATCAGAGGAGAAAAAACTGCTACCACCGCATTAAAGACTCTGCACTTACCTCCTTAGCCGCATTAATGGAGAAATACCTCTGAACAGTGAGGTTCAGCCTTCCAGCTGGTATTTGAAGGTTTCAAGAAGGTGCTGGATGGGACAAGTATCTAGTTAGGAGATTTGTGATACACGTGGAAGAAAAAAGGAAGAAGAGGATAGATGCAAGAGAAGAAGAGAGATATAAAAGGGGGATGATGGTAGAAGAGAGGGAGAGGGAATACTTAAACGGTAGTTGCAACATTGTTCTAAAAAGAAAAGAAAGGCAATATAAGTGGTCCTCGGTTTACGTTCGAGGAGAGTTTCTTTGCTATTCTCATCTATTGAAAACACGGATGACGACAATCTAGCCTGATTTCTCTCTTTATCCAATATCCATAATCTAGGTTTTAAACCCACACTCTACAAATCTTATTTTATAATGCTCTTTGGGCCTGAGTCCGTCCAGTGATTGGATCGGGCACAAATTGTGCACTCACATCTATAACATAAAAGGATAGGAATTAATTTCTAAGTCATTTATTAAAATAAATAATAAATGTATTAATGTTACTTCCTCTGGAAAATGATTAAGTGCTTTTAGAGTACATAGTGATATGGTAGTTCCTCTTATTATATGAATGGCGAATTACATATTGAATTTAATTCATGGAATTCATCATTCAAGCGAAGCATTTAGGGATTCATCCTTTCTATTTTTAGTTTGTGTAATGCATTTTGAGTTTCATGCATTTCTCTTGATCTAGGATTTACATTGCTAGTTGCTAGGTTTTCTCATGCTATCAAAGGCCTAAAATAATGCCCCTAACCCTCCCCATTCTAAACCTTTCATTCCTTCTTTTTGAAGTTTTGGTCCTTTGGTTCAGACCTTCACTATTGCTACTATAAAGTTATGATTTACAACTATTTTGTGTTGGCTTTAATTCCGTGCCAAATTTGATTGTAATTTTATTCAATCTCTTACACCCTTGTATTTATTGTGGGATTTAATTGTAAGGGTTGTGTGATAGAGAAAGAGAGTGTGAAGACTCAAGCATTTGAAGACAGAAGAGTTTCGCGGGTAGCTCGCGACTAAGCATCCCGCGAAGTGATGCATGTGCCTTGCACATGACTAGAATGTAAAAAGTCATGACAGATGCTGACAGTTGGTTTTTGCGAGTGTTTCGCGGGTAAGGCCTTTCCACGAGATACTCGCGAAACAGTCTGTTTTTCTATTTTGTTCTATCTGCTCCATTACATCCTCATACACACTATATATACCATTATTACCCACATATTGAGTAGAGAGTTTTTCAGAAGAGAAAACCCTAGCCTCAAATCCTTGAGAGTGTGAGATTGTCACACCCATAATTCTACACACCATCCATTGTGGTTTTCCTCTACTTCTACCTCTCCATTTCCAAATCCTTGAGAGGTTGGTAACCCAAACACTTACCACACCCATACTGAGTGTCTAGTGAGTTTTTGGTGCTGCTAGGAAGCATTGGAAGAAGCCAACCTTTGGCGGATGCAATTAGGCGCATTGCGGGATCCGGAAAGCTAGACAAGACACAGTTCCGAGAAGCCTTGTTGGAGTAGGAGCTTGGAGGGCTTAGGTGCACTGGGTAGACTAGGCTTGAATGGTCTTTTGCTATTCGTGTATCCCAACTTATTGGCTAGTGGACCGATTTACCGCTTGGATGGTGGCAAAGAGGTTTTTTACCAAGTTCTTCAGCTTCCTCTTCGATAGCACATTGGAGTGTTATCTTGTGTTTGTATCTTTCTTCCCTACTCTTTTATCTTTCTTTTTACTGCTGTGCTTTATTGAATATGGTTTAGAGTAGTTGTTTTGTTTGTTCATTCGCATTTACTTTATTTTGCACTTAGTTTAAGTTAGAGTAAAATCAATCGAGCCGTAATTTTTTTTTTAATTTGGGGTCTAAACAGCTCTTGTGTTTTTATCATAAATCCAAGCTTTCAATTGGTATCAAAGTGGGTGCACTTGTTGTGGTTTCATTACCTAAGTGTGATCCAAGACCCTTTTTGTGATGGATCGGTCACAATCTCTCAATGCTCCACCATTCTTTGATGGGAGCAACTATGCCTTTTGGAAAGTCCGTATGAGGACATTTCTTTGTTCTATAGATGAGTCCGTATGGGATTTCGTTGAGAATGGGTATGTTAGACCCATAATAGCTAAGTCCGAATGGGACAAGGCAGCACTTGCTTTGGCAAATGCCAATAGCAAAGCAATTAACGCTATATTTTGTGGTGTGTCTACTGATGAATTTCACAGGATATCACATGTGAAGACCGTTAAGGAAGCTTGGATGATTTTTGAGACTACTTACAAAGGTACCAAGAAAGTCAAGGACACAAAACTTTAAATGCTTACCACACGATTTGAAGAGCTTAAGATGAGTGACGATGAGTCATTTGATTCATTCTATGGAAAGCTTAACGAAATTGTGATTGCCAAGCTCAATCTCGATGAAAAGATTGAGGATGCTAAGGTGGTGAGAAAGATCTTAAGGTCCTTACTGGAGAGCTGCCGTGCAAAGGTTACTGCTATAGAAGAAAGAAAAGATTTGGATGAGATTAAGATTTAAGAGTTAATTGGATCTCTCCAAACATATGAACTTAGACTGCCTTCTCATAAGCCAAGAAAATCACTTGCACTCAAAACCATCAATGAGAGGATGGATGACTCTTCCAAAGAAGATGATGTGGAGAAAGAAGTAGCATTCCTTGCAAAGAACTTCTGAAAATTTTTGAAGATAAAGAACAGTGGGAAGTCCTTTAGCAAAGGAAAGTTCTCATCATCCAAAGGTGGTAGAAAGGAGTTCAAGAGAAAGATGGGAAGGACTCTCAATCCCTCCAAGGAGTTGTGTGCTTTGAATGCAACGACCATGGATACATCAAGAAAGAATGTCCCAACTACTTAAGAGGGAAGGTTAAGGTATTTGCCACTACTCTTAGCGACTTCGAAAGCTCAAATTCAAACACGGAAGAAGAGTGTGACAGCGGCGGGAACTATAGGGCTTTCATGACAATTACCATCGTTGAATCTAAGGATGATTTGAGCAATTTGGTAAATGAACTTGGTGAGCATTCTGAGGGTGAGAAAGTTGAAGAATTGGAAGATGAAGATGTATGCCAAAATGAAGGAGAGAGCAACCTTCAAGAAGCATATGATTCTTTGCTAGACGATTGTGGAAAAAATGTCAAGGTTGCGAACCATGTTTTGAGAAAGATGAAGAAGATTGAAGAAGAGTATAAGTGTACTCTTGTGCAACTTAAAGAGGCAAAATGTGAAGTAGAAGGACTCAAGGGAAAGCTAGTTGAAGCTTACTTTAAGATCAAGTTTCTAGAACATGAAATAATCTAAGCTAATGTTAAGGTTGAGCGTATCTCCACCAAGAAACTTGACGGTGTGTTGTCTTCATAAAAATCTTCACATGACAAGACCGGTTTAGGTTATACTAGAGAAGGATGCTCCAGCAGGGAACTAAAGAAGGAAGTAAGGTTCGTATCAGCCAAGAGTGTTGAGAAACTTAAAGAAGTGATGCCTGAGACTGAGACCCTTGCTACTGATAAAAGAACCATTGGTGTAAGACCAAAAGATAAAGGGAAGTCATTACCCAAAAATCAGAGGGGACCTCAAGTGAAGCATGTGTGTCATCATTGTGGCATTCAAGGGCACACAAGACCTAACTGTTTCAAGCTTCATGCACTCAAGAAAGTTGACTCCATGCGTGGCCAAGAAAGTTCAAAGAAGAAACCAAAGGGAACACAATCTAAGGGAGAAAATGAAGGACATCTCATTGGAGATGTCATGGAAATGCTGAAGAACATCTCTCTATGGGAGAAAAGAACCATTGGTGTAAGACCAAAAGATAAAGGGAAGTCATTGCCCAAAAATCAGAGGGGGCCTCAAGTGAAGCATGTGTGTCATCATTGTGGCATTCAAGGGCACACAAGACCCAACTGTTTCAAGCTTCATGCACTCAAGAAAGCTGACTCTATGCGTGGCCAAGAAAGTTCAAAGAAGAAACCAAAGGGAACACAATCTAAGGGAGAAAATGAAGGACATCTTATTGGAGATGTCATGGAAATGCTGAAAAATATCTCTCCATGCCTTGCTAGCTTCACTTCGAGGTTGAAAAGCTATGTTGGTCGCGCACCTCCATGAAGGTTCTCACCCAAAACACTCGAAAAGTGTGGGTGAAAAAGGGTACCCATGCATGATTTTTCCTATGCCCATGTTTTAATTCTTTCAATATTTAGGGTCCTAGGTTCATGCATCATGTCTTGCAAAATCTTCTTGTGTCATTGCTTCTGATTCATAGCATGTTTCTTTTGCTAGTTGCTTTTTGCTTTTGCTTTTGTTGATCTTACTTTTCTTGCTATGTTTTTTAGTATGTTGAAAAATTCAAAAACTCTAAAAAATTGAAAGTTTTTCAAAAAGTTTGATTGCTTGTGTTGTGTATATCACATGTGAGTTTGGCCTAGTACTATCGTACTAATGGTGTAGTGCATTTACGAGCTTAGCTTGTTTTGTATGCACATCTATCTCTATGGAAAAATCTTGAAATCTATGTGTGATTGTTGTAAATCGATCTTCAAGCTTGTCAAATCTCAAAAAGAGATATTGAACTGCAAAAGCCATCGCACATACTAGTATTTGACTAAGAAAAAGGGAAAGCAACTTATATTGAAATGTATGGTGCCTCAAAAAGCCAAAGGCTTACTCACAAAGTTGAAATATCAAAAGTTCAGGCATTGATCTCAAAATGAGATGTATTTTTGTTCAAAATTATCAAATGTTATAATTTCTAAAGAAGCCAAATGAAAAGCTTCAAAGAAATGTAATCATTTTCTTGTGGGAGATCATATATGTTCATTTCTATAATTGAGATAGTCCACTTGACTTAGTATTAGTTGTGTATGACTTGATTGAATTGATCATTGAAGCTTCACTCTAGCCTAAGGACTATTCCTCATTTGATACTTACACACAAGACACAAGACTTTGTTCAATGAATGCTTATTTCATTTGTGTGATTGTACATGATCAAATGTGATGTGTATACTTAATTTCTTGCCGATCACACCCAAAAAGATTTTTGAGTATTTTATATGTTTTTGAAAGTGTACTTTCGTACTTTAAGTTTTTGTTCAAAATGCATTTTTGTGTTTTTCTTCAAAAACTGGTTCAGAGGCATTCTTGCGAGTAGCTCGCGACTAAGAGCTTCCCGCAAAAAGTGTTTAAGAGAAAACTAAAAATCTCAATTTTCACATAGAGAGTATCGTCTCGCGACTTTTTCGAGACCAAGCTCTTCCCGCGAAAAGTTTTTGAGGCAAAAACTGGAAAACACAAATTCATACAGAGTCTTTCGCGACTGTTTCGCGACTAAAAGCTTCTTGCGAAAGTGTTTGTGCTTCAGTGGTGTTTTTTGTGAGTAATTTCGCGACTGTCTAACTCTCAAAAAACGCGTGTTTTCAGTTTTATAGGGCTAATGTGACTGAGTTTTGTAACACTCTCTTTTTTTCCTCACACTGCTTCTCTAGAACCTCTCTCAACCCAAATCTTATTTCCTCTCGAAACCCCATCATTTTCAAGTTTTTTTTTTTGCAAAATCAACTTCAAGGTATGTTTTCTAAAACTTTCTTTTCATGTTTGTCTTAGATTATGCAGAAATTTTTCTAGGGTTATACATTCTGGGGATTTTCAAAACAAGGGTTGGGTTCATGTTTTTTAAGCAAAAGTTTTTCAAAATTTTGATTGGGCTGAGTCCCATTTGGTTTGTGTGTATCTGTGTTGGCCCCTTGTGGCATTTTAAACATCTATTGAAGCAGATTTTGTCCTATTCATGCGTTATTCATAGGTGTTGCTCACTGTTGCATGTTAGGTGTTTGACAGAATGTCCTAGTGACATCCTTGTGTTGTTTTGGACTCAAATGAGTTCCAATGCTTGTGTTTACTATTAATTGAACATGTTTTGGTCAATGGGTGTGTGTTTTACACACTGTGCCCATTTTGTGCTTCACAATGTCATGCCATCCATCCTCTAGGCACACCCCATGCACCTCATGCTGCACTCACATGCATCAGCACATGCACACACATGCACAGTCACTTTCTTCATGTATTATGCTTCTGTGTATATATTTTTAACACTTATAGCATGCTGTTTTAAGGTTGTTATGCTATGTTTTAAGCTGTTTTTACTTATTTGTTTTGGACTAACTTGAATCTAATCAAGTTTTGTGGTCTGTTTTGTGTTTCTGTTATTTCTTTTTGTGCTTTTATGTCTGTTTGTGCAGATGTCACCCTTCAAGAAATCAGCTGTCAAAGGGGGAAATAGCAAAGGGAAAGAACCAGTGACAGATCTTGACAGTTTTACCCCGAAGCTAAAGAGGACCAGATCTTCAATAGGGCTTTATGATGTTGGCAAATTTAGGTCATACGCAGCATCTCAAGTTTATGAGAAATATTTCAAAGATGCCCCCTTGTTAGTTGAAAGAGCAGTTGACCAAGCCTCTCTTCTAGATATGAGCATCCCAAAATGGTTTACTACCAAGGATTGGAATTTCCTTCTGTCAAGTTTTGATGAACCATACGAGAAAATGGTGAACGAATTCTAAGCAAATGCCATTGCTGAGGGAGATGAGCTAAAATGTTGGGTTAGAGGAAAGAATTTCACAATAACTCCAACCTATCTTGCTGACATTCTACGTATTAATCGGCCTATGTTTCCGATGCCCTCGGTGTGCGATGATTTATATCCTAAGCATGATTTTCTTTGGGAGACTCTAGGAAAGAACTTGGAATTCTCTTGCAATGGAAAAGCGGTGAGTGTTGCATCACTATCACCTGAATTGAGGCTGCTCACATCAATCATGTTCCACAACCTCTATCCTCTCTCAAGTATCGGTTACATGAATCTTGGTCGGGCTTTATTTCTCCATGACCTAGTCCATGATGAGGAGATTGACATTTGCTCTCATATCTTTCACATCTTACACAAGACAGCTGAAAGGACTGCTTCAAGGAACTGCCTTCCCTTTAGTTGCCTTATCTCAAAAATTCTGAAGCTGAAAGGTGTTCACCCGTTGGAAGATGAGAGACCATACCGACGACCTAATCCAATCAGCACGCGTTCTCTCAATGCCAGCATCAGCCACACCTGAAAGGCACCCAAGCAAGAGAATAATGCTCCTCATGCTAGTTCAAGCTCTAGCTTTCATGCTCTTGATGAAAAGTTAGACATCATTATGTCATCCATTCAAGACATCAACACCAAGCTATCTGGACTTGCTTCTATCATGCACTCTCACCATATTCGCTTCGACACGAAGTTCCCTTCTCTTCAAACTCAATTAGATCAAATACAAAGGAAACTAGAAGGAGATGATGACTAACTCTTTTGGCCATTCCGATCAAAAAGGGGGAGAACATTTTGAGAGGAAGTAACACATTTTGAGGGGGAGCATAGTAGAGTATAGTGTAGCACATGCACTTCATAGACTTTTTGGTTAATTTTTGGTGGTTTAGTTGTTTACTTTCTTTTTCCATAGTCTAGAACTCTTTTATTTACATTGCTTTCTTTTAAAGCTTTAAGTACTTTGTTTTAAATTCAGTTTAATATTCAGTACTTTGTGTTTATCTTATTGCTTTGTAACATTTTTTTATACTTATAGTCTATCTTTCTTGTGCCCTTTGTTGGATCTTGTATCCTTAATGCGAATACTTTGGTATTTTGCATTGGTTGAGTGTTTTGGACATGCAATTGATTCTTGCTTTGGACTTAATAGAATTGCGTGTTCAGATGATCGTTTACTAGTTAAATGATTATTGTAGTCATTCTATAATGACTATTCTTGTATGATCAAGTTATGCTTCATTATTTATATCTTGTTGTTTTTCTTGATTGCATTATACTTGCTTCTATACGTACCTTGTATTCAACTTGTCATGAGCTTAATGAAAGTTTTGTTTGTGTGCAAGTGTTTTAGGATACAGATGTATTCGTACAAGTGCTTCACAACTTCTAGATTAGGTGTGAGTGAGTTTTGCCACTGTTCCCAAACTCACGTTTAAGTTTAGAGTCTGTTATAGGGTGTTTTGTCACGAAATAGCCAAAGGGGGAGATTGTAAAGTTGTGATTTACAACTATTTTGTGTTGGCTTTAATTCCGTGCCAAATTTGATTGTAATTTTATTTAATCTTTTATAGCCTGTATTTATTGTGGGATTTAATTGTAAAGGTTGTGTGATAGGGAGAGAGAGTGTGAAGACTCAAGCATTTGAAGACAGAAGAGTTTCGCGGGTAGATCGCAACTAAGCATCCCGCGAAGTGATACATGTGTCTTGCACATGACTGGAATGCGAAGAGTCATGACTAATGCTGATAGTTGGTTTTCGCGAGTGTCTTGCGGGTAAGGCCTTCCTGCGAGATACCTGCGAAACAGTCTGTTTTGCTATTTTGTCCTATCTGCTCCACTACATCTTCATACATACTATATATACCATCATTACCTACATATTGAGTAGAGAGCTTTTCAGAAGAGAAAACCCTAGCCTAAAACCCTTGAGAGTGTGAGATTGTCATACCCACAATTCTACACACCATCCATTGTGGTTTTCCTCTATTCCTACCTCTTCATTTCCAAATCCTTGAGAGGTTAATAGCCCAAACACTTACCACACCCATATTGAGTGTCCAGTGAGTTTTTGGTGTTGTTGGGAAGCATTGGAAGAAGCCAACTTTTTGGCGGATGCAATCAGGCGCATTGTAGGATTTGGAAAGCTGAATAAGACACGGTTCCGAGAAGCCTTGTTAGAGCAAGAGCTTGGAGGGTTTAGGTGCACTGGGTAGACTAGGCTTGAAGGGTCTTTTGCTATTCGTGTATCCAACTTATTGTCTAGTGAATCGATTTATCGCTTTGAGGGTGGTGGAGAGGTTTTTCGCTGAGTTATTCAGTTTCCTCTTCAATAACACATCGGAGTGTTATCTTGTGTTTGCATCTTTCTTCCCTACTCTTTTAGCTTTCTTTTTAATGCTGTGCTTTATTGAATATGGCTTAGAGTAGTTGTTTTGTTTGGTCGCTCGCATTTACTCTATTCCGCACTTAGTTTAAGTTAGAGTAAAATCAACCGAGCCGTAATTGTTTTTTAATTTGGGGTCTAAACAGCTCTTGTGTTTTTATCACAAATCCGAGCTTTCAACTACCTACTATGGAAGCCTCTAATCTTTTTTTTTCTGACAATATTTGTTGAAAGGGTGGTAATCATCATCATTCTCAATCAAAAAGCCACGTACACAAAATTTTACTATTTTTCCACTCTTAAAGATTACTAGTAATACTTAGTACTTTGTCAATTTAGATTGAACAAAACACATATAGGATAAAGTTTTTTTTCAAACCAGATTGAAGGAATTGTTATAATTATACAAGATATTTTGATTTATTCACAGCATGTATGAGTGTTTTGTAAAGAAATGACATATCTCCATAACTTGATGATGAGATTTCAATTGAAGTCTTGAAAGAGAGCCCTTGATTTCACAAAACAAAGGTGGTTGATAAATGAGCAGTGTGAGCGCGTATTAAGGAGAAATATACTCTCAAAGCCTCATAGCAGCCATATAAGAAGGGAATAAAAATATAATGAGCCAATTGCCATTTATTTAGAGTTGAGAAATAGAGCTATAAATGAGTTAAGCCAAGTTGAGAATCAAAAATTCAAGTTTGTTCATTTAATTTTATTTTGAACATGAGCTAAGTTTGAGCTTATCACTAAACATTATTACATGTTTAAGTTTCATTCATTTTATTGTCAAACAAGCTTAAACTTATTTGCGAGCTACTTGAATAATTTATTCATTTCTCCTATATAGTAAAACCATGACTAATAGTTTTTTCCCCTTTACAAATCTATGAATTTTTACAATAAATGAATTGTTTATATTATCAATAAACTACAAATAATAATTTGGTACTATGTGAACCTATTTACAAACTTACAAAATCAATTCTCAATTCTATGATTGACCCAAACTTAAACTTGATCATAACTTGTTTGCTTAACAAATGGACATAAACAAATTTTTTCAAAACTGAGCTCAAGCTGTTCATAAATAACTTGGTTCATTTATAGGCTACAACCCCATTATATTTATTTCCTAGTTCATTTACAGTCCCATTGTATTTATTTCATTAGAAGCTCGCATTATCATAACCACTATGAATATGCCAATCTACATAAAATAAGATAATACAATGGGACTGTAATAGTTTATACAATAGGAATCACCTCCAAGTTCAACCCATTATGTAATAGTTTATAAGACCATGCATACAAATGGTAAATTACGTAACTCAATAAATTATTTAAACAAGTTACATTACTATGCATCCACATTGGTGGAGCCATAAATTTAGCAATATGGCTTTACAAAAAACTAGGTTATTTATTTTACCTTCTCACTTTACAACACACTCAATATCAATGGATCTATATTTTTAACTATTTGATTAAAATAATATAAAAAATTCATTCAAAAGCAGTGTGAACACAACCAAAAGCTATGTTATTTATTTTACTTTCTAATTTTACAATACACCCAATATCAATGGATCTATATATTTAACTATTTGATTAAAATAATATAAAAATTCATTAAAAAGCAGTGTGAACACAACCAAAAGAGATTTTTTTATTTAAAAAACAATGTGAACGCAACAATTAATAATATTATTTTTATGTTTTCAAAAAAAAAAAATATATATTATTTTTATTAAATATGAGCTACAGTACACAACATGGAGCCAAAAAAATATGGCTTTGGCTCCATTAGTGTAGCCACATTTTGGTATTTGGTGGTGCAAAAAAGATCAATATAGCTTTTTAGCACCACCAATACTAGTGCTCCATGCGACTAAAAGTTATATCATACTGTAACTATTTTGGTTTTTTATCTATAATAATTTCAATTTTTAACAAAATAATCATCAAACTTATTTCCTTCTTCATTAGTTAACTAATGAATGGAGTGTTCTACTCTCTACACGAATATTCTCCCCTTTTAGGTAAAATCTAGCACTTCATATTTTTCGATGGAAAACGTAGTATATTTTATTTGTATCACAAAACAAAAATAAAAAGCATTTGATTTTTAAAGTACGAAGAGATTTACATTAATCAAATGAGATATTATTTTTAGAATTTTGATAATTATATCATAAAAAGTTAATCTCGTTCATATAAGAATTTTGATCAACCACAAAATTAGGGTAGCTATTTAACATATAAATATCTATTTTACAAAAATTATTTTTTTAGTACCTCTTTGCTAAAAGCAATATATACATTCACAAAAAAATTCTAAGAATGATAATGAATACCATTATCTTTCAACAATAAACAATTGAGTTTTGATAAGAAAAAAAAAAGCCATATAATTTATAAAGAATTATATAAAAACACAACAAAATGACACAATATTTACATAATACCTTTATAATTTTGTTTTATTTTATTTTTATTTATAAAGAATTAACAGTTCAGTAGTTTTGAAAATATTGTGACAACAATAAGATGTCTTGATAATTTCACAAAAAAATGTTATGTCCACGACATTTTCATAACAAATCATAAGTAGTAAGTTGTTACAAGTTGTTGTTGATGGACAAAAAGGTCTGTGGCACCTGTATCTAAGACCCAAGTGTTGGAGATATAAGCACTTCTATTTACTTCCTTGGCAGCAAAAATACAGAATGCTTTAAGTTAGGAGAATTACCTGCAAGTGGAGTAGTGATTGTAACATTGTTAGCCATTGTTGCTAGAACCACATCAGATGCTAGTACTCCTATGTTTCTTGGACCTCCAATCAAAGCCGAGAGCTTCTGGTATTGGCCTACAGTGAAAGGAAAGGCTTGTGGAGATGAAGACTACTGCACAGGCATTGAATCTGACTCCATATTACCAAGGAAAGCTCCAAACTCAGGTCCAGCAACTTGATTAGCCTTTGGATTCTTTCCTTTGGCCTTGTATCTAGGAGGATATCTATGGAGTTTATAACATTTCTCCATAGTATGCCTATAATTTCACAATGACCACGTACAAGTCTTTCTTTTCCTTTGCCCATTGTACCTTTCCCTCCTCTATAAGAGTTTCCATTGGCAAAATTAGCAGTTCCAGCAATTGACTTGGTTGCAAGGGCAGTAGATTCTACTTAAGTACCATTGAAGTGACCAATTGATCTTTGACTCTCATCTTGAATCAACAAGGAGTATACCTTGTTAATTGAGGGAAGAGGATCAATCAACAAAATTTGACCTCGAATCTAACTATATGACTCATTGAGTCCCATCAAGAATTGCATTACTGAATCTTGCAATTGATATTGTGCAAGTTTCTCATCCCACACCTTTTAGGTAATTTTTCATGAAAATGATGAAATTTTACATGTCTAACCACTACAAGAAATCTGGGTTTAGGTGACGTTTTTAAAACGTCACTAAAAACCCAAAAAAGTCACTATAGACACAAATGGTCTATAGCGACGTTTTCTTTTGCGATGTTCAAAAATGTCGCAATAGAGCCATCACTATAGGTCTATTGCGACGTTTCGAAAAACGTCGCCATGTGTTCCTCTTTAGTGGCGTTCAAAAACTTTTAGTGACGTTTTAGAAAACGTCACTAAATCATAAAACATTTTCGTATATAATGTAAGAAAATACATTTAGCGACGTTTGTAAAAAAGTTGATATAGGATTGATTATTAGGATTTCCTATTACTTTTTAGCGACGTTTTTAAAACGTCACTAAAACCTGCTCGTTATAAATTTTTTAAATATTAAAAATACTATATAAACCTGCTGAAAATTCAACAATAACTTACATAATGTTGTAATAGATCAAATATACCTATTGATCATTGATATTCCACAATAACAAATGTCCAAACTAACACATTAACCATAAATTCATATATATATATATATATATTTATATATATGTTTAATACCAATGCATGAATCATCTTGAATTGAACAAAGCACTTATCTACCTACAAAAAAAAAAAAAAAAAAAAAAAACACCCAAACTATGAAAATATTATAAACAATATACAATAGTTCCAAAATAATTGTGGTTGTTTAAAACAACTATGTAATAGCCCATGAAATCCTTAAAACAATGCATTTATCGCTATATGCTAGTTTCTTGATGGGATGAAGCCTGCAATCTATAAGGAGTTAAAGATTAATGATCTAAACTGAAACCACCCTGAATACAAATTAAGAGTATCTAATAAGTTCATAAAGAAATCATTTTGATTAACAAAATGATAGTTCTTAAAATTTTTTAACACCAAATACATTTCTATCCATATCTTCATTTACACAGCAAATTCAAAACCACATAGTTTTCTAAACATGCAAATAGGATTATATGTAATCTTAAATATACTAAACAGCCATATCAAGTCTATCAATATCCTCATTCACACAAATGGACTAAGTCTTAAAACTCTACAAACTTAAGTAAAGACTATGGGAGTAGAATTACCATAAACTTAAATATAATGCACAACATATTCAAAGCCACTTAGTTTCATAAATTTGCAAATAAGATAACATATAATCTTAAATATAATAAACAAACCATATCAAGTCTATCAATATCCTCATTCACACAAATGAACTAAGTCTTAAAACTCTACAAACTTAAGTAAAAACCATGGAAGTAGAATTACACATACACTAAGATATAATGCACAACATATTCAAAACCACTTAGTTTCATAAACATGCAAATAAGATTACACATAATCTTAAATATAATAAACAAACCATATCAAATCTATCTATATCATCATTCATATAAATGGACTAAATCTTAAATCTCTACAAACTTAAGTAAAAATCATGGAGGCAGAATTACACATACACTTAAATATAGTGCACAATATATTCAAAACCACATAGTTTCATAAACATGCAAATAGAATTACACATAATCTTAAATATACTAAACAAATCATATCAAGTCTATCTATATCCTTATTCACACAAATGGACTAAGTCTTTTTTTTTTTTTGGAGAAATGGACTAAGTCTTAAATCTTTACAAACTTGCAAAAACCATGGAAATAGAATCCACCCAATACAATTATTTTAATCACAAATATATAATGTTTACAAGTATTAAAAAAAAAATCAACAAATATAATTCAGCCATATCCATTCAAATTTCCAAATATAATAAACACTCCTAATATCAATTGTAACGACCTTATAACACCATGCAAGCCACCTGCTTGCTCCAACACAACAATCCATCCAATACAATTATCAATATAATAATATAGAATGCTTATAAGTATTAAAGTCCAATAAGTAATCAACAAACATAACTCAACAATATCCAAATTTTCAAAAAATTAAATAAGTTCCAATATGAATGTAAACCACCTTATAACACCATGCAAGCCACCCGCTTGCTCCAACATAACAATCCATCCAATACAATTATCATAATTACAAATATAAAATGCTTACAAGTATTGAAGTCCAAAAAGTAATCAACAAATATAACTTAAAAATATCCATCTAAATTTTCAAAAAATAATAAACACTTCCAATATGAATGTAAACCGCCTTATAGCGCCATGCAAGCCACCAACTTGCTCTAACTCAACAATCCACCTCAACACAATTATCAACATCTCAAGTACAAAGTTTTAAGAAAAAATTACTTACTATGCTCAAGCCAAGCAAACACCTTTCCAAAAAAAAAATCCAAACTTATCACAATAAATGAGTATTTAACCTACAAAATAAAAGAGGATACTTAAATGATGTGGAAGGCAAATAAAGGTGAGAGAGATTGCACATGATCTTGATTTAGACTCTTTGATTGTAGATTGGATCACTTAAAATAAAAAACTAAAAAAAGGTAAAGAAAAGCATGTTGGATCTTTTACATATCCTAAGAGTCAGAGATATCGTTTAGCCAGAGCTACCGATATGAAGAGGGTCATTATGAGTTTTCATTATATTTTATGGCCAAAGGATAATAACAATTCCAATAAATGTGTATTCGCTTATCTTACCGATATAATGGGCTTTATCATACAGATAAAAAAAAGTAGTCTCATCATAAATTTAAATAGTTTTCACGCTGTTAGGATTTCCATCAAATTTAACAAATAATATATAAAAAATGTGCCTAATAGAATTTCGAATTTTCTATTAAATTTTACTGAGGTTCTAAAGGGCAAGCATGCAGTACTTATTACCAATTATTAGAGGGAGACAAAAATTTTATTGTTCAAGGAGTTGAGCCAAACTCAATTTGCTTGATAAGAAAACACCAGTTCTCACATTAATTGCGAGAATGATCTCGTGGTCCATTAGGTTATTAGTGTCGTGTGGGAGATCTTGAAAAATAAATATAGCAAGTATGAGGTATGTTAATTTATTTAATAAATATGTTATCAAATTAATTTAATAATTATTTACAAGATAAATAAATATATTAAATTAGTAAAAATTGAAAATTTAACAAAAATAATCCAAATAAATATAAAAATTTATATTTCAAATATTTATTATATGTCATAAATTTCATAATGCAAATAGGTATATTAAATTCTAAGAAAACGTAATTATGAAAATAAAAAAAACATTAAATTTTAAGCATAATTGACAACCAAATATTTTCTTTTTTACGCCCCATTATATAGTCAACCATTTGAGAATTA
The DNA here is from genome assembly GCF_040712315.1 of Castanea sativa. Lineage (NCBI taxonomy): Eukaryota > Viridiplantae > Streptophyta > Magnoliopsida > Fagales > Fagaceae > Castanea > Castanea sativa. Next base: position 24,296,305 of record NC_134019.1, on the reverse strand, counting down.
TAAAATTAAAAAGAAAGAAAGAAAAAAAACTACAAGAGTGGGCAGACATTGGTTTGCACACTCATTAAAATATGGGTTAAATAAATTTTAAGTGCTTGACAGCAAGCTTTAGTGGTTGATAGCAAAGCAACTAGAAGACTAGAGGTTTAGAGTTACCAAGCAGTACGTGCAATACTACATCATCTACAAAGAACTGAAGAAGAACTAAAAGACTCTTTAACCCATAAGTTTTAATATTATTGGATGAGATCTTCAACCTCGAATATATAAAAAAATTTAAAAAGATTTAAAACAGCTTTTGTCTTCCACTTTTTTCGTTGGAAACTCATTATAAAATTCATAGAATTTTGCTCTGAAATAGCGGCCCCCATTTTTCTATGATAAACAAATTAATGACACAAATTAGTTCAAAAACATTATAAGTGCATAGAAGAAAATGAAAACGTGTTTGTTATAAGAGAAATAATAAGGACACACACTTTTACACAACTTTGACCATAACTCGCTACATAGTGAGTTGTGATTGGTTAGAATGTGTCCTCACATGGCCCACTAATAAACTCAAACCAATCACAACTCACCATGTGGCAAGTTATGGTACAAAATTGTGTAAAAGTGTGTGTCCCTAGTATTTCTCTTATTATAAACTACTCAAATTGAACATTTAAACCACCAGTGCATTAAAACCAGCAGGTCAAGTCAGCTATTGAATTTCCAGAGTTTGATGTGCCTACCATTATGTGCAGTGACAACCTTCTTCATCCCAACAGCCAAGCATGTGATGGGAGGTTGAGCACTTGTAGGAATGCTGTCAATGTGCAGTTTTATTGCCTATTTACATTTAAAAAAAAAAAAGAGAGAGAGAGAGAGATGAAAAATTTAAGATAGAACAATAGGTGATTTTGTAGACATCACAGCTTTTGTTGGTTGCAATATATATTCAGCTTTTGCTATTTTATTAATTTTGTCTAACTTGTCCTCTTATCTACTTAAAGCTAAAATGTAAAGCTAAATCCTCATCAATTTGAGTTGAAATATCACTCATTTGGGGGTTACACTTATCACGTCATGAACTGTAAAGATAAATCCTCATCAAACTAATAAGCATTTTGTGACAGCAGGTCACACAAAAGCATCCAATTTATTCAGGAACTGGAAGTCTATTGTATTACTTTCAATGAAAATTTGCACTAGCAAATTTTGTGAATTCTTTAGATGAAGACGCATTTATTACTTATCACTCCTTTTAAAAGATGCAATGCCATAGAAAGCATTGACAAATTGAAATTCACACTTCATGCTAAACACATTAACATAGTTATAAAAAGAATGATAAACACATCAACATGAATCCTCAAACTAATTTGCTGGAGTATGGTAGCATTCAGGTCAAGTTTCACATACACAAAGACATTCAAAGCATTGATTTATTAATGTTACCTTGCTCTCATCAAAATCAAAGTCAACTAGAGGAACTGTGTCTGGAACAAAATATGCTTCCACACATTTGTTGCTTTCTAGGGACCAGAGATGCATTACCTAGCATCATTCACATGCAATAAGTTGATAGTATTAAGATGCAAAGCATAAAAAAAAAAAAAAAAAAAAAAAATCTACTCTCACCATGGGAGAAACATAAAAGTTGACTAGTAATTATTAATTTATTACAATCCTTACCTTAAGGATGGCATTGTAGTTAGCAACATAGTATACATGGTACAATACCTTATCACCTTTGCCAGTAAGAATCAAGCCCATCTTCGTGGGGCACTGATTAAACCTAATAGATGGCAAGGTTAGAAAAATAATATCCACCACCCAAGATTTGCCTATTCACACCTACACACACAATCCACATGTAACTTGTACAATTTTACATTAGAATAACAAGCATGGAATGCCTCCAGAGATATACCAAACTTTAACATTTTGATGCTCATCTAAAGGTATGTGGCAATCCTAACACAAAGTCCATGCTCATATCTTGACAAGGAAAAATCTAGCAAAGGTAGTGGGATATAAAGACTAGTGTTGCTTGTGATATTTGTCCAATTGCCATTTCAACATTTCCCAATTATCTTGGCAGTGTCTTGCTTAAGGCCGGGCAATTTAATTGACATTTTACTTTCTCAATTATCTTACGTTTATAGTCAAATCCAATTTATTTTCACCTCACTAAAATAAATAAAAAAATATTCCAAATTGACTACTAGCAAAAATAAACCACTCCTAACTACGTAAAATTCTTAAACCTTTATTATAATATTTGACAAATAATCAGCTTTTCCAAATGAGTATTTCTACAAAGCTTATCCAAGTCAACCACTGAACAAATCTATCAAATCTGAAAACAAAACAAATAATAGCAATTTAAATATTGAATAACAATACAACATAAATATCAATAGAAGACCAAAAGATATCAATTTACTCTTTTTATTGAAAAAAATTGTACCTTTCCTTGTCTGAGATGATGGTTTTATCGGCGGAAGTGGTGGAGGAGGAGAGCGGCTTTGAGGGAAAAACAGTGTTTTGAAAAAAATGGGTTTGAAGAAAGTAATAAGATGATGCGAGGTCTGAATCGGTGGAGGTCGACGACGGCCATGGTGGTGGCGGTGAGTGGTGGCTAGGGCAGATCGGCAGCTAGGCTAGGGTGAGGGTAGTGGCGGTGGATAGTGGCTAGGCTAGGACGAGGGCGGTGGTGTCAGCGGCGTGAGGGGAGAGTGAGAAGATGAGTTATGTGGAGAGAGAGGTGGTACTTTGTGCGGGAAGAATGAAATTTCTGGGGGACATACAGCGACGTTTTCAAAACGTCGCTATATATTTATTTCTTTATCTTCTTTCCAGACACGGGGTTATTAATAACTACAGTGGCATTTTAGACAAACGTCGCTATAAGCCAAATAAATGTTGCTGAAACTGTACTTTTTGCGACGTTTTAACAAACGCCACTATTATTCTGAGTTACAGCGAGGTTTTTTAAAAAACGTCGCAAACGGTACACGCTTTAGCGGCGCTAGTAAAAAATGTCACAATATACAACTTATAGCGGCGGATTTAAAAACGTCGCTAAAAAAAACGCCGCCTAAACCCAGATTTCTTGTAGTGAACGTTTTTATGAAGGATGTTACTCTCTAGTGATTGGCAGGTTGAAGTTAAGCATATGTATATTACAAAGCCAATCGCGTAGCAAGAATGATACATGTTTATGCATTTTGGCTTCTTTTGAAACACCCAACAACTAAATACTTCACATATGGTATAAAATGCGCTATATAGCATTATTATATTACAAGTTCGGTTAACAAATTCCCTTAGAACATTTGTTATTGGACCATTATAGGAAAGTTAATTTTAATATAACTTTTATGAGAAATATAAAAAGTTTTCAAAAATTTATTTATCTTTTTTCTTTCTCATAAAAAGTTTATAAAAATATTTCCTAAACCAATACTCCTAGAAAATTCGTTAACTTATCCTTAATATTAATATACTTATCTTCGTTTTGGATAAAAGAAAAATTATCCTAATCTTGGGTTTTGGAGTACTTGATTGTAATTTAAACACAAGAAATAGAAAGTTACAAAATTAAGTACTAATACATAAACTTCCACAGTTTCTCAAAAAAAAAAAAAAACACTTCCATACGGAAATTTGTACATTGGTAGGCATGAGTCAAAGATGAGTTAAATGTTGGGTATTTTTCAATCCAAGTACCCAACCCAACCTAATCTCCACGATTTGATAAATCCCTATCCAAACCAATTCAAGGCAACTTTAAAAACCTGCCCAACCTAACCCATAGGAATTGAGTTGGATTGTGGGGTTAGGGCCATTTTATCAAGCCTAATAAATAAATAGGCTTTCATAAAATTTTCAACCCCATTATTGAAAGTATAATTATGGTTTATAGTTTATGCAATCGATAAGATAACTTCACTAAAAACAAAGTAAAAAAAAAAAAAAAATTAAACTTATTCTCAAAATAATATAAAATATGTATATAGATTATTTTAAATTATTATAATAGTGGATTGGATCACTTAATTTTAAATTTTGCCCATTCGATCCACCCGAATTTATACAAAAAATAAAATTATAACTCAACTCTATCTATTAATCCATAAAACACTAGCACGAGGTGTTAGATTGGAATAATGGATCAAATTAGTTGGATTAGTTAATTAATTAATACACACTATTAATTTTACATTTAAAATTTTAGAAATAGTTTACCTTTTCATTTTTTTTTTTTTTTTTGTATATAAATAAGTAATAAGGAGGATGATAAAGCTTACAAGTGTAATCGAAATTGCAATGAATTCTTCTAAGATCATTAAGAAAATTCGTAACAGTTTCTTAACCTTTCCAAATTGATCTATAATCTTACACAAAATTTATTTTTAAAAAATTAAAATACACATATATGGTTATCAGCTTTAGTTCTCTTTATTGGATTCTTAAGGAAGAAGAAAGAAAACTTTGTTAAGCAAGGAAGATCCAATCTGGAAGGATTACAGGAATGAGGTGGCAGACCTGTCCGACGTTACCAAATCAGTTGGGTTAGGGTTGGGGGTTTGAGTGAGTTGACCACGTTTCTTTTTGTAGAAAGGGATTCCAAACTTTGAGTCTTAATTAATGAATTAAGTCAAACTATAGTCTAAGCCAACGCCAAACTTTCCAGCAGCGAAAATGTTGGCAATTGGGACAGCTGTTTAATGGGTTGTAGTCTGTCGGGCACCAGTAGTGGATCTCTTTCCGTACATACAGAAACAGAAACGGAAAGTGACACCAAATTCACATATCATATCATGCGATATTGCTGGCAATAACTTAAATGTGTACGTGTGCACTGACTTCCAGCTTACTCCACGCATGCTCATGCACTTTTTTTTTTTTTTTTTTATACTTCGGAACCTACCGACCCTACACTTTCGTTCTCAGTTTCTGTCCACGCTACATTCTTAAACATAGAAAACTAGTAATTATATTGGATCTAATTCCTATCTATGTAGACAGAAAACTTCTAATTTAATTGGATCTAATTTCAATCTATTATACAAACGTCTAACTTTCTTTTTACAGTAAATTTTATAGTTGTATTTTTTATTTGTAGTCAATCACTTTAATAACTATTAAATTTATTGTGAGTAAAATTATGCTCATAACATTATTGAATTCTATGGCCTGTTTGACACCTAATTTTAACACACAATTACACATTTTAAATAATATTATATAATTTTTACATATTTTTTTACTCATATGTATATCAAAAACACTTAAATAATATAATTTAAACTACTCTCTTAAATACTCCTCTAATATCGAGAGACAACATGCTAATTAGTGTGTCAAGGCAAATGGTGATGGGTGGGCCAAATGATTAATTACCTATTGATTTGGGGACCATTTTTTTTTTTTTTGAAGTTATAAATTTCTTTTGGTAAAATGATATATGTACCTAAATGGGTAAAACTATAAAATTAAAACAATAACAAAAACTAAAACAATGGCAAACAAGTACTAATAGGCTGCATCACGATGATTTACACCATGGTGGACTATTGTTTCCGTCAATTATTATTTATTTTAAATGTCCCTATATCTTTAAAAAAAAATTGTAAAATAAACTAAAAAAAATGACAAACAAGTACAATGTTCTTGTAAGACATATATATATATATATATATATATATATATATATATATATATATATATATATATATATATATATTTTAATAAGATTAGCTTACATCACATTAATGTACACCATGTTTCCGACTTGCATAGTTGCATGAGTCATTTTGTTTGCAATTTTGCTATCAATGTTAATTTACACCAATTACAACATACTATATCGTAAGTTTTAGTTAGTTCAACTAATAATGTTTTTATTGTTGAATAAGAGTTTTGAGATTCACACGTTGTCTACATCAAAAAATTATCATGAAGTGGACAACATATTTTTTCTATTATATCTTTCAAAAATCATGAAATAGACACCATGATTGAAATTATATCATATGTATATATATTTAGCACTTTCCCTAAACTTTGAAATAAATACAACTTAAAAAAAATGTTTCACAAGTTTATTGTTTCAAATTTTCTAGAGGCTGGAGCCTTTAATTACAATTTTTTCATAAAAATTTAGAGCAACTAGATTCATTAAAAAATTGGAAATGTGATGGCAGTGCCTTTTTGTCAATTTTCATTCCAATGTCTCTTTCCTTCTTCTTCGTCCTCTTTATTTTGTTTTTTAAATTTAAAGAACATATTATTTTTAATTATTGACTATTGCGTATAAATGATTTTTTTTTTTTTTTGTATATAAAATATTTACATATTTAGCTCAATGTAATTAGCAACTAGACAAAACACTTGCGATCCCTTAACTTTGATTAGAGCAAACTTTGATTAGAGCATAGCAGCAGCACTTTTCCATATATATACATATATATATATATATATATATATATATATATAGAGGTTAATTCTTCAAGCACTTGTCATTTCATAGGTTACTTCTTGAAGCAATCAAACTTTTCATAATTGTTTTAGTACTTTATTAACGGTAACTCAACGTTAACAAATGAATGGCTTACTTACATTCACCGGTTCATCAAAAAAAAAAACAAAAAAAACAAAACAAAAAGAGAAAAGAAAAAAAGAACGGACTTCTTTTGTGTAGGTAGAATTCAACCAATCACCCTCCAAGCAAACAAATACCAAAAGTTATTCAACCATCCGTTATTCCACGCCAAAATATAGAAGCTAACCTTAGCCTATTCTCTTTCTTTTCTTTCTTTTTTGATGAAAGTATATCCTCTTTTTAAATTGATGCATACATTATGTCATTTATGTTAAATTAAATTATTTTCCTTGGTAGGAAAATTGACCACTTCCACTTCATCTATTTTGACAGAAAATACCCAACACATCATTTACTCTTTAGGTCAATCAATTTTTTTTTTTTTTTTTGACAAACTTTAGGTTAATCAATTTTAGTAACGTGAATACCCATTTCCTTTTTAGTTTGTCTCATCAATATTTTTTATAAATATTTATTTATTTTGCACAAGTAAAATTTTCTGAACCTACCAAAGGGATAATATTTTATTTGAAAAAAGAAAGAAAAATCGAATTGGATTTGAGTTTCCTCAAATACCTCAAATACCCAGCTGTACTTAAACTTTTCTAAAAAAAAAAAAAAAAAACAGCTGTACTTAGTACTTACAGTTACAGTTGCACCTATTTCCTCTTTCTTTCTTAGCTCTCTCCTTTCCCTCTTTTATGTATATATACCTCTCTGTCTCTCTCTCAAACACATAAACACATCTAAACAAAAAACCAGTCCAAGAAAAACTTTTACAACTCCTAATGAATCCGAACCAGTTTGTACGAATCCTTGTAGGAAATCTTGGAGTGAAATTTCCCATAGCTTCCAAACCCTCCTTCTCTGGTGTCCACCCCTCTACCTCTCCGTGTTTCTGCAAGATTAGTCTCAAGAACTTTCCCACCCAATTCACCACAGTCCCTCTAATCACCCAAGAAAACCAAATCCACTCCCATGAGAATTCCTTAGCGGCTTGCTTCACTTTGGACAAAACCCACATCGACAAATTCCTCAAGAAGCAGAAAAATCCAATCTTGTTGATTGAAATTTACACAGGGAGGAGAGGCACAACTTGTGGTTTGAACAGTGGGAAGCTATTGGGGACAGTCCCTGTAGAGATCGATCTGGGTGCTGTGGAGACAAGGGCTAGTAACATTCTCCAAGGCTGGGTTGGTATTGGAAACAACAACAAGAAGGGCTCGTCTGCGCAATTGTACTTGAGCGTTAAGGCTGAGCCAGACCCAAGATTTGTTTTTGAGTTCGGTGGAGAACCAGAGTGTAGTCCTCTAGTCTATCAAGTCCATGGGAGTGTTAGACAACCTGTGTTCTCTTGCAAGTTCAGCTTCAGAAACATGGCCGATCAAATTTCGTTACCAAGGTTAGTTCTTTTTTGTCCTATTCTTATTGCTATTTTTCCTCTTTTGTTTTTGTTTTGTTGTCCAGAAAATAAGTGGAAATATGAAAGAAATTTATGATATATTTTATGTAAGAAGAAAAACCATCCTCAAGTAACTTAAACCCCAAAACTTGAATTTTCTTGGTAACCCATGTGAATGTTAATTTAAGATCTTTGGCAAAATTGTTTATTCCTACGTAGTTCTAAAACCCCAAGACTTGAATTGAATTAATTCATCTCTTTTGTTTCTGTTTGGTTGTTGAGAAAATAAGGGAAAGCGAAATTTGATTGGAAACCAAGTAAAATGTTAATTTAAATAAAATCTTTGGCAACTTTATACTAATCTGAAATATGTTTATTCCAATGCAGTGAACAAAGTAATTCAACAAGTAGTAAACATAGAAAGGGATGGCAAATAAGCGTACACGACTTGTCGGGTTCAGTGGTGGCGATAGCCTCAATGGTCACACGGTTTGTGCCGTCCCCCGGGTCCCCGGGGCGGGTCAGCCAATCAAGCCCCGGGGTTTGGCTCATTTTTCGCCATGGGGATGTGGCGTGTGACCCGTGGGGCCGCCTCGAGGCGTGGCGGGAGCGCCGGGGCCCCGACGCCATTGGCTACCGCTTCCACCTCTTCTCGAGTCCCGACGCAACCTCCGAGATCGCCGCGGGGACTCTCAGCTCCAAGAATGGCGGGAAATTCTGTGTGGACAAAACCTCTAGTGTCACTGCAATGGACACCCCAAGAGGAAGTTGGGATTTCGGATCCGGGTCGTGGAACAGGTCCAGAACTGCTTCGAGATCCGGATCCGGATCCGGGTTCGAATTCGGGTCGGCAGCATTGCTTCAATTGTATAGAGGGTTTGTGATGTCTTCTACGGTGAGAAAAATGGGGAAAAGTGGCAAACCAACAGTGGAGGTGGGTGTAAAGCACGTGACATGCACGGAGGATGCGGCGGCCTTCGTGGCATTGGCGGCAGCCATGGATTTGAGCATGGATGCTTGCGGGTCTTTTTCAAAGAAGCTCCGAAAGGAATTGAGGCAGCAATAGGGTCGGCTCGGGTCTTGTCGGTTTTTTTGTTTTATTATTTTGGAGGGGGGTAATTGGACTCATTCATACTGCTGAAAACTAACAGCAATTTTTTTGTCTGGATTTTTCAGATTAAATGTTGTACAGTGAGGAATTATTAGGCATAAAGGGATTAATTTTTACTAGCTCTTTATCATGCCTGTGATTTGTATATTTTTCCTTCTTCTTCTTTTTAATAAAAACAAGAATAATATTGATATCAATTTTGATTTTTAGTCCATGTGCTATATTGGAATTGGAAAGAGCATGAGAATCCTATGTTGGGAGAAATGTTCTTATTAAAGCAATCCATGTGTCTGTGGCGTGATGAAGATTCTAGTTTTTAATGGATAATGAGTTGGATGGTAAATAATATGTGAAAATTATGGCATCCCCTGCTAGAAATGTGATGTAATCTCAAATGAGTAGGTGTAAAGGGATATATCTAGAGTCTAGTCTTTTTTTTTTTTTTTTTGAAGGCATCTAGAGTCTAGTCATTAGTTTCAACACTATGATAGATTTATGCTGTAGATTTTGGTGCTTATCTTTGACAAAGTATTATTATTATTTTTTGTTTTGATCATATTTTGACAAAGTGTTATTGATGCTGATTACATGACACTTCCTCGTCATTTACTTTTCTTTTGGAAAGGGAGGAAGGAAAAAAAAAAAGAAAAAAAAAGGCCGCAAATTACAACTAATAAATGAATCTTATTCTTATTGCTGGACCGCATTTGTTAGTTATTTCGTCAATTGTCCCATTAACTACATTACGTTTAACTTTTTCTTTTTTAATATAAATGCACGCCAAAACTAGAATCTCTATTTTAAAGTTATTTGATTTTTAAATGATAATAGAACATGCACTCAGCTTATTATTGTCATAAAGTCATGTGAAAGTAAAAAACCAAAGTAAAATGTCTAATTCTATAGTTTAGGTCCTCTCTCTCTCTCTCTCTCACGGTGGGGTTGTTGAGGTTAATAGAAAATATTGTTAACAATAAGATATTCTCTTTTCCTTTTTATTTTTATTAGCACTAATTTTAAAAAAAAATACAAATATGCAATCATATATGCAAATTCATGGTAAAATCTCGTCTAATATTATTTACATGTCTTAGAGTGTGATTAAATCTACATGTTATATGGTAACAATATCTCTTGCATTCTTAGATATATGGTTGTCCTAGAGTATTTCCCTATCAACAGGCGCTGTAGTGTACAGGTCTAATTAGGTGTAGAGCAAAAAACAAGTTCGAATCCAGATATATTAAGAAATAATAATAAAAGAGAGAGAGAGAGAGAGAGAGAGAGAATATTGGCCAAATGCCATAGTTTATTAATGAAACTTCGTCTTTTGGCACATTAAGGTCCTTTCAGTTATACCAAACGCTGGTATTATTCTTAACTTTTATACAAATCTTGCAATTAATTAGATGCATTGAAATCTCAAATATGCACACTTGGGCAAGAAGAGCCTTGCAGGCTTGTAGCTCATCAATCCAAGCTTGGAAGTCATCCACGTGCATTTCATTTCCAGCTATCCCACACCCACACTATTATATCTATTCTGATGACATGAGCTGCCTCAATTATTGGGAACTCTTCTAGAGTGCTTTTTGCTTCATCAATAATGTGGATATCCCTAGAACTATTCGGCCCCTTCTCTTTTTCAAGTCATTCGAGACTGTTATTAGTGAATCATTATCCAATATTATATTCTGATTTTCCTCACCCATTGCAAATTGGAGCAATACAATAGCTTCTTAATTTCTTAGCATTTTGAACAACTTCTACTTTCTTGTTCATACAAGCTACTATCAACCTTTTTCAATCTTGAATAACACCACCGCGCATCCTTGATACGATAGTCATTTTACAAGTACAAAATTCTTGTAGAGTGAGAGAGTAATGGCCGGAATTTAAAGTTTCTAAGAAGTAGATTCACACACATATACATTTAGATTATGCTATAATAGAATTTCTATCTTGTATCAAAAAACAAAATCTTGAATAACCATCCCAAGCTTACCTTCCTTACTTGAAAAATTGGCCCATCAAAATTTGATTTTGTTAAGGACTGTAGGATTTCAAACCTTTTCCAATTCTGCTCAATAATTAAGACGACTTTTGAATTAAAAGCACTCACACTTGGAAAATATATCTCCGGCTACATACATTTCTAATAGTCTGCTCCATTCTTGGCAGATTTGGAACCTTTTTGGTTGTTATAATCTTAAACATTTGCCTTACTTGGCACTGCTATAAGACATCTCAATATTGGATCGTATGCATAGACTAGGCTAACTTTTTAGTGTGGAATAGAACTAATAATAAAAATTAAATAAATCATTAAAATCTTGGCTTAGGTAGAAGGTTAAATAGATATACATTCACTTCAAATTATATGTGGGGAGAGAGATTGTATTTGTTAGATGCTCAAAGTCAAATAAATTTAGACAAGCTCAAAAAAAAAAAAAAAAAAAAGGTTTTAGCCTAATAACTTTAGAAAAACCTAAAGACAACAAAGACTTCTTGGCTTTCCTACTTAATAAAAGACTCCCACAAACTGATGCTATCCAATGCATACCAAAGGCTGGTGAAGCCTTGAATTGGCTTTTGAGAGCATTCCCACGTTTTCTATTTTAATTATCCACTTTTCAATGCACTACTCTATATCTAATTCTTTATTTTCTTCTCAATTTTATTAATTTTTTTTATTTTAATATTTATCAATTTTGCCCTCTTCACATACAAACAATCCACATCCAAATTTCTTTTCCTTCACAGTCTAGGAAACAATCCACAACTGAATGCTCTAATACACAGACTTTGACTTTGACTTTGACTTTGACTGTTCTAATAAGCTTGAAATTTACCCAAAGGCTAAAGCTATGAAACGCCTGACAAACCGGGTTTGGCAGCTCAAGTCTGGCCCAGTAACAATGGGTCTAGATTGCTGACTTGTTGTAGCCCAATGCATCATTAACACAGGCACATATAAAGCTCCTTCTCTGGCTAATTAAGAAAGAACAATTGCGAACTGGTAGCCATTTGAGTTATCTTTATTAGGGGTAACTTCTAGTCCAGGTTTGAGCTAATGGCAGCCCAACACATCCAAGATAATTGAAAAATAGCCGAATTGGTCCTTCAACGCAAACACGTTTGTGCTCTCTACCTAAAACAAAATTTATATTGTAATTTTTCATTTCCAAGACTGCCGATTAGAAAGTAGGACCAACAAAGTTGATTTGTCCCTTCCAACTTAAATACAATTCTAAATGAAATTTGAAATTTCTGAAGGAGACATTATAGTCCAACTATGGGAACCAATGTTCGACAATAAAGAAATACAATATTATTCACGCCAAACTCAATTGAAATGCAAATGGTCTAAATTTTGTTTTTCCAAATGATAATGTATGGTTTTGGAAATTGGATACCGGTTTAGTGTGAGATTGGATATTGTATTTCTTTCCAATTTTCCTTAACAATAATGCGCTTGTACATATAAATAGTAGTATATGGTGGTTTTGTCTAACAGGAGAGAGAGAAAGAAAACGCAACCCCTTCTGTATAAATTGACAGTATAATTTATGATTTTATCTAACAGTAAAAAGAAACAACTCAACTATATTAAGCAGTTAAATAATTATATGCATAAGATACTTCCACATTCCTACGATGAAAACGTTAACAACAACAAACACTTCTTTCACAAACTTAAGAAGTACAAAAATATAGAAAAGTAAGGTTAAATTTACATTTCTATTAGTCAAGTTCATAATAGCCATTCATTAACATCATTGTCAAAGTTATACATACCATTAGTTACATTCACAACATTATACCATCTATTTTATACAAAAAGCTTACGCTAATAATTAGTAATCAAAGTTAATACACTATAAAATGAAACCAAAAGCTGTCCAATAACCTCCAAGTCCATTGTGTATATATGTTGTTGACATTGATACTACTTCAATCACTAGAAATTTTAGCTATATTGTAATATTGTAAACACCCTATTTTATAACTTACATTTAACCAACACTCAGGAGCAAAACAGTAATTTTGCACCAAGGGCATGATCATAATTTCAACAGTTAGATATATAGATTTGTGATATAAAACAAATCTTAATACTCTAACGATTACAATGGTATGTCATGGGCCTTGATCAAACCATCTAATCAAAAGTTATTATACAAACAATTTTCAATGATCGTGGCTCACCTATAAAATGGGCCCTGATCACGTCTTATTTTAAACACTTAATTTTGATTGGTTCCAACAAGAATTAATTTAAAATTAATCAAGTGTGAATTTTGATTGGATTTCATTTTATTATTTAAAAAAAATAATAGAAAGGGTTTTTCTTTATGGCATCTCATTTGCTCTTTTGAAAAACAAGTTAGATAGGGAAAAATATACATTCTATGAAAATTTTCAAAAAACAAAAAAAATGTTAAAAAAACGTTACTATTTTCAGCAGCAACTTTAATCGCATTTTTGGCCTAGAAAACATTAAAATTTGGTTTTCTCTATTTCTAAAAAAGTTGTAGAGAATTAATTTTTTTTTTTCATAAAACACCAATCCCAAGTCAATTGGAATTTTCAGCAGAAAGTTATAGCCAAAATACCAAACAGGTGTAGAAGATAACACAAGTTCAGTATTATCTTCAACTTTCTTTCAAATTTCAAATGGGGATCAATACCAAATCTATTTCAACTTATTTAATAGGCTTAGCTTCTCCCCTAGTTTTAGAAGCTAATAACTTAGCTTTAAAGCTAAGCCATCCCTTCTCCAATAAATAGAGAAGACCTCTTCCATTTTTAGCACCACATTCCCTCTAGAGAGCTAGTGAGAAAGCAAAAAAGAAAAGTTGTTGTGCAACCACTGTTCTTACTTTGGTTGTAGTTTAATACTTCCTTGCTTTCTCCTTAGCCCTTTAAGTGACCACTTCCCCCTTTAATTTGTGCTCTATGCTAGTAAGTAATTAATTATGTTCTCTAAATTTCTGCACTAGTTTATTATTCCTTATATTTCTTGCTCTCTCTTTAGTCTTTCAAAAAATATTAAGATTCATTATAATTTGTCTCAAATTGCTGATTTGCTTGCTCTCTCTTTAGTCTTTCATAAAATATTAAGATTTATTATAATTTGTCTCAAATTGCTGATTTGCTTTCTTTATGTTCTCATAAATTATATGTAGATTTTGATTAAGCTTTCTTTTCATTACACGGTTTCTTTCTTTTTAATCTTGTTTATATAATGTATCATATTATTAAACTATATGTATTGTCACGTGTATATAAACTATATATATTGCATTGACTTGAGTTTATGATTTCATATATTTTTATATACGGCCTTTAGTTTGATATTCATGCTTAAATGTTGAGTTTTCTTAAACTTTTGGTTTGTTATCCTATGCCTAAGTTTTATTTTCCTCCAACATGCTTAAACTCTTGTTTGCTATCATATGCTTGATTTTCATTTACTTCTAACATGTTTAAACTTTTGTTTTTTGGTCACATGCTTGATTTTCTTTTTTCCTCCAAACATGTTAAGATGTTAGTTCTTCATCACATGCTAAATACTTGAATTCTTTTTGCATGCCAATCCTTAATCTTTCATCTATATGTTGAATTTGTTCTTATAACACATGCTTTTTTTTTTAACAAATATAGATATTGAATTGGTTTCTTGTAATACAATGCACTTTCACATGAAATTAATGTAATAACATTCCCTAATCCCATGATACATGATATTCAAATTTTCTAAAGTTTCGGAGATATACTTGGATAAACATGTCTAGATATCTCATTAATGTTCCTTTTACATGCTTGGATGAACACTTTTAGGTTAGTGCGCAACTTTCTTTTGAATGCCTAAATGAATATGTCTAGGTAGTTGTTTAACATTTTTTTTTTTTTAAAATGCTTTGACGAACATGTCTAAATATTTTGATCTTCTCTAGATGAACATGTCTAAGGGATTTTTCTTTACCTTTTTTTTTTTTTTTTTTTTTTCATAATTGCTTGTATGATCACATATGCTTAAATGTTTTGTTTTTCTCTTTGCAATTGTGTGGATGACAAATAACATGACAATTCTCTGTTTTCTTTCACATGCTTGGATGAACGCTTTTAAGTTATTATTTACCTTTTATAACATGATTGGATAAACATATCTAATTTTCTGATCTATTAAATATGCTTGGATGAACATGTCTAAGTTAGGAATTTTCTGTTTTAGATTAACTTCTTAGATGAACATGCCATTACTTTCATACCTTCTTTACATTTACATTGTTATCTAATAAATTTCACTTTTTGTTTCTCTTTACATCAAATTCCCCAACACATGTTTGTTTACAATTCTTGCAAATTAACATTTTTATGTGATATATTATTTGCCTTTGTTTGACATGACATAATATTGATCATCTTTACCTAGGAGACCGATTTTACCGGGCGAAGTGGGTATTTAATCGCTTCCCATCTCGTAAATTAGCCTCCGCCAAGATCAAAGGTTCTTGACTAGACTCTTGTATATGCAATTTTACATTTTTTAGAATGTAACTAGGAAATAAAGTAATGTAATTTACTTTCTTAGATTATATCTAAGACCAAAAAAGCATTGTAAATTCTGTTACAAAATTGATATAAATTGTTATATATATTAATACAATGGGAGCATTTTTTTTATAGAAAATGTTTTCTTATTTTTTTCATTTGAATTAAATAAGTGGTGACTCTATGTAAAACCCCCGATCTAGAGAGAGTACATTTTACAGTGAATTTGACATTTTAAGGCTAGTTTGAGAAATAATTGACAGGCCAAGGTCGCGGTCACTCACAAACATCAAGAAAACAAGAACTAATTTGTACCTAATAAAAAAAAGAAATTGATTTGTACCTCTCCTTCATGACTTTCATAGAAGCCCTCTTTCTTTTTTCTAAGAGCAATTGCATCAGTTGGTGTATAAGTGTGTATAATAAAAGAAGTGCTCAAATTTACACATTTTTGATCAAAAATAGCCCACATCAGCTCGTGTATAACTGTCTATATTTTACATTCTCCTTCAAATTGCTACAGTACCGTGTAAATTTACACGGGTACTGTAGCATGTGTATTTGATTTTTTAATAATTTTTTCTCTCTCCTCCTACTGACTCTCACCTCCCTCTGTCTCTCTCTCTCTCTCTCTCATCTCATCCTTTTTTCTTCCTCTAGCCGCCTGAGAAGAATGGGTTTGGGTGTGGGTGAGGTTCGACGGAGTGAGGCTCGACGGAGAAGACGCTCGCCGGAGAAGACGCAGTGACGCTCGACGGAGAAAACGCTCGACAGAGAAGACGCAGGCTCGACGGAGAAGACGCTCGCCGGAGAAGACGCAGCGACGCTCGACGGAGAAAACGCTCGACAGAGAAGACGCAGGCTCGACGGAGAAGACGCTCGCCGGAGAAGACGCAGCGACGCTCGACGGAGAAAACGCTCGACAGAGAAGACGCAGGCTGACGGAGAAGACGCTCGCCGGAGAAGACCCAGTGGGGAGGAAAATAAATAATAAAAAATGTAAAAGAAGGAATATTTTATTAAATAAATGTGTAAAATAGATAAACTGATGTGGGTGTTTTGTAAAAGTAGAGGTGTAAAATAGAAAAAGTAAGTTTTTTTGTGTAAAATAGACAAAAATTATAAATAAGCTGATATGGTTGCTCTAAGTCAATTTTTTATTTAAGTGAATGTTGTCTCTTTTCTCATACTAAAATTGGGTTAACATTTCTTTAGGTTTATAGAACACTTGTTGGCTTTGGGAAAAGCAAAATGATGTAATGGTGTAGCCTTGGAAATGGAAAATTACAATATAAAATTTGTTTTAGGTAAAGAGTACAAACACACCTGTTTGTCTTTATGGACCAATTTGGTTATTTTTCAATTATAAGGGATGTGTTTGGCATTAGCTCAAACTTGAGGATAGTTTATTAGAATTTACTCTTTTTATTATTTTTATTTTTCCCCTTTTGTTAAATGAGTTAGTGTCAACTGACGGAATAATTATTTAAAGTCTAGAGACATTTTTCATAATTTTTTTTATCATAATTGTTGATATGTGATATATCATTTGTTATGATTGATACATGATAAAAATGACGCTAATAGTAGATCTAAATAAAAGTGATTAGCTAAAAAAAGGTTATGAAAAAATTATATCGGCGACTTTTTACTTGAAATATATTGCTCCACTAGTAGGAAACTCAACAAATTTCACAGAAAATTTTGTTCGAGAGAAATGGAAGAAAATGTTTCTTAAAGTACAATGGTTCATTGGTCACTGATCAATGATCATACAACTGATGTTTTAATTCCACTTTGAGTTGCACTAATAACTTGCTCTGCTCAAACCTTCTTAAAATGCAATATACTTGCTCATCTGCCTAGGTCCAAACACCAAAAATATAAATTAAAAATAAGAAACCAATGAAGCTCCCCTGCCACCATCATTGTTGTTGAGGACGAATAGTTATCACTTATTTTGGATACATATATGACAAAGCTTGATCAAGACATGAAGTTGAATGTGAAAGATTCCAACCACACTAACCAAACGAAATGGAATTTAAATCATTACATCCATGGTAATTAAACATTGCATACAGAATTACATTACTGCATGGTGCCAAACACTAATAGTTGCTAGGAAAATGTTATAAATACTACAAATTTGAGGTTATAATGAAATGAATGTGATTTTTGCCACTTTAATAAATAAATATCTAAATTACCATTCTATGATTGATTACATATCGATATGTAAAACTGATGTAGTAAAAAAATTTATTATATTCCTCAAAAAAATCTAGTTGTTAATACTCTACATATTATGTTTTATATATAATTCTCAATAAAAAAGAGGTTGTCTGAGTACTGGAGCAACTCTAAGGTGTTTAGATGTCATATGACTAATCAGAGACGATATAATTGATTTAATTAAATCAATTGATTTTAATTTGGTAACATGAATCTAAACAAACTGGATATTAAAAAAAAAAAGTCCAATTCGATTTTGTATTTTTTTTTTTTTTTTTTGTGGTTAAACTTAATTAATTTTGGTTAGAGAACTCTTGGCAATCATCACACAAGAAATGCTAATATGACCGCACAAGTAGTCTGAGAAAACAGACCATTAGTTGTTAATTTCTTGACCATATATCCAAACAAATCAGATATAGCATATTATAGGTGATGATTTCATCATTGAACAATATGCACAAGGTAAGCGAGTTCTTATTATAAGCTGGATTGAGGTAAATCCAATGTTGAAGCTCTTTCATCCTTAGCAGAACGACAATCCTATTTAAACAAAGGCAAAACATAATTGAGACAAAATGTCAAATAAGGTAGCTGTTCAGTCATTATGTTCAAAGACATCAAACATCTTTCATTGTGTTAAGCGTCAATCCATTGGAAACAAAGTTTTGAAGGTTTAACCATATGTGCTCTAACTGTGCAGTTCTGGCCTTAAGCAACCATGGCACACATTAAATACATCGTAAAAAAAAAACAGTATAAATTAAAAAGTTGAATAAATTACAGACTAAATCTGTGGATAATATCCACTAGCCTACACGTTTCCTGCTAACTTGATCCTCTAGGCAACATTCATCAACAGTGAAGCAAAACACTCTGATAACCTTAACAGTAGTATGAAGACAGAGGGACATACAAGAAACTCCAGAGCACAGGAATGAAACAGCCATTTACCACGGCGCTCACTCTGCTGCAATGTCTTCACTGTTATCCCCTTCTGTTCTGATCTCTGGCAATGTATCCAGATCTGTGCGAACTTCTTTCTCAGTCAAGGCAAAATGGGAATCCGAAGCATCAATAGGGTCATGTTGAACAGAATCCGAAGACTTGTCATTTTCAGTAGCATCAGCATTCTCCTTTGTTGCCAAAGACCCAGAGCCTTTCTCTGTTTCACCTGTTAAGTTTTCTGATTCAGCAGACTTAGATTTACTAGGTGAAGTAGATGATTCTCCTGCATCTGCTTCCACATTTTCAATTTTAACTGAAAGCTTTGAATTACCATCAGATTGATTGCTTCCAGAAACTGTCGCAGAGCTATTGGTCTCTTCAATTTTCAAGCTTTGCACACTCACGCCATCTCCAGTAGTCGAAACGTCCACTGTTAAATTATGAGCATGTGCTGAATCAGGTACAGGCACTGTTCCATTCTGCTGGGAAGAATCAGAAGTGTCTGTACCTGTTACTGCTGTGTCATGGCCTTCAGTACTTACTTCAGTTAAGTTATTGCCTGCATTGGTACTCAACAGTGATGTGTTATTGATTGCTTCAGGGTGATCACCAGATTGGGTTGTCACTGTTGAATTTGTAACTGAGCTGTCAGCAGAGTTGTAAGAATTACCATTACCCTTGCCTTCAACATCAATTACACTCAAAGAAGTGCCGTTCCTAGTCATTTCATCTCCTCTTGCCTTTACAATTAAATTGTTTTGATCACTATTAATTTCTTCAGTGTGATTCGATTTGTTCTCCTTCTCCAACAGACTCACTTCTGATTTCTCAATTGAGTTTTCTGAACTCACTTTCTCAGTTTCAGAGATAATAGTCTGGGTATCATGGGTCACTGCACTGGAAGCATCATCTCCCTTGTAATTTTCCTCTCGTGCTTCATGAGTGTTCTGATCGCCTACATTATGATCCTGATCCTCCGAAAAATTTTCATTTGCTACTTGGCTTTCTTTATCCATGCTCCTCTCACTGTCCTTCTCATCATGCTCCTCTTCCCTCTCTTTCTCTTCATCCACAAATTCCTCATCACGATCAGCTTCCCTGCCTAATTTCTCTTCATCATTTTCATCTGTCTCATCATCTCCACCTCCCCTTTCCTCATCTTCTGTGTCTTCATTCTTATTTTCTTCTTCCTCCTGCTCTTCTACATCAAGCTTGCTTTCTTCTTCTCGCTCTTCTTCATCTGGCTTGTTTTCCTCTTCCTCTCCTCCAATTACTTTTTCCTCTTCTTCTTGATGATTCTCTTTCTCAATTACTTCCTCCAAATGAGGTAGATCTTTCCTCCCTAATCTAGGAAGCTCACCACCACTTTGTGCATTGACCGAGTGTTTTGCATCTTTCTCACTAAATTCCTTCTTTTTATCATGGGAGTGCTTGACCTGGTAGATTAACCAGAAGCACACACCAAGTAATAGACAAATTTGCAGAATATGTTTTACCTTGACGCTTTTGGATCTGGGTCTGCTTGGTGATCGCTTGAACATGATGGACTTCCCTAAATTCCTGTCCTTATCTTCTCTGTAAGTAAATAGTCTAAACACCTACCCAGAATAAGAAGTAAATAAATAAATGAATTAAATTAAAACACCAAAAACAATCAATTCAGAAGTCTGAAAAGTATATGGGCAGCCCAATTGTTTGAACTAAAAATTAATTTCAGTCTTTTTAATTTCCTTTTCAGGTTACTCAAGATGGTTCTCAAGATAATATATCTAGCTCGAAGTACTATCTAATTATGAAGACGAGGGTCTAGAGTTCAGAAACGCCTAACTTAATAGGACTTTTGAAATATGCACAAGTTAACAACAAGAGAACAAGAAATCCTAAGTGACCGAGTTCCTAAAATGACTAAGTTAAACTATGTGCTTACTAAGTTCCACAACTATGAATTGAAACAAATTTCTTCCAAAATTTAAATTACATTCAACTTCAATCAGTTTTGGAGAAATCATCCGCAGAAGTAAAGGAAACTAAAAATACAATATCTTGAAATTCTAATAAGCTGTCTCCACAAGTGAGCCCAACACAATTACTACATTAAGTTTTGTCTCAAACAGAACCATTTATGTTTCGGAAACACTGAACATAACTTTTAAAACCCTTTCCAGGAGACAGCCTCTTTCACAAATCATCAAGCTAAACATGTTTTCTGCATAACTCTCACTTCTTCATCTCTCATCTTTTTTATTCTAAATTTGGGGACAGCACTTTTTAAATCTAAGAAAGACAATGTCCTTTTTCTTGGCATTACAAAAAGTTCTAACATTCAACATTTATAATCATTTTCCTCCTAATTTTCAGGCAATCAAACACATCATTAACAAACCCCAGATTAGATTGCAGTATAATTTCTTAATTCTTAAAAAGAAACAATCTTTTCAGAGAACTGGAAGCAACCCCCCCACCTTCTATCCCATAAAAATATACATATTTTTCCAAACCAAAGAAAGCCCATTACGCTAAACAGAATACAAAACGAAGGTAAAGTGAAATTCCCACTGAAACCTAGTTAGAAAATTTTAAGAAAATAAGTCAAAAATGGTCAAAAGCAAAGCAAACCCTAGACCTCCAATAGCCAAAAAAAAAAAAAAAAAAAACCAAAACCCAGAAAAAAAAAATAACAAGAGACGAAATCCCATAACTTGAGGTTAATAATGGAAACCCATTTCCCAAAACAGGTAATTACTAGCACCAAACAAACTCGGAGCCCAAAAACACAGATAACAACAAAGCACACATGGATCTTCCTTCATATACACATTATTTCATACAAAAATGTTAAAATAGAGGAGAAAGTGATGTATATATTACCTGAAGAAGCAAAGCAAAGTAAAGGAGTGAGAGTGTGGTGGAAAGCGTGAAAGCTGAGAGACTGAGAGACAGAGTGGTGCTGTTGAATTAATTAAAATGTGGGTCTCAAAGAGAGTGGTCTTTGTTGAGGAAATGGGTTATGGGCGTGAGAGTCGAGTGAAGAATAAACAAAAAATCTAAAATCCAGTAATAAAATCCTTTGAGGGTAGCCCCTATGTGTTTATGACCAAGCAACTTCTGTCCTTTTTTGACATTTTCCACAAACAAAAAAAAATCTCTGTTCTTTTTTAAATTTTATCCATCTACATAATTTATTACTGTATATTGTAATAAATTGGATTCTTGAAGTTGAAGCTTTGATTGGGTCAAGGTTTAGATAATTCTCTGTCAAAAAAAAAATTTAGACAATTTTCACCAGTACCTGCAATTTTTTTTTATTTTTTTTTATTTTAATATAGGAGCTGTAAGTGCACAATTGCACCTGGACCCAAAGACAATCACGGGCTCAGGCCCAATGAGCCTTAAACAATAAAATTTGTAGAGTGTGGGCTTGAAACCTAGGTTAGAAGTACTGGGAGCTCGATAACAGGCTTTTATAAACAAATATAGGTAAATAATGAACAATAATTGCAATGGATCTCCTCGAACTCGAGCCGAGGACTACTTCTTTAGTATTTCTCTTTCTTCCTTTAAGATTACAATTTCTTAATTTCTTTCTTAGTTTTTCTGATCCTCCCTTTTATACTTCCTTCCCTGATACATTTTGAACAGTGACTAGAAGTTTCCACCTCACTGTTCAGGGGTCACCTCCCCATTAATGCGGCCAGGGAGGTAGATGCAGAGCTTTTAATGCGGAGGTGGCAGCCTTTACTCTTGATATTTTCTTTAATACTGGTGCATCTAGAAGATTCAGGATGTCCCCTTTTAACCACTGGTCTTTCCAGAGTTGTGCTTTGACCTTCATAATGAAACTTTGAATTCTCTAGGGCTTGTCTAAGGAGAAACTCGTCCTCGGCTGTATCCTCGGACCCTCGGCATATGGGCCAACTCATAGAGTTTAATCCTGGAGCAGGTCGGCCCTCCACGTTACAGCCCAAAGGCCCATAGGCCCACATGGGTCCTTTTACTCCCCACCATAGCCCCTCAAAACTCTAATTTTCAACATCCGAGGAGAAAATTAGGGTTTTGATCCGATGAGGACTAACTCTGCATACTATGTGAATGATTGCACGTGTGGAAACCGTTTCGCGTTCCAGAAGACGCCACTTGGCGGTTTTATTTTCAAAAACGCGCGCATTTATTACTATGAGTTACACCTTGTCCCCCACGTTCAACGGTGAGATGGGCATCCAACGGTCCTCGTTATTTCACGAAAAATTGGGCGGGACAAATATAATTTCGAGGCCGCTTTCCGCACACCATGACGCTTCGGGAACCTGCGCCTTCATTTAATTCATCAGGGACTAATCCCATCAAAATATCAGTAAACATACTTTACCTGCAGAAAACCGTGGAACTCTGCACAACTTGAGATTCGTAAGTTTTTGATTCTCCTTTTCTTAACCTTTTCTCCTCGGATCTTGTCCTCGGCTATACTTGTAGCCTTTTTCCCTTTTAGAGTTTAGTCTTTCGTCCCTCTCTGATGGGAAAATTTAAGTGTCTAGTTGATACCGCCGCTGGAATGGAAGGCTTCAGAGCCAAGTATCACATTCCCGGCGATGTAGGTTTAAAATATTGCCCGGCGGAAGCCATGGCCGGCTCTAGAAAAGAGGGAGAGGTTATCATCCCAATGGTAGCCTTTGTAGAGGGTGGGATGACCCTCCCAATGAAGCCTGTAACTAGGGAGTACCTTCGCAACCACCGGTTGTGTCCCGATCAGTGCCTCCCAAACGTTTTTAGAGTTTTGGGTAGCGTCGATGCTCTAAACGAGCAAATGGGTCTAAACCTCACCTGGCACGATGTCGTCTTTCTGTACGAGTCCCATAAACTTACCAATGTAGGTTACTACATTAAATCTCGCTCCAGTGTCGTTAGGCTAATCTCCTGTCTGCCCAAATCCAACAAAGGCATGAAGGACGACTACCTGATCGTCTCTGGGAACTGGCACGACGGCCTCCACTGCCCAGTTGCGTGGGTAGATCCAGGTGCGACACCTTAGGATTAACCTCCCCCCCGCACAACTTCCTCTAACACTCACAAAAAATGCGTATTCACATGTATTCATGTCTATTTAAGTTTATTATATGTTGTGTGAATCTGACCATGTTCGTTTGCTTTGATGTCTTTCTTTGCAGATAAGCAACACGTACGCCCACGCTTGAGCCACTGCAACGTTGCAGATCTAAACCGGGTACTGCGCTCCGAGGTGTTTGTCAGCGAGGACCTACAACTTAGGGCCGCTCACTTGATTCTAGGGTACGATCCTGTATCCTCGGACTTCCAGGCAATAGAGAACGCCATTATTGCAGGTGACCGGCGGCGTAGGAAGATCAACGTAGCCAGACCTTACTTCCTGGACGATCACGACCTCCCTGACAGCCCTAACACCATACTGTATTTACAACCGATTGCTGCGGTCCCTCTAGCTACACACTCCCAGGCAACTGTTGTCCCAGAGGAGCAAGTGTCTTCTTCAAACACGCTAGACGAGGAGATAGAACAGTTCCAACTTGAAGACACCGAAAGACCTTGAGGGAACCAGTTCGTTGTACTCTCTGACGAGGAAGAAGAAGCCACTGAGGCCTCTGGAATTGTAGGGTTAGTCGTTGCCCGACCAGAGGACGAATCCGAGGAGGACATGGACAGGATGCAGGATCTCCTAACCAAAAGAGCTACGAAGGTTGCTGAGAGAAAGACGGGGGGGGTCCCAAGCTCTTCCATCTTTGCCACCTCCCCCTCCTCCAGCTGAGCCAAAACTTCCAGCCGAGGGTCCCAAAAAGAAAAGAAAGGGGGATGCCGAGGGGACAGGCAGCAAGGAACCAAAGAAACCGCGACAACAACTGCCACCCGTTCAGCAGCAGAAGCTGGATAAAGGCAAAGGCAGGGCCCGCTCAGTTGAAAGCGGGGAGATCAGGGACGTGGCTGAAATGCGCCGAGCATCGGCTACCTGGTCTCCTGACTTAAGGCTGGACGGCGCACCTATCTCCTGCCAGTCCAGTATCAGGGCGGCCCAGCAAGGCCATGCCCATCACTTGGCAGAAGTGTTGGAACGCCCTCTTCTGCTGCCGAAAGATATGGAGACCTTGGAGAGGATGAGCCAACCTCAATTATTCCTGTTTCTAAAAAGGGATTTAGCCCTGGTAAGTTTAACTTTTTAGGAAGATTACATGTTTAACAGCATTGGATTATTCATGAGTGTCCTGCTATACCTAATTTCCTCACACTTTATTGCAGGCCGTTCAGGAAGTCTTCGTGGCCGAGAAGTTTATAGAAGATACTAGGAAGAAAGCAAGAACAGAGCTTGAAATTCGGATGGAGACTGAGAAGTCCTTAGGCACGGCCATTGCTGAAAATGAGAAGCTTATCTCTGAGGTGGCTGAGCTAAAAAGAGAGAGGAATGGGGCCGAGGCAAACCTGAAGACCATGAAGACCCAGATAGAAGGGCAGCGCAAGCTCCTTCATGAAAGAGATGATGAGCTCTCCCGAGTCCAAAGGGAACGCTCGGATTTGGAAAAGGAACTTGCGCTGATGAAGGAAGAAGCCGGCGTATTTCAACGCTCTTTAGAAGCTGCCAAGCAGGGGAGTTACGAGGAAGGGGTAGCTGCCACCGAGGAGCAGCTGATAGAGGCTTTCGCGGCCTTGTGCCGGGAATACTATCAGAAAGTCTGGGGGGAAGCTCTAAACATAGCAGGAGTTCCTCTAGCCTCGGAGCTGAGGAAGTCCGAGAATGTTTGGCTTCCCCTGGAGATACATGAGATTGAAGAGGCTCCTGCTGCTATTCCTACCCCTGAAACAACTCTTCCTGCTCTTCCTCCTATGGTCCCAAAGCTAATTCCAGATCCTACAGAACCTTCAAGTTCCAATAAAGAAAAGGAAGGTGGCGGGGTGCCGAGAAGGGCCTGAGCTAAACTGTAGAATCCAATGTCCCTCCAACGAAGGCAGCAGACAAAGGAAAGCAAGTTCTGTCTCCTTTTGAGTTGGAGCTGAAAGAGACCGAGGCAACCAGCACTTCTCAGCAAGATCCTTCTCCAAAAGCTTAGGACCTAGCTTAGGACTTCTCTTTCTCTATATTCAGACTTAATATGTAATGTATATCTAAATGATTAATGAAGAACGATTTTGTTTGATTCTTACTTGTGTTGTATCTGTTTTTACTTTATTCTTTTTGTACTTGTCGAAAAAGTTTCCCATTAGTACATAGCTAAAAAAAAAAGAAAAGGGTCAAAGTAAACAAATCTAACTCCAAGGATTGCACAATCATAACCTCCACGCAGCCATGCGCATGTTTTAGCATTAAAAACTTAACAGCAGATGACATGGTTGAAATATTTTAAACAATGCCTTGGTTAAAAAAAAGACCTCATATAACGATTAAACCCTTATAATGTGTGGTAGTGTTTTCAGTAGGATGTAAGATCCGAGGACCAGTAAGGCGCTAATTTCCAGACGCTTAAAGATATAGAACTTGAAATCCAAGCTAATGACCAGTAAGGCGCTAATTTCCAGACGCAATAAGAAATTAACTTTAATCAAGTTTGTGGTCCGAGGACAAGACTTAACCAATTTCCTATTTGATTCTTAAGATCAGTAATTTTAAATGTTAATTTTTCCAAAGTAGGAGGTCCGAGGACCCGGCATAACTAAGGTTCTGTTTAACAAATGACAAGATATCAATTTCCACAAGGTTTGTGGTTCGAGGACGACACTTAACCAAGTTTCTGTTTGATTCTCAAGATCAGTAACTTCAAATGTTAATTTTCCCAAAGTAGGAGGTCCGAGGACCCGGCATAACTAAGGTTCTGTTTAACAAATGACAAGATATCAATTTTCACAAGGTTTGTGGTCCGAGGACGACACTTAACCAAGTTTCTATTTGATTCTCAAGATCAGTAACTTTAAATGTTAATTTTCCCAAAGTAGGAGGTCCGAGGACCCGGCATAACTAAGGTTCTGTTTAACAAATGACTCGGCATAACTAAGGTCCAGGAGCCCTTCCGTTGAGTCAAGGTGCACACACAGCAAGTACGGTCCTGAAAAGGATCGTTTATACAGTTTCTGATCCTCGGACAACCAGAAGCGTGGCGCCTTTCGACGTATCTTATCCGCTTCAGATTTGTCCTCGGGAAGGATGTCATTCTTAAGAAAAGACACGACCGAGTCCATCCAGCTAGGACCAGGCCTTATCAAATGAATGCGAGGCGCGTTGACAACGATAAGAGAGGGTTCTAGCAAATCCTCAACGAGGATAACCCTAGGTAAACCTTGAGCCGAAGACGTTGCCAGTGTGGCTAAGGAGTCTGCATGGGTGTTTCCGTTCCGAGAGATATGAGTTAAGATGAAGGAGTCAAATTCAATCTGCTGACGCTTGACCTGGGCCAAATATTCCTACATCCTTGGATCTCTAGCCTCCATGACCCCCGTGACCTGGCCGACCACCAGTTGAGAGTCCGAGAACACATGGATTTCCTTTCCTCCCATTCTACGTACCATTTTCATGCCTACCAAGACTGCTTCGTATTCAGCCTCATTATTAGTGGCCGAGAACGCCAATCTCAGAGATTTTTCGAAAACAATTCCCTCGGGGGAAATCAGGACAAGCCCAACACCTGATCCTTTCTGATTGGCTGCCCCATCAACATACACTTTCCAAGTCGGAGATACCGCAGCTGTAATCACACCAACTGATTTTTCACCCATGCGGGCCTCTTTTAGACTTTCTTCCGGCAATGGTTCGGCAAATTCTGCCACCAAGTCAGCAAGGATCTGGCCCTTCACCGAGGTGCGAGGCTTGTATTTAACGTCAAAAGCCCCTAGGATGGTCCCCTACTTTGCTATCCTGCCTGAGTAGTCGGCACTACGTAGCACTGCTTTGAGAGGCAATTGGGTCAGAACCACCACAGTGTGAGACTGGAAATAATGAGGAAGTTTGCGAGTGGCGTGGACTACGGCTAGAAGCGCTTTTTCCAAGGGCAGATAGCGCACCTCGGCCTCATTCAAAGACTTACTAACGTAGTAGACCGGTCTTTGCACCCCGCTTTCATTTCTTATAAGGACCAGGCTGACCGCATGGGTAACCACTGCCAGATAAGCAAACAAAACATCTTCCGGCTCGGGGCGAGACAAAATGGGCGGCCGAGAAAGATATTGCTTGAGTTGTTGGAAAGCTAACACGCAGTCCTGGGTCCATTGGAACCATTTCCATTTATTCAACAATTGGAAGAAAGGACGGCACCGGTCAGCTGACCGAGAGATAAATCTATTCAATGCAGCAATCATTCCGGTCAATTTCTGTATCTCTTTTGGGTTCCGAGGCTGCTGCAAATTCTGAATAGCCTTGACCTGTGCTGGGTTCACTTCGATGCCTCTGTGGGTAATCATGTATCCCAAAAACTTTCTGGATCCCACGCCAAAAGAGCACTTTGAGGCGTTATCTCTCAGTTTGTACTTTCTTAGCACCTGGAAGGTGTCGGCTAGATCTCTCACGTGTGAGGGTATTGTTTTGCTCTTAACCACCATATCATCCACATATACTTCAACGGTCTTTCCTAGTTGCTGTTCGAACATTCTAGTCATCATCCTTTGGTAGGTAGCCCCAGCATTTTTCAACCCAAATGGCATAACTTTATAATGATAGTTCCCGGTTGGAGTAATGAAAGCAGTCTTCTCTTGGTCCTCCAACGCTAAGGGAATCTGATGGTAACCCTGGAAGGCGTCCAGAAAACTCATCCTAGGATGTCCGACGGTAGCATCCACCAGTTGATCTATACGAGGCATTGGGAACGAATCCTTGGGGCAGGCCTTGTTCAGATCGGTAAAGTCCACACATACCCTCCACGTTCCATTCTTCTTTTTAACAACGACTGTATGGGCCAACCATTCGAGGTAGAAAACTTCTTTGATAGCCCCAGCCCTTTTGAGTTTAAGCACCTCTTCCTTCACTGCCTTGGAATGTTCTCTGGAAGAACGCCGAGGTGGCTGTCTTCTCGGAACAATAGCTGGGTTGACATTTAAATGATGACAAATGAAGTTCGGATTGACGCCCGGAGCTTCGTAAGGATCCCACGCAAAAATATCAATATTGTCCTTTAGAAATTCTAACAATTCGATCTTATCTTGGTG
This sequence comes from Castanea sativa, assembly GCF_040712315.1. NCBI lineage: Eukaryota > Viridiplantae > Streptophyta > Magnoliopsida > Fagales > Fagaceae > Castanea > Castanea sativa. The sequence goes on along the minus strand of NC_134019.1, from coordinate 24,267,310 downwards.
TGGCAAAAGTATGCCGACCTGGAAGAACCTCTCTGAGCCATTGGCTACTGGAAATTTCTCTAACTCCTCACAATGTGTCTCCTCTCCTATCACCATTCCAGATGAATCAGGAGCTGTTAACTGCTATAAGTCTTTGGTGATTAAAGCCGAAGGCTCGGCTTCTGTCTGATGCAGTACTGCAGTCGATATGCACTGCCTGGCTACCGATTGGCTGCTGAGGATTTCCTCAACACATTCCCCCGAGGGGAATTTAACTTTAACATGTAAGGTAGAGGAGACAGCTCCAAGCGCGTGCAGCCAAGGCCTAGCGAGGATGGTTGTATATGGAGAGTACACGTCAACCACAATGAAATCCACCTGAACCGTTTCTGAGCCGGATTGAACGGGCAAACGGATATATCCCTTCGGCACAACGGCTCTCCCTTCAAAGCTTATCAGCGGCGTATCATAAGGAGTAAGATCTTCCAACTTCAACCTTAACCCCTTAAATAGATCAGGGTACATGATATCTGCACCGCTGCCCTGATCTATCATCACCCTCCTCACATCATAATTCCCTATCCTAAGCGTAACTACAAGGGCATCGTCATGGGGCTGGATAGTCCTTACCTTATCCTCGTCAGAGAATCCTAAGACGGGCAAAGTGCCCTTCAACCTCTTCGGCCTGCTGCCCGCATCCTCGGCCTGAGAATGGGAAACCGCCATCACCCTAGTGGGACCTGAGCCGGTCCTACCAGGTGCAGCGAAGATAACATTGATTGTTCCCAATGCCGGCCGAGACGAATTGTTCCTCTAATTGTTTGAGCCGGATTGGCTGCCCTGCCCAGTAGGTTGACACAAGTGCTGCTTCAGTTTTCCTTCACTGATAAGCTGCTCCAAATGGTTCCAAAGGGTCCGACAGTTCTCGGTAGTGTGGCCCACATCCTGATGGTACTGACAAAAGAGGTTCTGATTCCTCTTCGCAAGGTCCCCTGACATCTCACCAGGCCATTTGAAGAAGGGCTCCTTAAGAACTTTCTCCAACAACTGATGCACTGGTTCTCGGAACACAGTGCTCACGGCCTGAGGTGCTGCCGAGCCGGACTGCCCAACGTAATCTCTCCTCGGCCTGTTATTGTGGTACCTGTTCGACCTGAAATCCCTTCTTTCCTGCGGGATAACCTTCTCCTTTCCCTTTCCTTGCTATTGGTCTTCCTCCATTCTCTTGTACTCGTCAATACGGTCCATGAGGCGACGTACACTGCGGACGGGCTTTTTAGTCAAAGACTTCCTCAGGTCGTGATCAGTAGGAAGGCCTACCTTAAAGGTATTAAGCGCCACCTCATCAAAGTCGCCATCTATTTCATTAAACATCTCCTAGTAACGGTCGGAGTATGCTTTCAACGTCTCCCCTTCCCTCATGGTCATAGATAACAGCGAGTCCAATGGCCGAGGTACTCTGCTACACGTAATGAACTGCGAAGCGAATGCTCTAGTAAGCTCCCCAAACGAACCTATGGACCCCGATTTAAGGCCATTGAACCACCTCATAGCAACAGGTCCCAGGCTAGAGGGGAAAAATTTACACATCAGGGTCTCGTTGTGAGAGTGCACCGCCATCCTCTGGTTAAAGTGACTCACGTGCTCCACCGGATCAGTCCGGCCACTGTAGATGGTAAAAGTGGGCTGGGTAAACCTTCTGGGAAGCCTTCCTTTCTCAATCCTCCGTGTAAATGGAGATTTGGAGAGTTGGTGCAACGCCCTACTCATAGCATCGTTGCCTAAGCCCCTAGAACGAAGCTTCTTACGTCTGCGGGTTGGCTGGTTGTCCTCCTCACCGGAGGACGTTGCACTGGTGGGGGAGCGCGACCTTGAGCTGTAGCCACCTCCCCTATCCTCCTCTGAGGAAGGATTAGACGAGGATGGTGAAAACCTACGTTTAGCACGGCGTAACTTCCTCTTCAAACGATTGATTTCCCTCTGCATGGACTTAGAACCCTTCTCGTGGGTAGTGCTACCCCCACCATGAGTATGGCTAGCCCCTGGATATTCTGTGTGGACGCTTCCCTCATGATCCCTTCGACGCTCAAGACGCTCGAAATGATCCTCCGGTTGTGATCCCTGTGACTCTGCATGGTGAGCACCTAAGCCTGCCATAGTATCCCTACCTCTTCTAGACTAGATTTCCTATAGACGGCGCCAATTGTAAGTGCATAATTGCACCTGGACCCAAAGACAATCACGGGCTCAGGCCCAATGAGCCTTAAACAATAAAATTTGTAGAGTGTGGGCTTGAAACCTAGGTTAGAAGTACTGGGAGTTCGATAACAGGCTTTTATAAACAAATACAGGTAAATAACGAACAATAATTGCAATGGATCTCCTCGGACTCGAGCCGAGGACTACTTCTTTAGTATTTCTTTTTCTTCCTTTAAGATTACAATTTCTTAATTTCTTTCTTAGTTTTTCTGATCCCCCATTTTATACTTCCTTCCCTGATACATTTTGAACAGTGACTAGAAGTTTCCACCTCACTGTTCAGGGGTCACCTCCCCATTAATGCGGCCAGGGAGGTAGGTGCAGAGCCTTTAATGCGGAGGTGGCAGCCTTTACTCTTGATATTTTCTTTAATACTGGTACATCTAAAAGATTCAGGATGTCCCCTTTTAACCACTAGTCTTTCCAGAGTTGTGCTTTGACCTTCATAATGAAACTTTGAATTCTCTAGGGCTTGTCCGAGGAGAAACTCGTCCTCGGCTGTATCCTCGGACCCTCAGCATATGGGCCAACTCATAGAGTTTAATTCTGGAGCAGGTCGGCCCTCCATGTTACAACCCAAAGGCCCATATGCCCATTTGGATCCTTTTACTCCCCACAGGAGCATTTAAAAAAAAAAAAATTTATATACTCACTTTTTAAAATACTTTACTTAATTTTATCTATTTTACATTTCATTTCATTAATATACTAAATTTTCTTAATTTTTTAATTGTTTTTTTTTTTTTTTTACATACAGCAACTACCATTCATTCTCTTTCTTCATCCTTAAAATACGTAAAGAAAAAATAAAATGCAAAATAAATTGTATATTGTAAATTTACAGGGTTACTATAACAATCATATATTTTTACACAATTTTGCATAGTCTAATACGGAAAAATTTTGACCTTAATTGGCTAAATGTGGTGTGTTTTCTATTATACAATCACTGATACAAGTATTCTAAATAAAAATAAATAAAAAAGCCGATGATGTTACTAAGATAATTTCCTTTTTATGAAATTTTATTGTTAAAATATCATAATTGTTTAGATATTACTCTAGATCAAATTTAAAATCCTACCCTAAGTAAAATACTGTTGCCTATGATTTTATATTTATAATAGTACTTTTAAATATAGATATATATTATAATTTTGTATCGTTTTTAGAAGATTGATAATATTGTATTTTAAAGAATCGTATATGCATGTGTCAAATAGTTTCATATATGTATGTATTATATATTTTAAAGTTAATGTGTTTTTATCATGGATTATGGTTTATTAATTATTTCGGGAATTTTCTCAAAAATAAAATTATTTGGGGAAAGTACCAAAAATGAAATAAAATCCTATCATTGAGACACATTATATTCCAAACTTTTAAATGTAACATTTTAAACCTCGGACTTTAATAAATGTAAATTTCATGTATGAGCGTACGAACTGTTTGGGGATCTCTTTTAGTGTACTTATAAAAGGTTGGGGCTTAGTTGATATAGGTTAAACTCTAACCTACCTCTATTAAAAACATGATAACTATGTATTTTTGTTTCCAATTTATGTTTTTCTCCTCCAAAAATAATATAAAATAAAAGATAAAAACATACCACTTGTAAAAATTTATAAAATTGGCTCAAGAACTTTAATAGGACACATAATGTCTTTGTAACACTTAAAAGAAAATAATTCAAAAGGAAAAATTTACTTACTTTTAGGACACAATTTACTGTTTAATTATTGTAATTTATTATTTTTGGTATTTTTATGTAAAAATGTTATTTTAGGTTTAGATGATTTATTTCCATGTTTTTAGGTGCATTTAATGCTTTTTAGGTTAAATTTGATTCCTGATATGGTTATGTATCAATTAGGAGTTATTTTAGAATATATTTTCTTGTCTGTCAAGTTTTATGGAGCCCTTAAATAGGTCCTTAAGTCTGTAAACGTTTTTTTAAATATATGATGGAATAAAAATCAGAAAAGGTGAGGCTTTGCCCTTCTTTTGGTTCTTCAAGAACTGTGAACTTATCAAGGATTCTTCCTTGTGGCGTTCAAATTTTATACCTTCGATTCGTGATTCATTATAATCATTGGGTCAAGGTGTCATACTTATACATTTGGTTTGCATTTCGATTATAAACGTTGGGTTAGAGTTTCTATCAAAAATATGAATTTTAGCTTTCTTGGGCAAGTATTCCAATATTTTTGTTGGGTCTCAAAGCGTGTCAATTGAGATTTGCATCATTATTTCTTTTTATTTGATTTCATGTCTCTCTCTCTCTCTCTCTCTCTCTCCGGTTCAAATCGACGATAGCTTTGGGTCATGGTGGCGATAGTGGAGGAGCAAGAAGGGTTGTATAGATTTGGATTTGATTTGTGGAGAAGGAGCACGACTGCTTCAGGTTTAGGTTTTAAGGAGAAGTGTAACATGTGGGTTGTGATTTGGATTATGGTAGTGGCCAATCTAAGATTTTAGGTTGTTGTGGTTGTTGCATCTTGGTTGCGGTGTGGTCATAGATGTGCAAGGTCACTAGTGCTGCTGTTAATAACTCTATTTTCTCTGCTCAAACCTCAAATCCATATTTCATGCCCTCTTGTTTGAGCTGTTGCTCGCACGATGGTGTTGGTGGGTTAATGAGTTTAGGTTCTAGTTATGGTGATGGTGATGGTGGAAGTCTTGGGTGTTGGTGTTCGTGGTGCACGTTAGCAAATCCAAGGAAAGAAAGGAAGATCATGGTGGTGTTTGGTTTGGGTCATGACCACTAAAGTTTTAATTTCTTGTTTTGGGTTTGTGTTTTGATTCAAGCTTTATGACTAGTGTGATGTAGGCTACTGTTAGGGATTTTGAAAGTTGGAATGAAGGGTGGAGTCATATTGTGCTTGGATTTCTTGTGGGTTTTTGGTTTGGCTTTGAAATTTGAATTTTTAATGGGTATAAAACACAATCAAAAGTAGGGTTGATCCTATTGCTAAGTGGTAAGATTTATGAGTTTTTTTGATTTTGTTGCATTCTTGTAAGTGTTGTTAAGTGTTTTGAACATGAGGGTCCAAATATTAATTTTTACAAAACTTTCACTTTTTGATCTTGTTTTCTCTTATTTATTATTATTATTATTATTTTTTTGTGAGAGGTGAGAGATATAAAATGGGGAGTAAAAATACATATTTACTCTTATTTTTGACAGTGGTGGATTACAAGAGACAAACAAAGCAAACTTTAAGTGGACAAAATGACATTTTTCAAAATACGGATAGATAAAGTGAAAATAAGCCAAACCACATGTAGGGTTACTATAATTACCATCCAAAAAAAAAAAAAAGAGTATAGTTGAATCAAAATAGCACGATTTAGCTTATTACTTTAAGCAATGGTTGAATCCATCAATTTAAATATGTTTTAGCTACTAATTAAACCTGAAGCTTATGAGTTTACCTAATCTAAATTATTAAATAATATTAAAAAGTAATTTCCTCCATGCAAATTATCTCTTACGTGTTCTCAAATGATATTATCACAGAGAAAGAAAAATCAAATATAGTAATTTAATAATATTAAAAAAATATACAACTATTAAAGAGCATCTAGCTCAATTAGAAAGTCTTTTTGGTGTTTTCAACAGAGACATGCAAAATTCAAATTTCATTTTCCTTAATTAATTAATTATGTGTGTGTGGGGGGGGGGGGGGGGGGGGGAGGGAGGGCAAACAAATAATAAAGAAATGCCTATCATAACACAACTCATGGCTATTTGATAGTCCTTCTACTAACTAAAAGAGGCCTAAAAACAGGAAGGAATTACCCAATTCAAAGCCTTTAGGAGATGCCTCTAGCATGAAATGCATGATATTCTATTTAGCAAAGATTCCTTTATAAATTAGACAAAACACAAATTCTTTGTGCTAGTAAGGATATATATATATATTAAGAAACTTAAGGCGAACTGATGGTGTAGCTAATCGAAGGCTTAGGTATATATCAAATATTTACCCGCTTGCTAAAGGTTTTTATAGTAAATTTGCCCTCAAAATAAAACTAAGCTAGAGGATTCTCAAGTTGCAATCTTAGAGAATTCTTGTAAAAATAATTTCTAAGAAAATGATGTTAAAAAAAAGTATTCAACAAATGAATATTTGGGAGGGATTGAAACTTTCGACCCCAACTTTTGTTAGGCATAATTTTGGAGCATTTGAACCTCAACTCAACTCAGGTTAACTTTTTGGCAGAGGGTGGAGGATGCATAATTTAGGTTGTATGGTTCTCTTTTCCATTTTCCAGAGCAAAAGCCGCAAAGGATGTCCATCCGTAGCTTTGTCACCATTCTCCCATTGTGTGATAAGAACTAGAAGGACAAGTTCTAAAGTTTATCTCTTGTAATGTAAATTTCATTTTTCCAAAAGATGTGGATGCTTTTAGCATCCAAAAAATTTGTACTAGGATTTTCTCTAAAAAGTTCGTTTGAAATGGATTAGTGATCACCAACACCAATCCAATGTTGGGTTGATTAGATTAGAGCTATATGATTTCGGTGGAAATTGAGTGCACTTCATATTCCATTAACATATACTTTTGTTTGATAAAATATTCCAGTAACATATACGCGTTAAAAGAGATTATGAAGGCCCATATGAATGGCCCATGGTCTTTGGGGGCAAGCAAGTGGTACCCCGTACACCCAGAGTGGTGGCCCGGGTAACTGTGGAGAATGGATGGCATCCACTCATTATCTAAACAAAAATAAAAAAATAAAATTCATTCAAAAAAACAAAAAAAAAATCACCACATGTAAAACTATAATACTCTTAATAAGTTAATATATCTCTTTACTTTTATTTCCTGCAAAATCTAGTGGCATGTATGTAAAACAATAAATCTAGATTCATAAACTCACAATTATTTTCATAATCATTGTAGTAATGATTTGCAAATGATAGACAATAAAATAATGTTAGTAATGAGTTTAGATGAAAAATAATAACCAATTTGACAACTCAATTATTATAAATTTGTTGTGAATAATATTGTGTACACAGAAATGTTTACTTAAAAATAGTGTGATGACTTATCTTTTAGAAAATAGTAGTATTTGTATCTTATTCGCTCGTTTCTTTGAAATGGAGAGTGCATGTACTCCGAATTTTTTTTTTTTGAGACCATTTACTCCGAATTAGTGGAAAAGATCCTCATCCCCAAATGTGAACACTAATTCTTTGTTGCCTTGATAAGAATAAGATTATTGCTATATCCCCAAATGTGAACACTAATCCTTTGTTGGCTTGATAAGAATATGATTATTGCTATTTGACTTGACTAGATTGTGGTGGAAATGAAGCTACCTTTTACATTCCATTAACACATACATTAAAACAGGTTAAGAAGTCTTTGGCCAATGGTCTTTGGGGAAAGTGGCACACCCACCTCCCATTATTCGGAATGGTGCGAATTGGGTTTGAATGCCATCAAGTCATCTAAACACATATCCAACAAGTCATCTAAATATTCTAAACACAAAAACTCATCCTATGTGAAATTTTATTACTTTTTAGTATATCATATGCCAATGGTAAAATTATATAATAATCGGTTATTTAGTTTTATTATTATTATCAGAATATTTACAAAAAAATATTATTATATTATTTAAGTTTTTGTACCCAAATTATATAATATACTAATAATATTATATAAATTGGGCCTTAAAAATCATGACCCCAATTTGTAGAGACTTGACTTAATTGCCATGTATACTAATTTTAATAATAATGTAGATTCTAGTTAAGAGATTTGGGGTTCAATTCCTGTCTACATCAAAATTAATTGATATCTTAGTTTGATGATAAAAAGTTATTATTAAGAACAGCTGTCATAAATTAAAACTATTCTCTTAATTTTTTTTTTAAATTGTCATCTATATCATTTTACTTCATGGAATTTAACTTAATCCTACTTTCCATTGGTGCCTCACATTATCTCAAATGATATAGCTAATTTGTGTGAAATGAAAACCTAACTATAAAAAAAAATAAAAAAAATTAAATAACAAGTTTGCAAACCAAACTCTAATGATCAGGCTAATTGATTCCAATGACCTATAACCACACTGTTTCTTCTTCATTTATTATAATTGTGAAAGTATTGGCCTTCTTCATAAATGGCGATTTGCATACTACTAAAAGGATTTATATTATATACTTTAAATTATTGTATTATAATTTTGGGCTTTCATAAGGACAAAGTTGGGCTGCAAATTTGTTTGTAGCCTAAAACTACAATTTTATTCAATGTCTTTTTGTTGGATGTAAATTTTGACAAATCCATCATTAGATTGCATTTTCTTCTTATATCCTTCATGCTTACAAAATTTTCAAAAGATCAAAGATTAATAACTATATCATTAATCAAAATTTTAAATTTTAAATTTTTGTAATTTAAAATTATGCATAAAAACTAAATTTATGCATGTAATAGTAAACAACATTTGATTTACATGAAATTTGATGTGTATTAAGAATATAAAAAATATGCAATCTAATAGTTAGGTTTTCAAAACATGCAATCTAATAATTCGGTTTTCAAAATATGTAGTTATGTTAATTTTTTTTTTAAATTTTTATTGAAAGTTGTAATTTTAGGCTATAATCAAGTTTATAGTTAAACGTTTTTATTTTTATTTTTTTTATATGAGTTTATAGTTAAACTTTGTCCTTTTAATAAGCACATGGACTTGCATGATGTGCCTTGGGCATATAACTTTAAATTATTATTAAATTGGTATAGTATAATATAAAAAAATATTCTTTTTCATATAATTATTAACATGAAAGCCGGTAGTTTTATGATCTGGCTCTTTGAAATTTAAATTTAGTTATATGTTTCTATATTTCTTAAAAGATCTAACAGCCATGATCACTTGGATTAAGGTAAAGTCCTTCGATCCAAAGGCGGTGCTACTTGTTGGTCAGGATGGTCACATGAGTACCCTAAATTGAAAAAAAAAATTATATACCCTAAAAAAAAATTAAATTTTTTGCTCAATTTTTTTCTTTTTTAATTTACATAGGTTGCAGACCACCCTGAAAAAATTCTTGACCACCTTGAAAAAAAAAATTGAGTTGTAAAATTTGACCCTCCAAAATCTTGGCTAGTTGAAGGTTGATCGAAAAATTGCCCAAATAAAAACAAATTAGCCCAAAAAATTAAAAAAAAATCCCTCCCCAGATTAATGCAAATTTGAAGCAAATATGTTTTTTCTCTAACCTAATTTAGGCGGTCAATTCCTCAAAATACCCTCAAACAAGTGATTAAAGAGAAAATTATACACTAAGGTTGTGTTTGTTTGGAGGTGAAATAAGGTAGATGGAAATGAAAACATTTTTGGAGTGTGTTTGGTTGGGTAAAGAAGAAGGAAAATAAATGATAGGACCCAAGTGTTTTCTTCTTGAGATCATCAAAATGTTTTTTTTTTTTTTTTATAAAATAAAGAGAAAACTGAATGAGGATGAATTTTTGTTATTGACAAAAATACACATATGCACGTTCTTCAAGTTGCCTTTATTTTTTCTTCTTCACTGGGCAGTACCGTTGCCCCTTTTTTGATGTTGTTGTTTTTATTTTTTAATTTTTTTTTCTTTTTGAGCAGTTTCCTTTTTTTTTTTTTTTTTTTTTTTTCCTTCACTTGGCAGTGCCGTTGCTCTATTTTTTTGTTTTGTTTTGTTTTGTTTTTTCCTTTTGATTTTGTAGGGCCTGGCATGCCTCTCTTCTTCTTCTTTTTTCTTTTGATTTTCTAGGGCCTTTTTTTTTTACCCAGACGTGAATTTTTTTGGGGACATGATTTTTATTTTTTAATAAATTTGTGTGATTGCTCTTTTTTTGTGGTTATTTGTCACTTTTTTTTTTTTTTAATTGGACATCATTCTTTAACAAGAGTATATGAGTAAATTTATTTAAACTCATTTTTTTCCACTCTTCTACTTTTCTACTCTCAACCAAACAAAAAGAAGAGAAAATAAAATCTATTCTATCCTCCTACCATTTTCTATCTTCTCACTTTTTTACCTCTCCAACCAAACGAACTCTCTTGTTACCCCTCATCAGCTTTTCTACAAGCTGCACCAAATTGTAAAGAACATCGTCATAACAGAAAGTTTGGTGGTGGCCAGGATGTTGGGAAGGAGGATCTGGACTTGTGGTTTGCCTGAAGTACGCAGCAGCCAGCAATGTGATCATCTTTTGAAAAATACAAAGTACAATGAGACTGGGAATGGTTGAATTTGGTCAGTGATCAGTGATGGTGAGGATAACATTGGAAAGAATATGAAATGAGCTATACAATGTGGACAACGGCTGTAGACTTGTTTTCATTGTGTGAAAATAGTAAAGTTAACTTGCATTTAAATTTCATTACAAAAGAGAGTGGTCTCTTCATTGTTAGGTGAAGTAAGGTGAGTTGGTAAACTATTGCGAGTATCTTTATTTATTTATTTAAGTAATGTTATGTCTTTATTTTTTATAATAATTTTATAATAAATTTTAAGCAAGAAATTATTTTTACCAACTAGTTACCGCTTACCACTTATAATTTGTTATGAAAATATCATGGATATATTATTTTTCTTTTTTTCCCTTTAAATTGGACACTTTAATTTAATGTTGGTTAAAATATTCATACCAACTTGTGCAAAAATTTCTATTTTTTAGAATGTATAGACCTTTTTTATATATATTTTACATGCCAATTTTTCAAAACATTCACATCACTCACATGCTAATCATAAAACTAAAAACTAATAAATGAATAAAATAATCACTTTACACATGAACGATACTGTAAACACAAATTTCTCAATTGAAGAAAAATCAAACAAATTGAAAAAAAATGAGTTCTACAAATATATTTTTTGTATTAATCAAGTAATGAGTTCAATCTTAGTTTTGACAATTGCTCCTCTGATTCTATCTTCTTTATGGTCTTGACTCAAACGCGAAATTTTCTTCAATTTGGTTGAAAGATGGATCAAATGGTCTTCACAACGAATCTCTGGCTTTAAGCGCGTTAGAGATTTGTTGTCCTTCAAGTTCTTCAAGCCCTTCGAATGTTCTTCAAGTTCTTCAAAGATTCTTGAGACAGAATTTCTCCAGAGCTTGGGTCTCTTGAAAACTTTCCCCTAAAATGAGAGGGGATGTCCTCTATTTATAGTGATTTTAGAGGATAAGCCCCACTTTGAGTTGATATACTTGAAAGTATGTAGTAGACTTTTGATTGGCCCAAATTCTTCTTAGAGATAATTATCTCTATTTATCTATATCATATTTTGATAAAGATAATAATCAACAAAGATAAATCATTATCTCTATTTAGTTTATTTTAATAAAGATAATTATCCATAAATTTTGAATAGGAAGTTTATCTTTATTTTGTGGGCCAAATGACATGTGGCAAATTTTGATATGCCAGTGTGATGTCAATTTGGATGACACATGTCATCATCTAATTTAATTAATTTAAGGACATTGATTTAGAATTTGCCACTAAACTTTGATGTGGCATTTTATAATTGGCTTAAAATTTTGCCTCTTACAAATGCCCCCTCGAGATTTGATTATGTCCACAATTTTTAGTGTGGAAAGTGATCAAGTCTCGACAAATTTCATGCTTTGATGCAATTAATTTTAGCATCTTTCATTTATTTAGAAATTTGCAAGCAGACATTTCTCCAAGAGCTTGAACATGTGCAGGAGTCTACCATTATGAGAAGAGCTTTGCTCATAATCGATTTGTCTTGCGAAGATAACTTTAAGAAAGAAATTTGTTTCCTAGTCAAAGTAGTAACCATATAAGGACTGAAATTCTATCCTTTGTAGTGATGATCCTTCATGCCTTCCATCAGGCACTAGAATCGGCCTTCATTTTGACTTCTTTTCCTATCCAAATTAGTCTTTAACCAGATAAATTTGTTTTCTAGCCAAAGTGGTCTTAGTTAGGCTCCTAATAGAAATTAAACAATTAACCTGAGTCGACTTGATATCGACAATCAATGTCCCAACCATATAAGGAATGAAACTCTATCCTTTGGATAAGTCCCAACTTGCTTGTTTAATTGCAATGATGATTCTTCGTACCTTCTCTAAATGTAACAAATAGGAGTTAGTGTCCATTGCAACTTAAAATCTTTAAGGGTTTAATTCCAAGTAGAACAGAGGAACTCGCACTGCTTTATACCTTCCATCAGATACCAGAATTCTCCTTCATTTTGATTTCTTTTCCTAGCCAAATTGGTCTTTGACTAGATAAATACTTCCAATAACCATCAAACCTTTCTATACCAACATGACTCCATGTGAACATTAATTCGTAATAGCTCCCCGTGAACATGGACATTGGATCATATTCTACCCGAGGTGGACTTCTTTTCATAGTCAAATTAGGACTAGAGGACTTCTAATAGAAATTAAGCAGACAACCTCAACCGTTTGAGACAAAGTCCAAACTGAATAAGGATTTGAACTCTTATATTTCAAAGAATCCCACTTAATCTTGAACTCCATTAGATAACAGCAAGCAGAAAACTTCTTTCTTATCGCAAGTCAAGACTTCTTCTCCCATTTAAATTCCTCCTTCATACAAGAATTCTTCTTTATTTTGACTTCTTTTCCGAGCTAATCTAGTCTTAACTAGATGAGTTTTAGTTGCAATTAAACTCTCTCTGACCAACACTATAAAATGGCAGCCTCAGTTGCACATAATTCACAATTTTTTTTTTCATAGTGCGAAAGTTCATAATCTCAAAAAAATAAAATAAAAAAAAATCTTGAAGGCATAAGATTTTTTCCTTTCTTCTTTCTCAACCAGGTAGCAAGGTATGATCTTTTTATTTTTTATTTTTTATTGTAACTTCTTGTGTGTCCGGCCCCACAATTTCTAAAGAAACTTGCATCAAGTTTATCTTGTCAATTAGAAGAACAATCATCACCACCATTTGAATAGATTGCGTCATATCTATAACATAGATTGCACCAAGTTTTATCAATCTATACGAATATTGGTTGATTATCTTCCTTCTGCTCTCTTTTTTTTTTTTTTTCTTTTTCATGTGAATCTACTTTATTCTTTGTCCCCCTTTCTTTGTGCAGCTACGGTCCATCTTAAAACACTTTAGCCTCAAATTTTGCAAGAGTTCCATCACTCAAATCTTTGGAGGTACATTCTTGATCAAAGCTTTTCACTTGTGCATGTCCTTTTTTTTGTGTTGTTTCACCTCCGTTTAGGATAGGTAAAATGATGACTTAGTGGCACTGCAAAGAGTTTATTTTGTTCCTTAAGCCAAGTAGTCCTCAAGGCAAGTAGCTACCAAGGCAACGACCTCGATGACAATCTTGACAACGAAGTCTATCTGTGATACGAAGACTTCCTTGCAGACGAAGACAATCTTGACAACGAAGTCTATTTGTGATATGAAGACTTCCTTGTGGACGAAGATAACAACGAAGTCTATCTGTGATACGAAGACTTCCTTGCAGACGAAGACAATCTTGACAACGAAGTCTATCTGTGATACGAAGACTTCCTCGCGGACGAAGACAACAACGAAGTCTATCTGTGATACGAAGACTTCCTTGAAGACGAAGATTGCATTGAAGAAGAAGGCTACTTTGAGGATGAAAATTGTCTATGCCAGGATGTGTGTCCATTGATATCTTGTAGTGGAGCAATACTTGCATATGAGGATATAATAACTTTGCTCCTTTTTTCTTTTCTTTTTTTTTTTTTAATTTTTTTTTATTGCATGTCCATGCCCCCTTTTTTTTTAACCTTCTTTGCACCGTAGCATGTCCATGCCCCCTTTTTTTTTTTTAACCTTCTTTGCACCATAGTTTATATTCTTTTGTACACATTTTTTTTTTAGGTTCGCCCTTTCATCATGGTGCTCTTCAAGGACTTCTCTTCATCCGGCAAGAAGTATCTCGTTGTTACTAAAGAATCAAATGACACTAAGGAAGTAGACATATCAATGCTCGTTGAAAAAGGCCGATTATTGGTCGATTTGCGGAAAGGTGGCCTGAACTTAAAGACTCAAGAGACATTGTGGAGTGGACCTATGATGTCTCTCGGAATTCTGATTCCCCCTTTAAAGCGTGGTCTTTGCATAGCTCTCTTCACAAGAACACTGCAGAGTCTCATTATCTAGTGACTCTTGGTCGTCGTATAATTTTAGGCGGAACACGTTGGGGCACTCTTTTCAAGATCAATGGAGAGTGGAGTTACATACCTCTATATTGGGAATGGCTCGAAGATGTTCTTTTTAGAAGCAAGAAGACTCTTGACAAGGCCCATATTTATGACGCAGTTTCAGCATCTCTGTACACATATGATCGAAATGCTGATGTAATGCGAGCATTTTGTGAAGGATGGTGTCCACAAACCAACACCCTTCACACATCACTTGGCGAGATGTCTATCTCACTTTGGGATTTGTATCGACTTGGCGGGCTTCCTATCTTTGGTCGTCTTTACGATGAAGCCATCCTTTGCTGCGAGGAATTGACAGGAAGTGACGAGGTAGAGAGTTTCATCCCAAAGAGTTGTGAGCACCTATTCGCGGCCTTTCATATTCTTAATTCTAAAAAGGAAGGAGAAGACCCGCATGTTTCGGCGAGCGATTGGGTCAGCTTTTGGTGTAGATATGGAATGAAATATTCAAAACCACCAAGTCGAAGGACAAAGAGGTTAAGTCGTGGAATCAAGACTCATAATCTTGATGGTTCGCTTAATAAAATTCAAGGCTGGTCCAAATGTGGGAAAAAGCCTTTTATTGAACTCAAGATTGAGGATGGGCTATGGGAAGAGACCTACTTAGTTGCATTACTTTCTTGTTGGCTTTGCACCTTTGTTTTGCCAAGTGAAGATCCCAATACAATTCGCCCTGGAACCTTCAAGATTGCAAGCTTCATGGCAACAGGTCGCCCTTTTTGTCTAGCAATACCAGTTCTAGTTAGTCTCTACCGAGGACTAAACAAGATTGCTCATTCTTCTCCAACGATTAGTCGTTCGGGTGCCTGCTTCCCTGTTCATTATATTTATGGCTGGCTAGGTCTTTATTTTAGGGCTCATTATGAGATTGATGTCCTAGGACCCAAGATGGTTGTATATTCTGGGGAAGGAGGGGCCAAGCACTTTGATGAACACGAAGCAAGGAAGTTGATACAAGGTACTTCTATGCAATGGGACGCAAATTTGTATGTTAGGAATAGGGAGGAGACTTTTCTTGATGATGGAGGACTTTCTTGTAATTCATCGTCATATTTTATAAGTATTCGTTCTTCTTACTTGTCTATGCGTTAAGAGGGTCATCTCATAGTAGAACCCTATAGTCCTTTTCGGTTTAGTCGTCAATTTGGACTTTGCCAAGACATTCCAGGTACCATTAAAGAGGACATTTGTCAAGGGACTTTGGATAAAATTGTGGAGTTTTGGAGATTATGTACTCTCTACAAGACTGGTTGCAAAGCATTCTTTCCAGTGCCTCCTACCCCAGCTAATTTCAAACTTCATACTACAAGTGGCTACAAAAAGTGGTGGAATCATATTCATGGGAAGTATCTTGATGATGGTGTAAATATTTTGATTGCAAGTGCACATCCTCCTCTTCCCAAGAGTAAGGTAGTTCAGCCTATCAATGTCAAGAGCAACAATAATAAGGATATTCGATTACCCAAAGTTCATGTGGCAAACACCATCTCAAAACCTGTGAACCACCATATTCAGCCCAAGGAGTCTCAAGGTGTCACAACTAAATTGAAGAAGCCTCCTCCAAGGGTCCCATTTGTTGAAAGATCCTTAGAAGTGCATGATGCATTTGAAGGAGGAGAAAATCCAGTCCTTGAAGAAATGAGTGATGATAATGATAGTGATCATCATTGGAATCGGACTAAAAAGCCCAAATTGACAATACCTATCAACCCAAATTCCCTTAGTGGCATCACAAGTGCTTCTGAAAACCTTAAGGGTGCAAAGGATCAGGTATTTTTTTTTGTTCTTTTTTTTTTTAGAAGAAACTTTCCTTTTGTTTATGCAAAGTATATCTTACATGAACAATGTGTATTTGATTGCAGTCTGGTCAACAAGTTTTGAACATGGAGGTTGACAATGAGGCGGCTTTTGAGAATAATTCCAATCCACAATCTCTTGTTACATCACCAAGAAACAAAGTTCAAGTATTCATGATTAGTCTTTGACTCTTCTTCTTGCTTCCTTATGAACTATGTATTATTATTATTATTATTATTATTATTATTTTTTTTCAGTCCAATCAACGAACCTTGCCACTGGACATTGATAATGATGTGGCCTCAAATAATAGTGAAAGTTCAATTTCCGGTCCATGGTTATCTACTGCATTGCCAAGGAGCATAGAAGAGGTGGCTAATACCGATTCTAGGAAGAATGTTACAAGATCTCCTCAAAGAACTAATTCTTGTGCTCTTGAAGTTTTTGAATATAATCCTAATGATGAAATTTGAAGCGCTGCATTGACTTGCATTGAATCTTTGGAAAAGTCTTCAACAAAAGATTGTTAGAACTCCCTTTAACAAGACATATTTACTCCTTGATGGGGCTAACAAGATTTTTGAGGCCATAACAACCAATCAAGCTATTGATCCTTCACCATTAGAAACATTGGTTGCAGAATATTTCGATAAGGCCAATACTTTTACATCTCTACAGTCTTCCTTTTCCTCATGTATGACGTCCGAGCAGCGTGACAAAAAGTTGACAGAATATAAAGTTCAACTTGATGATCAGCTAATGGTAGAGGGTGAATTATTAGCACATGGTGAGGCACTTAAGGATGGATTAGTGAACACCGATTCTAAAATAGCCGAGCTTCAAGAAGAACTGAAACGATTATTCACTTACAAGCAAGAACTTGAAGCTTCCGCCCTCGAAAATGATGAAAAGCTGTCAAGCCAGAAAGTAATTGTTTCAAACATTCGAGAAGAGATTTCTTCCGTAGAGACTTCTCATACTTTAAGCAATGCAGACACTGAATCCTTGGAGTTGTTGGAACAAGAATTAAGGACTGTCTGTGATGAATTAGAGAATTACAATTGGAAATATTGACTTGTAATAGATAATCATTATAACCATCTTCTTCTTTTCTTTTTTTCCTTCTTCTTTTTTTTTTTTTTTTTGTGAACAATAAAGGAATTCCATCATGTCAATTTTTTTAATGGATTGTTTATTTCTCTAGTTCTTGCTTCAATGATTGTTAAAAGATTTTTTTTTTTACATGTGACGGAACTTAGCATAGAATACTAAGTTGCCTACGTACCCCTTGAGGGGGATCAAGTCATTACGTAGTTCAAGGAGGGTTTTTTTTTTTTGGACATGTGACTGAACTTAGCATATAATGTCAAGCTGCCTACGTACCCCTTGAGGGGGATCAAGTCATTACGTAGTTCAAGGAGGGTTTTTTTTTTTTTTTTGAACATGTGATTGAACGTAGCATATAATGCCAAGCTGCCTACGTACCTTTTGAAGGGGATCAAGTCATTACGTAGTTCAAGGAGGTTTTTTTTGTTTTTTTTTTGGGTGAACACCTTCAAGAGTAATGGAAAAACATCATGTACCCTTTGAGTGTTGAGGTTGGCAGTTTAGACTCCTACCAAGGAGTGCTTCAATCTTTAGGCATAATAATGTTTCAAGAATTTGCCGTTGATAGGACCAATTCTTAAACCATCTTCAGCAATCAACTTGTATGCTCCATTTGTATAGGCTTCTTGAACAACATACGGTCCATCCCATTTTGAAACAAACTTGTTCTTAGTGCAATGGGTGATAATGATGGGTCTTCGTACAACAAGAACCAAATCTCCAACTTGGAAAGATCGAGGACGAACCTTTTTGTTGAAAGTCCTAGAAATGCGAGCTTGATAACACTTAAGGCGTTGTTGTGCCTCCAGTCTTTTTTCATCCAATGCTTCTAATTCTTCAAGTCGTAGATGAACATTGTCTTCATTAGAAAGACCTTCTTGAATGGCAATCCTTAATGAAGGAATTTGGCGTTCAAGTGGTAGAATAGCTTCTACCCTATAAACAAGAGAATAGGGCGTGGCTTGGGTAGGTGTTCGATATGTTGTACGATATGCCCATAAGGCTTCCTCAACTCTTTCATGCCAATCTCTTTTTGACTTCCCTACAACTTTCTTGAGCAAATTGCATAGAGTCTTGTTAAAGGCTTCTGCAAGACCATTGGCTGGAGCATTATACATGGAGGAATTATGCTGCTTAAAACCAAAGTCATTGCAAAGTTTGTCCATCAACTTGTTGTAGAATTCCTTCCCATTATCAGTGATGGTGTAATGGGGTACACCATACCTAAAGATGATATTTATTTTGATGAAGTTCACGACAGTTTCCTTCTTCACTTCAAGAAATACAGTAGCCTCAGCCCACTTTGAGAAATAATCTGTCGCAGCTAGGATATATGAATGTCCATCAGAAGATTTTGGCGTCAATGGCCCAACCACATCTAATCCCCAAGCATCAAATGGCCATGAAGCTACAGTAGGATGTAGGGGTTCTGGAGGTTGATGAATAAAGTTTGCATGGAATTGACATGCTGAACATCTTTTCGCATATTCCATACAATCCTTGACCATAGTGGGCCAGTAATAACCCATCCGCTTAATTTGAAAATGAAGTTTAGGACCTGACTGGTGAGCACCACAAATCCCTGAATGAGTTTCTTCAATTGCCTTGGTAGCTTTCTCATCATCCAAGCAATGAAGGAGAAGACCATCAAAAGAACGGCGATATAAAGTATTCTTGTAATAAACAAAACGTGGAGCTCGTCGCCGAATTTCAGTTCTATGTCGAGGGTCATTGGGTAATTTTCCATGTTCTATATAATCAATGATAGGTTGCCGCCAATCTTCTCTTTCTATGTCAAAAACTAAAATTGCGTTTACTTCTTCTTCTATCTCATCCTCATCAAAGTTTGGAGGTATTACCCATGTTTGGCATATTTGGAGGTATTACCCATGTTTGGCATATTGGAATCTTTATTTCGGGATCTTGTAAGGTAAGAGCCGTTGCTAATTTTGCCAAGGCATCAGCTTGTTTATTCTCATTTCTTGGGACATGTGTAATACTAACGTGATCAAACCATCCCAAAAGCCTTTTGGCGTATTTGCAATATGGAATCAATTCTGGCTTTTTCACGTCCTAGTGCAGAAGCACTTGATTTATGATTAACTTTGAATCACCAAAGACTTCCAAACGAGTTGTTTTTGCATCCATTGCCATTTCAAGACCTAGAATTAGCGCTTAATATTCAGCAACATTGTTTGAACAACATTCTGTAAGAGTAAATGCATATGGGAGTATATCCCCTTCTGGAGTTACAAACACTACTTCAGCACCGGCACCACAACGTTGAGCAGCTCTATCAAAGAACATCCTCCAAGGCTGTGAAATTTCAACGAGCATTACTTCTTCATCAGGACGGTCATCAGACATCTCCCAATCATCAGGAATAGGATGGTCAGCAAGGAAGTCGGCCAAAGCTTGTCCTTTCACTGCTTTTTGTTGGACATATATTATCTCGAACTCTTGGAGTAAGAGAGCCCATTTTGCTAGCCTTCCCAAAAGAACTGGCTTAGTCATAATGTATTTAATGGGATCTGCCCGTGAGATGAGTCGTATTGAATGGGCATGCAAGTAATGTCTTAACTTTTGAATGGAAAACATCAAAGCTAAACATGTCTTTTCAATTGGTGAATAATTGAATTCAGCACCATGCAAGGTTCTACTCAAGTAATAGAGAGCGTTCTCCTTTCCTTCTTCATTTTCTTGAGCCAGAAGCACTCCTAATGATCGTTCTTGTGCTGCTATGTAAAGAATAAGTGGCCACCCCTGTATGGGTGCTAGTAGAACAGGGGGATTTAGCAAGTATGTTTTGATGCTCTCTAAAGCATTTCTACATGCTTGATCCCACTTGAATGGGACATCTTTCTTCATAAGGCGACTGAAAGGTTGACAGCGTCCTGCCAAGTTGGATATAAACCTTCTGATGTAAGCAAGCTTTCCTTGAAGACTTTTGAGCTCGTGAATATTTCGAGGTTCTGGCATTTTTTGAATAGCATCAATCTTCGATCTATCAATTTCAATTCCTCGGTGTCGAACTATGAATCCTAGGAATTTTCCTGATGTAACTCCAAATGCACACTTCATGGGGTTCATTTTAAGTTGGTACCTACGAAGTCGCTCAAAGACTTGACGAAGGTCTTGCAGATACTTGATTCTCTTCTTCGACTTCATAACCAGATCATCAACATAGCACTCTACATTCATGTGAAGTAGGTCATCAAATATTCTTTGCATCGCCCTTTGATAAGTGGCACCTGCATTCTTTAATCTGAAAGGCATAACTTTATAGCAGTATATTCCTTTTGGAGTACGAAAAGCAGTGAGCTCTTCATCTTTTGGAGCCATGCGAATTTGATTGTAACCAGAGAACCCATCCATAAATGAAAGAGCTTCATGGCCTATTGTAGCATCAACCATAATCTCTGTTAAAGGAAGAGGAAATTCGTCTTTTGGACATGCCCTGTTAAGGTCACGAAAGTCGACACAAACACGAATTTGCCCATTCTTCTTTCTTACAGGGACAATGTTTGATACCCATGTGGGATACTTGACTTCACGAATAAAGCCAGCTTCAATAAGCTTGTTGACCTCACCTTCAATCTGGGAGATTAACTTAGGCTGGAATCTACGTTGTGCTTGCTTCGTTGGTCGCACCCCATGCTTTATCGATAAGTGGTGAACAGCGACCTTTGGATCTAGGCCTGGCATTTCTTTGTATGTCCAAGCAAAAACATCCCTATATTCTTTGAGGAGTTCAACATAAGCATCTTCTTCCTCTAGGGACAAATTTGCATTTATAAAGATTGGCCTATGGTCTTCGGTAGCGCCAATGTTAACTTCCTTCAATTCATCAACTGTAGCCAGCACGCCTTCTTCAAATGTGGGTGGAGCATCTTCAGCATCGTCTTCAATAGGGGACTTCACTTTTGTGACTTCAGTGATTGTTATATGATTTACTGAAATGACAACCTCGTCTTCCACCTTTTGTTTTGTGGACACCATTGTATGTTTTTTTGCAGTCAAGGTTTCTCTAGTATTTACTTCCCAAATACTTCTACGCTTCATGCGAGATGGAATGGAGCTGCGAACCTCATTTGAATCTTGATCCATAAGGAGTGTCTCATCAACATCTCTATGAAGGAAATTTGACATCTTATTTTGCTTTTGTCTTAACTTCTCATCCTTTGAGAGTTGAGAAGAAGTAGCATAACTAAGTCTTGTAAGAGCGGAATTTCGAGTGCCATTTTGGGAAGAAGTTAAGCGACTGAGTCTTATAAGAACAGAGCTTCGAGTGTCGTTAACAAATTTATCATCTTCTTGTGTCCCCAACCTGTCGAAGACTGAGATAGGGGGAGTGGGTTGGCCAATGCGATAAAAAACAGATGGTTTTTTTGATGGCTTTGAAGATTGTTCTTCTTCTTTATCATCTGCCGAAATCACCAAAACTATAACTTTTCAAATGGGGATATGGATGGGGGTTGGTGGAGTATATCCAATTTCGGCCTTAGAACTTGTTGCCCCAACACCCTGGGCTTTCGATGTCTTTTGTCCTTTTCCAGAGGCTTCAGGGATGAGCTTACCCAAACCAGTTGGCTTCTCATGGTTATAACCAGCCTTAGCCATGAGTCTATACGCGTTAGGGTCAAAACCCTCTTCTGTTCTTTTAGTGGGCAAAGTCCCATGCTCAACAATCGGCCCTTGGGATGGTCTTGTAAACCCTTTCAATGGTTGACTTGAGGATTTCGGTTTTATGATTTTAGTAACTGGCAGGTTTAATCCTTGCAAATCCTTTGATATTGACTCCTCATCTCCTGAAAATGGGGATTGGCCTTCTTTTCTTTTGGCGACTGGAACATAGTGTAGCACAGGGGCTACTCTAGTTACTTCTGGAGTATGATGCTTCCTATTTTCTATAAAAGTCTCGGTTTGCTTGGTTTCCTTCTCCCCAATTGGAGAATTAACCCTTAAAGCTTTGGAGTGGGGCTTTTCTTCTTTGCTAGATAGTGAAGCCACAACTTGGGTTTCTTCCATCTTATCATCTTCCAAGTAAAATTTGGCATCAGCAAAGTGTGACTCAGCTACAGTAAAGGGCTTGTCATCAGCCACTATCTTCTTGACTTGTCCATCTTGGAAATATTTAAGGCATTGGTGATATGTAGATGGCACAACACCATACTCATGCAACCATGGTCTTCCAATAAGCAGCTTATAAGTGGTCTTGGCATCGATGATGTGAAAGAGTGCGCTTGATTCCATTTCACCAATGAGCATCTGAAGTCTAATCTTCCCAATAGCTCTTTGTCCACCCTGATTAAAGCCTTGAATCATTAACTTACTGGGAAGTAGTTCATCCAAGGAGATTCCTAATTCTTTCAATATTTTGAGTGGGAGAATATTGACTGCAGACCCATCATCGATAAGGATACGATTAACTCGTTGTTCTCGAATGTACCCAGTTACAAACAAAGGGCGATTGTGAATCTTGGGGCCCAATAAACAATCGTCATTAGTGAAAATGATTGAAGACCAGCATGTCTTGTACACGATAGCTCGTTCTGTCTCCTCCTTGCAATCTGATTCTTCCTCATCACTTATTTAATAGCATGTGAGAGATGAAAAGACATAATCTTGAAAATGCCGGGGGATGAATTCTTGTAAAGTAACTGCTTGTCGTGGGCTTTGCACGGATTTACCTTCAAGAGATAGTATTGCTACTTCAGTTCTAGGCTTCATCACCTTCGTTGGCCTTTTTACTGCACAATGTGTCTTTGGACTCTCCTTTGCATGTACATTGTATTTTGCTTTATGATTCTTTCGTCGAGTCACAAGGGTCCATCATTCTTCATTTGTAATTGAAGGTTCATCTTTATAAGCATGTTCATCCCTATGAGGGTCGTCATCAGATATCTCAAGAATTGGTACTGGGGGGAAAGATACCTTTACCTCAATGGGCTCAAATGAACCAAATTGAAGGGAAAGAAAAGTAGAAGTGGTTGTTGAGGCCACCATGGCAAAATTAGAAGTCACAACTTCATCATCAAATGTGATCTTTCCTTGGTAGGCTAGCTCCATAATTTTATCTTTCAACACAAAACATTGTTCTATAGGGTGGCCTATGAGGCGATGATACTTGCAATACTTAGGGTCATTTGTTTGGTCAGCTTCTTCAGGATGCTTCATCTCTGGTAGCTCAATCAACTTCAACTCAAGTAAATGATCCAACATATTGGAGATATCGGAATCAGGGAATGGATATTGTTTTTCTTGCATCTCTTGTAATGTTGGTCTTCTTCTTCCTTTATCTTGAGTGAAAGTAGGCATTTGTTCTTTCATCTTGGGCTTAATCGGAACTTTGAGAGGAGCAGTAGTTACAATCAAAGACTGCTTATTTTCCGGTTTAGGAGGGAATTTGCCCCCTTTGCGAGTATCTTGTCTTTCTCTCCCCTTACGGGGTTCTTGAATAGGGGGACCTTGGTGGCCATTGGAGGCAATACTAAGCTCCATGTCATGAGCACGTGTTTCTAATTCTTCAAATGTTTTAGGCTTTATTCCTTGAAGAATATAGCTTATATCCCAATTCATTCCTTGAATGCACATCTCAATTGCAGACGCCTCTAATAATTGATCCTTGCAGTTGAAACTAAGATTCCTCCACCGCTGAATGTAATCAATGACAGGCTCTTCTTTCCATTGCTTTGAATTGGTGAGTTCTATCATGCTAACAGTACGTCGAGTACTATAGAAACAGTTTAGGAATTCTCGCTCCATTTGATTCCAACTATCAATGGAGCCAGGTGCTAGATCGGTATACCAATCAAATGCATTTCCCTTCAAAGAGTGAACAAATTGCTTGACCATGAGATCCCTATAAGTTCCAGCATTGTTACAAGTTTCCACAAAATGGGCTACATGTTGCTTTGGATTGCCTTTACCCTCAAATTGTTGGAACTTCGGTGGCTGATAGTTTTGAGGCATCCTCAAGAGATCTATCCTTTGAGTGTATGGTTTAGCATAGGCAATGGATGCTTGACTTCCGCCCCCAACTTGATCTTTGATAGCTTCCTTGATTAACTCCTTGAGCTAGTCAGGAGAGATAGACCCATCTGTAGAGAAATTGAGATCCTTTGTTAAACTCTCGGGTTTGTCATTATGGGTTTGGTTTGGCCTAGAGCTTTCATCTTCGCGATTCAATCTAGATGTATTCCCCATCTTATCCATTAGAAGAGTTATTTGTGCGTCTCTCAATGCTTCCCTTTCTTTCATAGACTTCATTAATTCTTCTAAAGTCTGAGCTATAGTCGAGACTTGTTCCTCCAAAGATGTTGTGTTAGTCATCATGACTGGCATGGCAGATGAACTAACAGAACGAGGAGAATCCATAAGCTTGGAAGTAGGGATATCTTCTGAAAAGGAGAACTCAGAGCCGTCAGGTGATTTGTTCTCTTCTTCAGCTATTGGAACTTCTTGGATTGATTCCGAAGTTTGAGACAAAGCTGGTTGAGACAACATTTGTTTGACAAGACCAGCTACATCTTTGCTTGCCCTTTGCGTAGACGAAGCTGTTCGCGACTTCTAAGCTTTAGGAGTGTTGGAAACAAGTGAGGGCCGAGATATGGGTGTTGTTTGAGCATAAACCTTTGCAAGAGCCTTTGTTCTTCCCCTTGTCATAGGTCCAGCATAGGTAGTGTCAAAACTAGATGAAGAGTTTGAATCCATTATAGGATCAAGTTCACTTGTTCCAAAAAGAGGGTTGTTGATTTGAATATTCTTTGAAGCCATAGGACTTCAAATGATATGACAAATTGATGAAGAAGAGATGAGAGGCAGAGATGGTCCCACCGGGCGTGCCAAAAATTTGTAAACACAAATTTCTCAATTGAAGAAAAATCAAACAAATTGAAAAAAAATGAGTTCTACAAATATATTTTTTATATTAATCAAGTAATGAGTTCAATCTCAGTTTTGACAAATGCTCCTCCGATTCTATCTTCTTTATGGTCTTGACTCAAACGCGAAATTCTCTTCAATTTGGTTGAAAGATGGATCAAATGGTCTTCACAACGAATCTCTGGCTTTAAGCGCGTTAGAGATTTGTTGTCCTTCAAGTTCTTCAAGCCCTTCGAATGTTCTTCAAGTTCTTCAAATGTTCTTCAAAGATTCTTGAGACAGAATTTCTCTAGAGCTTGGGTCTCTTGAAAACTTCCTCCTAAAATGAGAGGGGATGTCCTCTATTTATAGTGATTTTGGAGGATAAGCCCCACTTTGAGTTGATATGCTTGAAAGTATGTAGTAGACTTTTGATTGGCCCAAATTCTTCTTAGAGATAATTATCTCTATTTATCTATATCATATTTTGATAAAGATAATAATCAACAAAGATAAATCATTATCTCTATTTAGTTTATTTTAATAAAGATAATTATCCATAAATTTTGAATAGGAAGTTTATCTTTATTTTGTGGGCCAAATGACATGTGACAAATTTTGATATGCCAGTGTGATGTCAATTTGGATGACACATGTCATCATCTAATTTAATTAATTTAAAGACATTAATTTAGAATTTGCCACTAAACTTTGATGTGGCATTTTATAATTGGCTTAAAATTTTGCCTCTTACAGATACCGTGTAAATTTACACTGGTATTGTAATTATGGAAGGAAATGCAAAATTTGAGGGTGATTTTTTGAGACTATTGGCCAAAATTTGGCATTTAGCCCATTTTACATGGGTTGATGGATGTGCTCTAAAGATCATATATTGATAAATATCATATAGAGGCCTTTTTGGTAATTTGTAGCCAAAACAACAATTTTAGAACAATATTTTCAAATGCACACTTGTGATGTCAATAAAATTCAAGATTTTTTTTTAAAAAATTTTGTTTGATTTAAGTTTCTTAATGATAACTCTGAAAAAAATTCTTGGAACTTGCTATTGCTTCGATCATTCAACATACTTTTGATGCATTTCTATTGCTAAACTTGCTATTCTCCAAGTTTTTATTGAACATGTAAATAAAAGAAAAATGTTTTAAGGCATCAGCATGTGTTGTCTAAAATATAAATGTATTGCATGTTTGTTTATTCAAATAGATTCGGCTTTAACAAAAGGTCAAGATGGAAAATTTCCATAGTTTTAAAAACCGAACCGGACCGGACCGGACGGTCCGACCGGTTCAACCGGGAAAACCGGTGCAGTCCGGTTCGGTTAAATACCTTAAAACCGGTCAATAACTGGTTAAAAACCTGAAAACTGGAAAACCGGTCAAAAACCGGGAAAAACCGGAAATTTTGGAAAAAACGGTTTTATTCTCGGTTCGGTTTTTAAAACCATGACAATTTCTATTAATTAGGATTTAGGACTACATGCCAATGAAAAATTTATTTTTTTCTTAAAATATGTTAATTTACGTTAGTTAGTACTGTATTTGCAATACACGTATAAAATCGTATTACTTGTACTTCATACATCCTGTGCCTATATAAATGTTATCTATTATACAAGTTTATACACATAATATATATATATATATATATATATATATATATATATATATATATATATATATATATATATATATATAGACTATACAATTTAATCATTCTCAAGACTCTTTGTCTTTATATTCTTTAAAAAATAAAATCTTGGATTAATCCTCATATAACTTGTAGTTTGTCACTTGACTTATATCCTTAATGCACTATAACAAATAAGCTATTTTGCTATTTTGTGGTGGTCAAAATTTGTTGCTAAAACATACAAGTCTCCCTCCCCCACTTACAATATATTGCAAAAAAAAATACTAAACAGATATCTTAAAGTTAAAGGATTTAAATTTTTTAATTTTTATAATATAATAAAAGAGAATTACCCAAAATGATTAAATAAAATAAAAATTTTAAATTAGTGAATGTGAAAGCAAAGCATGCCAATAAAGAAGTGAAACACATTTGGTAGTGGGTTCGTATGCCTTGCCAAAGGCATCATGATCACACACATGCAAGAAAAACAAAAGAAAGCTATATTGGACTTTTCCAACCTCCTAAACGAAAAGTCCTAGTTAAAATGAATTCCACCAAAAAAAGAAAAAAGAAAAGAAGAAGAAGAAAAAGAAGCTTGTTTCTTGCTTAAGATTTCATTTCCTATTAATTCCTGCGTCCTGTACACAAAACCTTTATGCACTTCCCTCTCACTTTGAATAAAAAACACATTTTCTCTTTAATAGCTACTGAAGAGGAATAAAAATGAATATGACGGATCTACATGGTTGATGTGACGACATAAGAATGACGGATCATATTTAACATGGCCAAGGAGGACGGATCCACAGTGGACGGACGAGTATGATGCAGTGGTCATCCTTCCAGGGTTGTCTCCAAGAAACCTTAAATAGGATTCACGCTATATAATTAGGGCTGATGTGACCTTGCTTGATCTCCACGTAAACGTGTTCTTGCATCACATGTTTAGCCTTGATCAAAGGACTCCTATGAGGAAAAGAACTCTAGAAGGTATCCAAAAGGAAAGAGTTCCAATTCTAGAAGGAAAGGACTTCATGGTCAAGGTATGGATGCTAACCCTACACCACTATAAATACTCCAAAACCCTCATAAATCAAGGGACGTATTATTAACTCGACTCTGGCACTTTAGGGTTGTGAAAAAACTCTAATTTGACCTTCAGAGGGTTTTTGGCCGGCACCACACCGGTGCTCTCTGTTAGGTCTTTTTTTTTTGTAGGTGTTGTTTCGATTTGGGAGTGCGTGCAGCTTACTGGGTGATTCTTTCTATATCATCAGTTGGCGCCGTCTGTGGGGAGATTATTAGCACTTGAGGGTAATTAGCCTTTGCTTTATCACTAAGACAAAAAGTTGCATGGTACTCACTCGATCAATGGCAACAACCAATAATCAAGGTGACGAACCACACGCCACAACTCAAGAAAGGAAAGTCCAAACCCTTGCGGCGGTAGTTGAGCGCTTAACCAAGCAGAATCATGATTTAGAAGAGCAACTGCGGCAAAGGAATGCACACCCAAGCGCACCAGAGGAAGACTAGGAAGATGCTAGCGCGGATGAGAGGAACGCGGAAGGGCCTGGGGGTAGCAACGCTCCAAGTAGACCAGAGCAGCAAGACACCAACTGGCCATCCATCTCGGACACCTTACCAACTCACATAGCAGCTGAGATGCAGGAGATGAGGGAGCGGATGGATGTGATGATGAACGCCCTTAGAGGTCGAATCCCCAGCGACCTGGATGACCTAGTCCATAGAACATATTCGCCTTTCATAGCGCTCGTAAGTTCATGCCCCTTTCCCCCAAAATTTCGTATGCTTTAGGTGGAGAATTACGACGGATCTAAGGACCCATTGGATCACTTGGAATCTTTCAAGACCCTAATACATCTTCAGGGCATACTGGATGAAATCATGTGTAGGGTTTTTCCCACCACATTGAAAGGACCTGCGAGGGACTGGTATAGTAGGCTGACACCTAATTCCATCGGCACTTTTAAGGAATTAGGCGCACAGTTCGTATCACACTTTATCGGGAGTCACCGACATAAGAAGTCTACCGCGTGTCTGATGAACATTAGATAATGAGAGGACGAGACTCTAAGATCATATATAGCCTGCTTTAACAAGGAAGCCCTCTTAATAGACGAGGCAGATGACAAGATACTTGTAGCAGCATTCACGAACGGGCTGCGGAAGGGTAAGTTCCTGTTTTCTCTGTATAAGAATGACCCAAAGACTATGTCTGAAGTATTTTAAAGGGCAAAGAAGTACATGAACGCAGAGGATGCCTTGTTGGCCTGAGAGGAAAAACCTAGAAAAAGGGAAAGGCAGGAAGATACATGACCGGATAAGGGACGAAAAATGGCAGGAACATGAGAGCGACAGGAAGATCGACGACCCAAACCGCCCGCGGGAAGATTCACGAACTTCACTCGTCTCACAGCCCCAATCGACCAGGTGTTAATGCAGATCAAAGATGAAGGAACCCTGATGTTTCCTAGCAAGCTGAAGGGAGATTCGAACAAAAGGCCAAAAGACAGATACTGCCGTTTTCATGGCAATCATGGCCATGATACGACGAATTGTTATGACTTGATACAGCAAATTGAAGCCCTCATTAGGCAAGGGAGGTTGCAGAGGTTTGTGAGGAAGGAGAGAATGGATCAACTCTAGGAACAAAATCTCCGACGGGAGAACGAGCGTCCCAGACCACCTGTAGGAGACATATGGATGATTGTAGGGGCAATGCTTCTGCAGGGTCGTCCAAAAAGGCCAGAAAAACCTATTTGCGGTTGGTTCAAAGCGTCCAGTTAACAGGTTCCTTACCGAAAATGACGCGATATGATTATCCCAACATCGGGTTTTCGGAAGAAGATGCGCGATGCCTTCACCACCCGCATGACGACGCGCTAGTCGTCAGTATACGGGTAGGGGACTACAACATGCATCGAGTTTTGGCGGACAACGGCAGCTCAATGGATATCCTCTACCACCCCACGTTCCAGCAAATGGGGATTGGTAGAGAACGACTGGTCCCAACGAATGCACCCCTTGTTGGCTTCGGAGGGACACGGGTCTACCCTTTGGGCGTTGTCACGTTGTCTGTGACGGTCGAGGATTACCTACAGCAAATAACCAAGGATGTAGCTTTTCTTGTGGTCGACTGCTTTTCTGCTTATAATGCCATCCTCGGACGGCCCACTCTCAATGCATGGAAGGTTGTTACCTTGACCTACCATCTAATGGTCAAATTCCCCACCGAATACGGAGTTGGAGAGTTGCGTGAAAATCAGGTGGCTGCACGGGAATGCTACATCGCCATGATGGAAATGGATGACCACCTACAAGCAATGAGCATTGAGGAACAGCGGATGGTGGCAAAACCGGTGGAAGAGTTAGAAGAAGTACACCTGGATGATTCTAGGCTCGAACGAACCACAAGAATTGGCACCTTGGCCATCCAAACAGTCCGACAAGCGCTCGCATTATTCCTCAAGGAAAACCAAGATGTTTTTGCATGGAGTCACGAGGACATGCCCAGGATAGACCCGACGGTCATAGTTCACAGGTTGAACGTGTCACCCTCTTTCTCTCCTGTTCGACAAAAGAAACGAGTGTTCGCCCCTGAATGAGATCCAACCATAGCAGAAGAAGTACAGAAGCTACAAGAAGCAGACTTCATACGCGAGGTGTACTAGCCTGATTGGTTGGCAAATGTAGTAATGGTCAAGAAGGCCAATGGGAAGTGGAGAATGTGTGTTGACTTCACAGATCTGAATAGGGCCTGCCCTAAGGATAGTTATCCACTTCCACATATTGACACCCTGGTAGACTCCACCGCAGGACATGAACTTTTGAGCTTCATGGATGCCTTCTCCGGCTACAACCAAATTAAATTGGATAAGGTTGATCAGGAGAAAACCTCGTTCGTAACGAGTCAGAGGCTTTTCTGCTACAAGGTAATGCCTTTCGGGCTTAAAAATGTAGGAGCCATATATCAGAGATTGATGAACAAGATGTTCACACACCAAATTGGTAGAAACGTGCAGGTTTACGTAGATGATATGTTGGTAAAAAGTGTGCGGGAGTCCGATCACTTGAGGGACCTCTAGGAGACTTTCGATACTCTTCGGTCATACAAAATGAAGCTGAATCTAAACAAATGCGCGTTCGGAGTAACCGTAGGAAAATTCTTGGGATTCATGGTATCCCAGAGGGGTATTAAAGTCAACCCAGAGAAGGTAAAGGCGATCATGGAACTATCTCCTCCAAGGATGGTAAAGGAAGTACAAAGCTTGACCGGCAAGATAGTAGCCTTGAACAGATTCGTATCAAGAGCAACGAAAAAATGCCTCTCTTTCTTCCACACACTACAAAGATCTTTTGAATGGATAGATGAGTGCCAAAAGGCATTTAAAGAGTTAAAGGTGTATCTCTCTGCTCTGCTGTTGCTTAGCCTCTCTATGCCGGGTGAAGAATTATTCTTGTACCTTGCCGTCCCCTCAGTAGCAGTCAGTGCAGCTCTTATTAGAGAAGAAGGTAAGGTACAAAAATCCATGTACTTTATAAGCCGGGCATTGAGAAGAGTAGAAGAGAGGTACCCCTAGATGGAAAGACTCGCATTTGCTCTAGTAACCATAGCTCGAAAACTCAAACCGTACTTTCAAGCGCATACCATAAATGTCCTGACAGATAAACCCTTACGAAGAGCAATGAGAAGTCCCGAAGCTTCTGGACGGATGGCACTATGGGCGATTGAGCTGAGTGAGTTCGGTATCCGATACCAACCACGGGCAACCGTGAAAGGACAGATATTGGCAGACTTCATTCCTAAATTCACTATCACAAAAGACCAGGAGGTAGAAGAGACGCCCGTATGGAGAGTCCATACAGACGGATCTTCCAATAAACATGCTGGAGGTGTTAGAGTTGTACTCCACACCCCGGAGGGAGACAAAATCGAATGCATGATCTATCTGGACTTTGCTACTACCAACAATAAGGCAGAATACGAGGCCTTGGTAGCAGGATTGGACCTTACGATAGCAGCAGGAGCTAAGAGTGTGGTCGTCTACTCCGATTCTCAAATCGTGACCAATCAGGTTAATGGGAGCTATGACTACAAGAATGAAAGGATGAAAAGGTATCTTGAGGAAGTGAAGGGTCGAACGAATAACCTCCAAATCAAGATGATTCAAATCCCAAGGGAGGAGAACCAAGAAGCTGATCGACTCTTAAAGGCAGCTTCGGCCAAACCCATGAACATCCTTAAATAGGTACTGTCCTTCGTCCAACCCTCATCATTATTAGATGATATTAGCATGCAGGAGGTAAGCAATCAGTGCTGTTGGATGGCTCCAATAATGGCGTATCTCAAGGAAGGCAAGCTACCCGATAACAAAGAGGACGTAAGAAAGTTGAAGGTTAAAGCTGCCCGGTTCGTTTTGATTAAAGATGTCCTATACAAAAGAGGTTTCTCTCGACAATATCTAAGATGCCTCAGCCACGAAGAAGCGGACTACGTGATAAGGGAGGTCTATGAAGGAGTTTGTGGAAACCATTCTGGATCGAGGTTTTAGTGTACAAGCTACTTCGAGCAGGATACTACTGGCCAACTATGCAGAAGGATGCCTACACATATGTTAGAGTTTGCGACAAGTGCCAATAATTTAGAAATTTCATAAGACAACCAACGGAAGAACTCACCCCTATGACGGCCCCATGGCTGTTTGCACAATGGGGGTTAGACATCATGAGTCCGTTCCCGACGGCGGTAAGGCAGCTAAAGTTCTTAGTGGTTGGTATTGACTACTTCACCAAATAGGTGGAAGCAGAGGCTCTGGCCACTATCACGGAGAAGAATATCCATAGTTTTGTGTGGAGAAGTATTATTTACAGATATGGAATTCCGAGGGTGCTAGTTTCGGACAACATGAAACAATTCGACAACGACGCATTCAGAGACTTTTGTTCCTAGCTTAGGATCAAGAATCACTACTCATCACTAGCTCACCCACAGGCCAACGGACAGGTTGAAGTCACGAACCGGTCCTTGCTTAAGATTTTCAAGACCCGGCTCGAGGGGGCAAAGGGCATATGGCCAGACGAATTACCAAGTGTTTTATGGGCGTACAGGACAACGGCGAGAACACCAACAGGGGAAATATCGTTTCGATTGGCATATGGTAGTGAGGCTCTCATACCGGCAAAGGTAGGGTTAACAAGCTACCGTGTGGAGAACTACGACAAGAGCAAAAATGATGAAGGTTTATGTTTACGGCTCGACCTTGTGGATGAAGTTAGTGCCACAGCTGCACAGAGATTAGCACGATACCAAGACCTAATGCCAAAGCATTACAATTCCAAGGTTAGGCATAGGGATTTCCAGGTGGGAGATCTGGTATTCAGAAAAGTACTCGGCGCTACAAAGGATGCCTCCCAAGGGAAACTAGGTCCTAACTGGGAAGGACTATACAAGATCATTTCATGGCATAGGAAGGGAATGTACTACTTAGAGACATTAAACGGAAGAAAGCTGAGCCATCTATGGAACACGAAGCACCTGAAAAAATACTACCAGTAGACAAAGGGCAAAGACAACAGCAATATTTACCTTCTCATTTCCTGTTTATTTTTGGATAGTCATAATTTTTACTTCCTAAAGCCAAAGTTTTTTATTTTCTATGAACAATATAGTAATAAGAGGAGTTTTATTTAGAATGTATGGAATATGTTTTTCTTAAAATCTACCAAGTCCACATAGTGGACGGATCATCCAAAAGGATGAAAAATTATCAAGTCCACACAGTGGACGGATCATCCAAAAAGGATGAAAATGTGTTAAGTCCATATAGTGGACGGGTCATCCAAGAAGGGTGAAAGATTATCAAGTCCACATAGTGGACGGATCATCCAAGAAGGATGAAAAATATACTAAGTCCACATAGTGGATGGATCATCCGAAAAGGATGAAAAATATACAAAGTCCACATAGTGGATGGATCATCCAAAAAGGATGAAAATGTAATAAGTCCACATAGTGGACGGTTCAACCAAGAAGGATGAAAAATGTACCAAGTCCACATAGTGGACGGATCATCCAAAAGGATGAAAATTATCATGTCCACACAGTGGACAGATCATCCAAAAAGGATGAAAATTATCAGGTCCAAACAGTGGACGAATCATCTAAAAAGATGAAAATGCATCAAGTTCACCTAGTGGACGGATCATCGAAAGAAAGATAAAAATATATATTGAATCCACATAATGAACGGATTGCCTGATGAAAAATAAAAAACCAACAAGATCATAAAAAGAGACAGCCATACATATCACCAAAACAAAGTTAACAAAAGGCAACAGTTGAAACTGAATAAATTGTTTTTGTTCACCACAAAATATACATATCAATCCTGAACCACAACGGTATCCTCATTGGCCTCAGGACCTTCTGGCAACGGCTGGCGGGTATCGACTTTGACGGCTTCTTTTTCATCAACCTTTGTGACCCCGTCGTCACTAGGACCTTCACCAAAAAGCTCATCCGTCCCTTTAGAGTCGATGGGGCGAGCAGGGGTTTGGGCCTCGGCGTCTATACTTATGTGAGCCAGGTTCAACTCAGGAAATGAGGCCTTCACCTAACGGAGACAATCGTCAAACTCGTCACCAAAGAAAGAGCCAAGCTCGGCCAGAAGGGAGTCGGAGTCGCGGTATTCCTTAACAGCATCAAATTTTGCTTGGCGAATGTTGTCGTCGTTAGCTTTTACCATCCCCCTCAGCAACTCTACCTCTTTCTCCAAGTTCTCACAGGCCAGCTCGGATTTTTTAGTTTTTCTTCATGACGAATCCTCCAAAGTTTTAACTCGTCAAGTTCTTTCGCCGTCGCCTTCGCCTTTGCACGAACGCGCTCAAGTGCTCTCTCTTGGGCAAGACAACGGTCCATGAAGCCTTTGGCCATAAGGACCCCCTGTAGAAGAAATCAATATGTTAGTTCAAAGTATAAAGGAACAAAACGAAGCAAATATACGACGGGTAATGACCTGAGTTAAGCTGAACAAACAAGTCTCCCCCATAGCTTCAGTAGCATGGTTCCCGAGATCCTCATAGTCTTCCTCCGTGATAATAGACCCAATTCGACAGAGAGCATACTGGGGATCTTCTTGGAGCAGGACGGGCAGTTTTTCCTTGACGGGGTCAAGGTTGGTCATCAGACCCTTGCCTTTACCTATCCCCAGCTTAGGAGGCAACCTTACCACGCCGGATCCCTAACCGGCATGTAATCCCATCACCAGCTTTTGTTTTTTACTATGACGGTCCCACTTTTTCAGTGGAAGGTCTCTTTGAAGCCAGAAGAGATGGACCCGTCCTAGGAGGAAGATCGCCTCCTTGTTTTTTCTTGGCTGCCTGCTGTTTGATGATGACCCTTCTCCTTGCATCGTCCATTTCTGCAAAAGAAGACGGTTAAAAATATTGGTCAAATTTAAAATAATGACGGAAGGATTAAAAACTTATGTTTGCACACTCCTGCGTCGTATCG
This sequence comes from Castanea sativa, assembly GCF_040712315.1. NCBI lineage: Eukaryota > Viridiplantae > Streptophyta > Magnoliopsida > Fagales > Fagaceae > Castanea > Castanea sativa. Next base: position 24,231,860 of record NC_134019.1, on the reverse strand, counting down.
GCGGGCTGCACTTGTCGGTTCTGGATCATCACAATACCAATGCAGCGTGTCTAAGGTGATGAGCTTTGTCCAAGTTCTCTTTGACAACTTAGTGGTTTGAAATATTTTCTCCAGAAAGCCGAATTGCTCGGTTGTAATGGGTGGATGGTCCTTCGTTGAAAAAATCAATGGCTATGAATAATTCCATGAAAAAGAAGGGGTGAACGGTTAAGAATAAGACGGGCTCATACCGGACGGGGGCATTATCCCCCAAGTCTTATCTACTGGCATGTGTTCATCGTCACCTGGACGACTCATCCAGTTATCTCCCCGAAGGAAGAAGTATCGACCCTTCCAGTTACGATTGGAGTCTGGGGTCTCAGACACTAGCTTAAGCACCGGACTCCTCGGCACAAAGCTATACATGCCTTTCGACTTGGTAATCTCAGACGGACGGTAACAATGGAAGAACTCTTCAACTGTTAACCGTCTCGCCTCATCAGACATTACACCATACAAAACCTCGACGCTCAGGAAAACCCTCCAAGCATTTGGTGAGATCTAAGTGATAGCCAAACCCAAGTATTGAAGAAGACGACGGTGTAAGGCACTCAGAGGAAAGCGCAGGCCAGCTTTTAGCATCTGCTCGAAACACCGACGTCTTCAAGACCGTCGTAATAACATCTCTTTGACTTTAAGGGTAGACGAATGGGTATGGTGTCGGGTATTTGGTACTTTTGCCTTAGTGTATTGAAGTGCGCTGGCTTGATAGAGGAAACGAACTCGTTCACCGTCCACAAGGGAAGCAAGACGAATTCTCTGAAACAATCAGGGCCTATAATGGACTGGATTGGTGGATCTATACCATCTTAGTCATCGGTCGAGTCATACTCTGACCCGTCCTCATCCTGCCCTTCATCTTCCATATGGGAAGGAGAGCTGGCTGACGGTTCTTTCTCCTCGCTGGAGGTGTTTTGGTCTGCTTGACCTGACGGGAACACCTCTTTGTAGCCCGCTCTCTTGCGGACATAAGACTGACTACTTGACACCTCACTAGACATTTGACACCTACAGATGACGGGTAAAGGAAACCTAAGACTCTAGATCTGTATTGACTACGGACCAACATGCGAAATAAAGAACAGAAACTAAGTAAAGAAGGTACTCACAGGTGGATGGCAAAGAAATGTGACGAACGAGTTAAGAGGACGACGAATCTCAACTTCTAGAGGCGACGGATCACACAATGTGGACGGTTGCGCTCTGATCAGCAGAAAATTTTCCAAAGTGTAAAAATGAAAACGGTGGACAGTATATATAGAGGGAACGATGCGGTAAACGAAAGGGCTCATTGATTCCAACAAACAACCAGTAGAGTACCACCACGTGTCCCTGGCGCATTTATGATACTGTTCTAGCCTGTCTGTCAAAACACACCTTTCGAGTGTCAAAATTAACTATCATTCCATGAAACTGCAGAGGTAAGTTGACGGTCTCAAGAAATAAGGGGGCAACTGAAGAGCAATAAAAATGAACATGACGGATCTACATGGTTGATGTGACGACAAAAGGATGACGGATCATATTTAACATGGCCAAGGAGGACGGATGCACAGTGGATGGACGAGTATGATGCAGTGGTCATCCTTCTAGGGTTGTCTCCAAGAAACCTTAAATAGGATTCACGATATATAATTAGGGCTGATGTGGCCTTGCTTGATCTCCATGTGAACGTGTATAAGAGGAATTCTTGCATCATACGTTTAGCCTTGATCAAAGGACTCTTATGAGGAAAAGAACTCTAGAAGGTATCCAAAAGGAAAGAGTTCCAATTCTAGAAGGAAAGGACTTCATGGTCAAGGCATCGATGCTAACCCTACACCAGTATAAATACTCTAAAACCCTCATAAATCAATGGACGTATTATTAACTTGACTCTGGCACTTTACGGTTGTAAAAAAACTCTAATTTGACCTTTAGAGGGTTTTTGGCCAGCACTACACCGGTGCTCTTTGTTAGGTCTTTTCTTTTCTTTTTGTAGGTGTTGTTTCGATTTAGGAGTGCGTGTAGCTTGCTGGTGATTCTTTCGACATCATCAGCTACCAAAGTCATGGCATACTTGTTAGATAAAAAGCTATCCGCAGTGTTTGGAGTCCTGTTAAAAATTGTAATTGCATTGATTCCCTTATCCCATTTTGCTGTGTTTGCTTTTGCTAACTCCACAACTTCTTTGGTGGCTGCTGTTGCTGCTAGAGACGTAGGAAAGGAATGGAAGGAAGCGGAAGCTCTTCTTAATTGGAGAGCTAGTCTTGACAACCAAAGCCAAACTCTCCTATCTTTTGGGGGAAAGGCAGCCCCTGCAAATGGGTTGGAATTCGTTGTGACGAGGCAGGAAGTCTCACCGGTCTAAACCTTTCGAGTTTTGGTTTGATAGGTACGCTTTCCAACCTCAGTTTGTCATCCTTTCCCGACCTCCTCGCCATTGATCTATCAAGGAATTCTCTTTATGGAAATATTCCTGACCAAATTGGTAACATTTCCAAACTCACCCTTCTCAACTTGGCTCACATTGATCTTTCCGAAACTATTACTTCAAGCATTGGTAGACTCTCTAGACTCTCCTATCTTGATTTTTCTAGCAATCAGCTTTCTGGAAGAATTCCATCCGAGATAGGCCTATTGAGGGCTCTACTTTCCCTTGCATTGGACACAAATAGTCTCATAGGATCCATTCCAACTTCTATAGGAAACTTGGGTAACTTGTATGAGCTTGCCCTTTACGACAACAAACTTTCTGGTTCAATTCCAACCACTATTGGAAACTTGACTAAGCTCATCAATTTGAAATTGATGATGAACAAACTAAGCGGTTCCATTCCACATGAAATTAATAATCTGACCAATTTGAGAAATTTGGTACTAGGTAGCAACGAATTTACTGGCCATTTATCTCAATATATATGCCATGCTGGATCACTTGTACATTTTTCCGTAAGCAATAACCATTTTACAGGTCCTATCACAAAAGGTTTGAAAAACTGCACTACTCTAATCGGGATTAGGCTTGATGGAAACCAACTAGTGGGAAATATAAGTGAGGATTTCAGCATTTACCCGAACTTGATCTACATGGACTTCAGTTATAATAATTTTTATGGTGAGCTTTCATCGAAGTGGGGGCAGTGCCAAAATTTGACAAGCCTAAAAGTCTCCAACAACAAAATTTCAGGCAATATACCTCCCGAGCTTAGTGGGGCAACTCAGCTAGTAGAGCTTGATCTCTCATCAAATCATCTAATGGGAAAGATTCCAAAGGAACTAAGGCGCCTAAAGTCATTGATCACACTTCTGTTGAGTGATAACCAAATTTCAGGTAAAATTCCTTCAGAAATTGGAATGCTATCTAGAATGAAAAATTTGAACCTAGCGGGAAACAATCTAAGTGGTTTGATTCCCAAAGAACTTGGGGATTGCTGAAATTTACTATTCTTAAATATGAGTAGAAATCTACTTGAGGGAAGTATTATTTCTGAAATAGGTAGACTTAATTCTCTTGAAAATCTTGATCTGAGCATCAACGCCTTGATAGGAAAGATACCACCACAGCTTGGAGACTTGCCACGGTTAGAAATATTGAACATTTCTCACAATAATCTCTCTGGTTCCATCCCATCAACTTTTCCTGATATTTCAAGCTTGACATCTATTGATATATCCTACAATGACCTAGAGGGTCCTATTCCCAACATAAAAGCCTTTCGCGATGCTCCAAATGAAGCATTTCATAATAACAAGGGCTTGTGCGGTAATGTCACTGGTTTGAAGGCCTGCTCACAAATGATTCATAATCCTTTACATAGAAAGGGTAACAATTATGTGATAATAATTTTAGTCTCTATTTTGGGCACTTTGTTTCTTATATTTATCACATTCAAAGTTTCACATATTTGTAGCCAAAGAGTGATGAAGATAGAAAACAAGCTAACAAGCACACAAAATGATGATCTTTTTGCAATATGGAGCTTTGATGGGAAAATGGTGTGCGAAAACATCATCGAAGCCACAGAGGATTCCAGTTCCAAATATTGCATTGGACTAGGAGGGTATGGAAGTGTTTACAAAGTTGAGTTGCCAACAAGTCAAGTTGTTGCTGTGAAGAAACTTCACTCATTGCCTAATGGTGAGACATCCAATCAAAAAGACTTCATAAGCGAAATTCATGCCTTAACTGAAATAAGACATCGGAATATTGTGAAGCTATATGGTTTTTGTGCACATCCACGACACTCACTTTTGGTTTATGAGTTTTTGGAAGGAGGAAGCTTGGTACAGTTACTAAACAATGAGGAATGAGCAAAAACATTTGAGTGGATTAAGAGAGTGAATGTTATCAAAGGTGTGGCAAATGCTTTATCTTATATGCACCATGATTGCTCAACTCCTATCATTCATCGTGATATATCAAGTAAGAATGTTTTACTAGATATAGAGTATGAGGCTCATATATCTGACTTTGGCATTGCTAGGCTTTTGAAGCCCGATTCTTCCAACTGGACTACACTTGCTGGCACCTATGGATACATGGCTCCAGGTTAGTCACTTTTTGTTATCTATGATCTAACTATAACAATTTGTTATAAATATTTTTTATGTCATAGAAATTGGTATTTTGTAATCACAGATCTATGTTTAGTGTGATTTGAAATTCTTCCCAATCAAACCAACAAGATAATAAGAATTGTTTACTTATCCTTACAGTTTGTTAAATCTAGTTTAGCTCATGTCAAATGATGGTTGAAGCCATTAACCAAGGAAGTTTAATATAATTGAAAATTTACAAGACTTAACTAGAAATCGTTGAATCGAATTAAAATCATTTGTCTCATCCTTAAGTAAAAGATTGTATAAATATAAATATATAAATATATATATATATATATATTTTTCATTACTGAAATATTAAAAATGGATTGAGTCCAACTAATTAGAGTCGCGTGATTTGACCAATAAATTAATGGATGAGGAGCAGTTGATTTTATAATGCCCAAATTAAGATATTCTTAAAACAATTTTGATTTGGTTTTTGTTTGTTGTTTTTTGTTTGTTTGTTTGTTTTTTTTTTTTTTTTTTTTTTTTTTTTTTTTTTTTTTTGCTTTTGCTTTTGCATGGACTAAATTCAGGTAGTGACTATATCACATTTTGTTACCATGGCTATTTTTTTTTTTTTTTTTTTAATTACAGAGCTTGCATATACAATGGAAATTAATACAAAGTGCGATGTATATAGCTTTGGAGTGTTGACTTTAGAAATAATCATGGGAAAGCATCCAGGTGGTCTCATCTTATCTCTATCACCATCAGCAACATTTACAACCCATAATATGCCACTGAACGATATGTTGGACCAACGCCTTTCACTTCCTACAAATCAAGTTGCAAGTGATTTGCTCCATATTGCAAATATTGCGATTGCTTGCTTGCACACTAGTGCAGAATCTCGTCCAACAATGCAACAAGTTTCTCAAGAAATATCGACTCAGAAAGCACATTTGGTAAAGCCATTGCACATTATCAAATTAGGGGAAGTGGTGACTGTCTTATAGTGGGTTTTGTTCGATCCTTTTTGTTTCCGCATGGTCGCTTTTTTAGCAAGATTGTAATGCAAGATAGAATACATACGGGGTTAAAAATTCCATCAATATAACATCATTAAGAATACCTCTTTCTAATGGAGTGAAGATTTGATGCTGTAAGTGTAGGCACGCAAAAGCTAATTTTCAAACACACAGACAACACAACTTTTCTACAGACCTAATTCTACAAGAATTTTAGGCTAGTAGGCAAGGGAAAAAGAAACTCCCTCCAAAACATTTTGTAGAATTAATTAGATTTCCCAAATTATATTTTATTCGGGCTAACTTTGTTAAACCATTACTAGATTGCCAAACCCATATTTAACATAATAATTATTAATAAATACAAATATATATATATATATATATATATATATATATATATATATATATATATATATATGTATGTGTGTGTGTATGTGTGTGTGTGTATATATATATATATATATATTAATAGGTAAAATTTAGAGAAAGTCTAATTAGAATTTCAAATTAGAATCCAATTTTCTGCCATGTGTCTTAAATTATTTATTTTTAGAGAGAGTTTTATTTCCTAATTTTAGAATCAAATGTGGGATCACATCCTAAATATTCATGTAAGTGAGTTATTAAGTACAAAAATCAAAGAGTTTAGAATAAATGAATCGTTAAGAGAATAAAATACTTCACAATAACAAAAATTAAGAAGTAATAAAAAAAAATATGAATAGTTTACATTTTATACCTAATAATATTCTTACAAGACTTTTTAAAGAGTTAATAAAATATAAGAATGATTATCAATAGTGTAGGGGCATTGGGCCCAGTAATTTACCAAGGATGGCCCAACGAAGTCTTTTGGGCTAGAAACCCAAATCCGATGACGTCAAAATGATTTTGGAGTATTTAAGTGTATCTCATAAAGAAATGCCAAGTAAAGATATGATAAACGAATGACCAAATTACGTCCGAGGAGAAGACGTGTCCTCGGATTGTTAAGCCGAGGACATAGGAAGAGAGGTTTAGGGTCCCTGGGCTATGTTATAAAGAATCCTACGACTACGGAAGTACACAGTACACGTGGAGGACAATAGAAAGAGCGGTGGAATATCTAAGGTAAAGCTGCTACCATCGCCCATACATTAAAAGCTTTGTAATTGGTACGCTGACTGCATAGATGGAAGGATGAGACCTAAGCATGGAGTTTGGAACTTGGTACCTAACCCCAGCGGGCTTTAGGGAAGAATTGATGGGACAAGTATCCGGAATCAGCATTGCAACCATGAGGTGGAAGATGATGAAGAGAAGAAGGAGAAGTATAAATAAGGGGGAAGACATACGAAGAAGAGAGAGGCTTTTTCAGTAAGAAAAAGGGCCAATAGTATATGATAATCAATAATTGTATCCAAACTTTAGGAAATACTATTATAAACTATCCTCGGATTGTGTCCGAGGAGGAACTTTCAGTCTTACTCTTGCAAACAACTCTTTATTTTGTCCCATTGGGCCCAAAGCCCGTTCTTTTCCTTGTCATCTAAACCATCCTTGAAATCTAGATTACAAACCCATCATCTACAAATTTTATTGTAAAAAAGGCCTTTCAAGCCCATTTTCTTCCAATCTTAGCTTGGGAATTTGAATTGTGTCCTTACAATTGGCACCGTCTGTGGGAATTTAGTCTTTAAGGAAGTTTAGAACATCATGGTAGGATCAGGACCCCAACGTAGCGCGGAGTCCGTAGGCTCCCAGCGTGAGGATCACTCCTTGCATCCTGATCACGGAGAGAACCGGGAAGGTAATGTACATACTACACACACCATCAGAAGTGCGAGCCATTCACAAGGAGGAAGCAGAGTTCCTTATGAGAGGAATGCCAGGGCCATGCAGAAGGAGATCCACGGCCTAAAGAGAAAATTACGTCACGAAAGGCGGAGGCGAACTCCTTCTGTCTCTGACCCCTCTTTGGAGGGATCCGAGGATGACAATTACGGGCAGAGATCCAGGACTCCCCCGGGTGAATCTTTCTCTTCCGGAGAAGACAATCTGCATGGGAGGCGTGGCAGAGACTACCCCTCTAGGGGCTTGGGAAATGACGCAATCGGTAGAGCGTTACACCAAATCTCCAGGTCACCCTTCACGCGCAGGTTGGAGGAAGGAAGGTTACCTCGGCGCTTCACACAACCGGCCTTCACTATTTACAATGGTTGGACGGATCCTGTGGAGCACGTGAGCCATTTCAGCCAAAGAATGGCAGTGCATTCCAAGAATGAGACCTTGATATGCAAGATCTTTCCTTCTGGCCTGGGGCCCGTGGCCATGAGATGGTTTGATGGCTTAAGGGCAGGCTCTATTAGTTCTTTCAAAGAGCTTACTAGAGCATTTGGTTCTCGCTTTATCACGTGTAGTAGAGTTCCTCGGCCATTGGATTCTTTATTATCTATGGCTATGAGGGAAGGGGAAACCATGAGAACGTATTCGGACAGGTATTGGGAAATGGTCAACGAGATTGACGGAGACTTCGATGATGTGGCAATAAGGACCTTCAAGGTCGGCCTACCGACGAAGCACGACTTGAGGAAGTCCTTGACGAAGAAACCTGTTAGAAGTGTACGTCGACTGATGGATCGCATCGACTAGTACAAAAGGGTTGAGGAAGATCAGCAGCAGGGAAAAGGCAAAACGAAGGTTATCCCGCAAGAAAGGAGGGATTTCAGGTCGTACAGATACAACAACAATAGGCCTGCAAGGGATTTTTCCAGGCAGGTTGGTCACATACCCTCATAGGTGGTCAACATCGTCTTCAGAGAACCAGTACAGCAGCTGTTGGAAAAAATAAGACATGAGCCTTTCTTCAAATGGCTAAATAAAATGGCAGGGGACCCTTTGAGACGCAATCAAAATCTCCATTGCCATTATCACCAGGAGAGGGGTCATACCATCGAGGATTGTCGCACTTTGTGGAATCATTTGGAACAATTGGTTAAGGAGGGAAAGCTGAAGCAGTTCCTGTACCAGCCTAATGGGCGAGGAAACCCATCAGGAGCAGCAAACCACGACGGCCCTTCGTTGAGACCTCCTCTAGGTACTATCAATGTCATTTTTGCGGCACCTGGAAGGACTGGCTCAGCTCCTTTCAGGGTAATGTCTGTGGCTCGAACATTGGCCGAAAAGTCATGGGATCAGCCGAAGAGGATTAAGGCAAGCATCCTACTAGTTCTAAGTTTCTCTGAAGAGGACAAGGTGGGGACTATCCAGCCACATGATGATGCATTGGTGGTAACCCTCAGAATAGGGGACTATGATGTAAGGAGGGTAATGGTTGATCAAGGCAGTGGCGCAGACATTATGTACCCTGACCTATTTAGAGGCTTGAAATTAAGAGTTGAAGATCTTACGGCATATGACTCACCCTTGATAAGTTTCGAAGGGAGAGCTGTCGTCCCAAATGGACAAATTAGACTGCCTGTACAATCAAGCCCAGAGGTGGTAGACGTAGATTTCATCGTGGTCGATGCTTATTCTCCCTATACAGCTATTGTAGCGAGACCTTGGCTGCATGCGTTAGGAGCTGTTTCCTCAACCTTGCATGTCAAAGTTAAATTTCATTCTGGAGACCAGGTGGTGGAGTTACTTGGGAGTCAATCTGTGGCTCGACAGTGTGTCGCAACTGCAATTCTGCGTCGACCAGAGCCAGAGTCCTCGGCCTCGGCTGACGGAGAAGCATAGCAATCAAAGTCTTTTGCCGCAGCCAAGATAGATGAAGCGGCATGTGAAGAATTGGAGAAAGTTCTCATAGACAATGACCCTGAGAAGTTCTTTCAGGTAGGAGTTCAATTGCCACAGGAAGAGAAGACGGAGCTGATTTTATTTTTAAAGAAAAATATGGATGTATTTGCTTGGAATGCGTATGAATCCCCTGGGGTTGATCCGAGCTTCATATGTCATCATTTAAAGGTCAATCCAGCTGTGGTACCGAGGAGGCAACCACCTCGGAAGTCCTCCAAAGAACATTCCGAAGCGGTAAAAGAGGAAGTGCTCAAACTCAAAAAAGTAGGTGCTATCAAAGAAGTGTTTTATCCTGAATGGTTAGCCCATACGATGGTGGTGAAAAAGAAGAATGGGAAGTGGAGAGTTTGTGTGGACTTCATAGATTTAAACAAGGCTTGCCTGAATGACTCATTCCCAATGCCTCAGATTGATCAATTGGTTGACGCTACTGTTGGACATCCTCGGATGAGTTTTCTTGATGCTTTCCAGGGTTATCACCAGATACCTTTGGCCGTTGAAGACCAGGAGAAGACTGCATTCATTACTCCTACAGGAAATTATCATTATAAGGTAATGCCCTTTGGTTTGAAAAATGCAGGGGCTACCTACCAAAGGATGATGACAAGAATGTTTGAGGCACAGCTCGGAAAAATGTTTGAGGTATATGTGGACGATATGGTGGTAAAGAGTAAGGAAGTTTCTGCGCATCTGGAAGATCTGGGCAACACTTTTCAAAAGCTAAGAAAGTATAAGTTGCGGCTCAATGCCTCTAAATGCTCTTTTGGTGTGGGATCGGGCAAGTTTCTAGGTTATATGGTGACTCACCAGGGAATTGAAGCGAATCCTACTCAGGTGAAGGCAATAAACAACTTACACCCACCTCGGAATCTTAAAGAAGTGCAGAGGCTAACAGGTATGACCGCTGCTCTCAACCGATTTATATCTCGGTCCGCGGATAGATGCAGACCTTTCTTTCAATTGTTGAATAAATGGAAGGGCTTTGAATGGACCAAGGAGTGTGCGGTGGCTTTCCAACAGCTTAAAGAGTATCTCTCGCGACCGCCCGTTATGTCTCGACCAGAAGTTGATGAAATTCTGTTTGCATATATTGCAGTGGCTAACCATGCAGTTAGTTTGGTTCTTATCCGAGACGATAATAATATCTAGAGACCGGTTTATTATGTAAGCAAGTCTCTGCATGAGGCCGAGCTGAGTTATTTGCCATTGGAGAAAGCTATCTTGGCGGTGGTCCATGCTACACGAAGACTTCCCCATTACTTCCAATCCCATACGGTTGTTGTCCTTACACAACTCCCTCTTAAATCGATTCTGCAAAGTGTGGATTATATGGGAAGAATTGCCAAATGGAGAACTGTCCTGGGAGCTTTCGCAATCAAATATATGCCTCGCACCTCTATAAAGGGGCAGGTCATCACGGATCTTGTGGCGGAATTTGCTGAGCCTTCGTTAGAAGACTATAATGAAGGATCAAGCATGGGTAAAAAATCAGTAGGCATGATTTCATGCAAAGAGCCTCCATTATGGAAAGTGCATGTTGATGGAGCAGCAAATTAGAGGGGATCTGGTATAGGGCTAGTCTTGATATCCTCGGAGGAAATTATTTTTGAGAAATCTTTGAGATTGGGATTCTCGGCCACCAACAACGAAGCAGAGTATGAGGCCGTCCTCGCAAGGATGAACATGGTTTATAGAATGGGAGGGAAGACGGTGCAAATGTTCTCAGATTCACTATTGGTGGTAGGCCAAGTAGAAGGGAAGCTAGAAGCAAGAGATTCCAGAATGCAAGGATACCTAACCAAGATCAGGTATATGCAATCTAAATTTACATCTTTTTCACTATTACATGTATCCAGATGTGGCAATACCCATGCTGACTCATTAGCCACACTCGCAACGTCCTCGGCACAAAGTCTACCACGAGTTATCCTTGTTGAAGATCTGTTGAAACCCACAGGGACGAGTGGTAACTCCACTTAAACTCTTCAAATTAGGATAGGGCCTAGTTGGATGGATCAGATAGTAACATTTCTCAGAAATGACATCCTGCCTGGAGAAAAGGCCGAAGCAGACAAAGTTCACAGAAAGGCCACTCGGTTCTGGTTATCCGAGGACCAGAAATTGTACAAACGCTCCTTTTCGGGACCATATTTGCTATGTATGCACCCCGAGGCAACAGAGCTACTTTTGGAAGAGTTACACGAAGGGATTTGCGGAAGTCACACAGGGGGAAGGTCTTTAGCTCACAGAGCCCTTACTCAGGGCTATTGGTGGCCAAATATGTAGAGGGAGGCGCAGGATTATGCGAAGAAGTGTGACCGTCAAAGATTCACTCCAAATATACATCAACCAGGAGGAGTCCTTAATCCTCTATCTAGCCCTTGGCCTTTTGCTCAATGGGGCTTAGACATTGTTGGACCCTTCCCCAAAGCAACAGGAAATAGGCGATGGCTCCTCGTCGGAACGGATTACTTCACCAAATGGGTTGAAGCCGAACCATTATCAAATATCAGAGACATGGAAGAAAAAAATTTTGTATGGAAAAATATCGTTACCAGGTTCGGCATCCCTCATACTCTCATTTCAGATAATGGTTTACAATTTGATAGCAAAGCCTTTCGGAAATACTATTGTGATCTGGGCATCACGAATAGATATTCCACTCTGGCTTATCCCCAAGGAAATGGGCAAGCTGAGGCTGTCAACAAGGTAATAATGAGGGGACTCAAAAAGAGGTTGGGTGACGCTAAGGGGAGGTGGGTAGAAGAACTGCCACATGTCTTATGGACATATCGGACTACGCCACGAAGATCCACAGGTGAAACACCCTTCTCCATGACTTATGGAGCCGAGGCAGTAATACCCTTAGAAACTGGGTTCCCAACCCTGAGGAAAAGCTCTTTTGTTCCAGATAGCAATGATGATCTATTGAGGAGAAATTTGGACTTAGTTGAGGAACGACGGGAGAACGCCATGGTTCAACTAGCTTATTATCAACATAAGCTCAAACAGGGGTATGATTCTCATGTAAAACTTCGACCTCTTGGACCTGGCGACTTGGTATTAAGGAAAGTTTTGGGCACAACGAAGAACCCTGCTTGGGGAAAATTGGGGCCCAACTGGGAAGGACCGTATCGTATTACTTCGATCGTAGGAATAGGGGCTTACAATCTGGAAGATTTGGACGAACGTGTTGTACAACGTCCCTGGAATGTAAATAATCTACGAAGGTACTATTATCAAATAAAAGGCACTTCGGCCGTTTTTTGTTAAAACTACGTTACGTTCATTGTCTTGGTATGCCTGGATCCTCGGACCACATACGTCGTCTAAATTGATATTCTTTATCAAGTGTTAAACAGAACCTAAGTTACGTCTGGTCCTAGGATCATCTACTTTGGAAAAATTAACATTTCAACTGTTTCATTTAAGTATCAAACTGAAGCTTGGTATGCCTGGATCCTTGGACCACATACCTTGTCTAAATTGATATTCTTTACCAAGTGTTAAACAGAACCTAAGTTACGTCTGGTCCTCAGATCATCTACTTTGGGAAAATTAACATTTCAACTGTTTCATTTAAGTATCAAACTGAAGCTTAGTATGCCTGGATCCTCGGACCACATACCTCGTCTAAATTGATATTCTTTACCAAGTGTTAAACAGAACTTAAGTTACGTTTGGTCCTCGGATCATCTACTTTGGGAAAATTAACATTTCAACTGTTTCATTTAAGTATCAAACTGAAGCTTGGTATGCCTGGATCCTCGGACCACATACCTCGTCTAAATTGATATTTTTTACCAAGTGTTAAACAGAACCTAAGTTACGTCTGGTCCTCGGATCATCTACTTTGGGAAAATTAACATTTCAACTGTTTCATTTAAGTATCAAACTGAAGCTTGGTATGCCTGGATCCTCGGACCACATACCTGGTCTAAATTGATATTCTTTACCAAGTGTTAAACAGAACCTAAGTTACGTCTGGTCTTCGGATCATCTACTTTGGGAAAATTAACATTTCAACTGTTTCATTTAAGTATCAAACTGAAGCTTGGTATGCCTGGATCCTCGGACCACATACCTCGTCTAAATTGATATTCTTTACCAAGTGTTAAACAGAACCTAAGTTACGTCTGGTCCTCGGATCATCTACTTTGGGAAAATTAACATTTCAACTGTTTCATTTAAGTATCAAACTGAAGCTTGGTATGCCTGGATCCTCGGACCACATACCTCGTCTAAATTGATATTCTTTACCAAGTGTTAAACAGAACCTAAGTTACGTCTGGTCCTCAGATCATCTACTTTGGAAAAATTAACATTTCAATTGTTTCATTTAAGTATCAAACTGAAGCTTGGTATGCCTGGATCCTCGGACCACATACCTCGTCTAAATTGACATTTTTTACCAAGTGTTAAAAAGAACCTAAGTTACGTCTGGTCCTCGGATCATCTACTTTGGGGAAATTAATATTTCAACTGTTTCATTTAAGTATCAAACTGAAGCTTGGTATGCCTGGATCCTCAGACCACATACCTCGTCTAAATTGATATTCTTTACTAAGTGTTAAACAGAACCTTAATTATGCCTAGTCCTCGGATCATTTACTTGGGGAGAATTAACATTTCTTTTCTTTTTATTAAAGCATCAAATCTTTGCATACCTAAGTCAAAAAACCATATGCCTTATTTCATATATTTGACATAGTTCAACTAGAAGTCCAAAAGAAGAATCAATTACTTAATGCATCACTTAACGCAGTTCCTAGCATATTAAGCCTGCCTAGAGTATCAATTCCAATCTAGGTCATGGCTTTAAGTTTAGTAAGAGCAAAAGGATAGTACATTTGGAGTGATATGATCAAAACAAAACAAAAAGTGAGAGCCATCTAACAGGGAAAGTAGCATTCGTGCTTATATTAGATTCCAATAGTACTTTTGCAATTACAAAAAACTTGCGAAATTACACTTAAAAAAAAAAAAAAGAAGAAGAAGAAGAAGAAGACAATAGCAAAAACTATGGAGAAGTAGTCACTGTTTCAGCTTAATCTTCAGAGGGCCTTTGGGGTCTTGAGGAGGTGGAAGCTGCACCGAGGACTCATCAGCAATTCCTTTGCCTTTGGGATCATCCATCAAAGTTATTGGATTAGCTTGATCACCCAGCTCATCCTTTGAAGATTGCTGAAGGTCACTTAAAGGCTGTATGTCTTCTAGTGCCTTTTCTTGTGCTGGATCAACTTGTTTAAGAGCATCTTCAGGAAGAGCTAAGTCTTCAGCCAAATCACCTCTCTTATCCTCAGATGATACCTGGGCAGCTTCATGGGCAGTTTCAGGAATGGTAGAAGCTCGAATTGCAGGAGGATAGTAGACATTCTCTGCTTTCCAAAGAGTGGAAGAGGCGTCAACCCCAGCTTGGGAAAGTGCCTCATTCCACACTTGGAGGCAGTAATGCCTACACACCTCGGGAACCTGAGCTTTGAAAGTTTCCGTTATCTCCTTCACACCTATATCGTAACCTTCCTATTCAGCTCGGTCCCTTGAGATCTTGGCCTCTTCTTTTGCTTTTTCAGCTCTTTCCTTCTCCTCAAGGGCTTCCTCTTTGCCCTTAATGGCCTCCTCTTTGATTCTCTCAGACTCGTTCAAGTCTTTCTTGAGATCCTCAATTAGCCTTCGTGCTGCAGAGAGGTTGTCGTCGGCTTGGCGGAGCATTAATCTCTAGTCCTCGGCCTGTTTAGTCGTTGTTTTCAGGTCAGCCTCTAAACCTGCCTTCTCACTGTCTGTCTTAACCAACTTGGCCGAGACCTCCTGCAGCTTCTTCTTCTGAAGGTCCGAAATCTTCTGGGCGGTTTCATGCCTTGACTCCTTGGCCCTCAGGGATTTATAGGAGCTAATGGCAATCTCTTCTGCCCTGTGGGCAGATTGAACGGCCTGTGAACGAAATTATAAAACTTATACATACATGTATTTAAAAATAACAACAAAAAATAGCCAAAGTTTAGAAGAGAAAACTTACCATTGCAAGCTCCTTCTTCAAAATCATAAAAACGTTATGGTCCCTTTTCTTTCTAAGTTCACCCATGTCCTCAGGGAGCAAAAGCGCCTGCTCCAATGCATCTGCGACGCATGCAGCTGTCCCCTCATCGAAGTTTCTGATGGATGCATCCACGGTGATGGCCTGGTCATCCATGGACATGTCAGGAAGCCACAAAGGGGCGTGCACGGCCATCTGTTGTTTGGTTCTTTTTTTCGACCTGGTCTGCACGGCCCGGGCCTGCTTACCACCCCTTTCAATCTCGGGCTCCTTGGGAAGAGAGCCCTTTCCTACCTCCACCACTTCCTTTCCTTTCGGCTGATCCCTTTTTCTTTTAAGGTTAGCTGTGTTGGTGCGTTGAGTTTGGGAAGGAGGGGGAGGAAGAAGGAGCCTAGTTTCAGGGCCTTTGCCAGCACCCTTTTCTTGGGTCCGAGGGCGCACCTCTTTAGGAGGTTCTTGGGCTCTAAGGCCTGTGTCAACGCCCTCAAGGACATCTTTTAGGCTGGGCTTAATCTTACGTTGAATGCCCATATTATCAGGCTGTTGAGTAGTAGCTTGCGAGACTTGTGTGGGGGTGCCGAGGATGGGAATTGAACCTTCAGGAGAGTGGGGTTGATTAAAAACCTCAAACTCGTCCTCGGAATCGGATACCTCAACTACTTCTTCTTCTTCCTTTACGGTAGTGTGGGAAGACGCAGCTTTACTAAGGACTGATTGTGTAGGGAAAAGGACTATGGGAATCCCAACTGGAACAAGTTGTGGTGGTTAGATTGGTTGGGCGACCAAAGTGCCTTGAGGAATAGGAGTCCCCTCCGGTAGCAGGAAACCTTCAACGGCAACGCTAATCCGAGGAAGGCGATGGTCTTGGGCTTTGATCACGCACTTCGGAGCTTGAAAGGCTTTGGATATCGGAGTGTAGCCGAGGATCAGATGAGCCGCTTGGAGTTGGCCGTTGGTATGCACGAAAACCTCAGCTTGTAGGATCCTGTCCAACAGTCCGAAATCAACAAGATTAGGATGACGATCCGCCGCGTGTGGATCTGTAGGGTTATCCAAATAGAAGAGGGTAAGAATAAGTAAAAACAAAAAAAACAAAAAATAATAATATGTATATAATAGTATAATGGTTTTAAGGGTTCTATGTAGAAGCCAAAAAACTTCACCTGGAGTCCCTTCCCTTGTCGGACAGGGGAGACCGTCATGCCAATTTCCTGATACGATCAGGAAGTCATTTTTTAGGCCCTTATTAGATTCAGGCAGACACTGAATTAGCCTAACTTCTGGGTATCTAGATTTTAGGTAATATTCGTCTTTCTTGCTTAGGTAATGGAGGTTATAAACCCAGTTCACATCGTGGTGAGTGAGCCCTAGGTTCATCTTCTCATTTAAAGCATCTATGGAACCTAGGATCCTAAAGACATTTGGGGCGCACTGGGTGGGAGCTAATCTAAAAGCCCTAAGATAGTCCCTAGTCACGGTTCCCATTGGGATTTTCATTCCCCCTTCGATGAACACAATCATCGGAATTACAACCTCCCCCATTTTTCTTTTTACATAATATTCCTCCTCGTTACAGTACCTAATAGATACATCCGAGGGGATTTTGTACTTAACCTTGAACTGCTCTATTTTTTCGTTTGAATCCACCAGGGACGCAAATCTACCTATCTTTGAAAAAAGGGGGTGTGAAGAAAACTAAGAAAGAACTACATCGAGGATGAAAGATACAGAGAAAAAGAAAAAGATGGGAAGGGAAAGAAACAAAAGAAACAAAGAGCTGATGAGTAGAAGAGAGAGAGTATTGAAGAACTTACTTTAAAAAAGAAGGCACGGTCACCTCGGACAGGGTATTTGATAAAAAGAGAAGGTACGGGAAGATGGCAAGTGTGGCAGGTACGTTATAAGGTTACTGTAGTGTGAAGAATTTTGAAGGAAGTTAGTACTTATATATCAAAAGGAGTTATGAAGCGGGCGAATTCTCGCCTCAACACAGGAATCTCTCTCAATTGTTGGATGTGTATCACATCTTTGAAATATGGGGGACATAGAGGCGCCAGTAATTAATTCGGGGGCGTTTCGCATACCGAGGCATCGGGAACATGCGACGGGTAATTCAAAAGTTATTTCCCCGTCAGCAATATTGCCAAAATTCCGCAGGATAAAAAGGTGTTTTAAGTCGAGATCCTATTTTTTCCTCCCGAGGTGAAGAAATAAAGAATCTCGAGGGGCTATTGTAGGGGCATTGGGCTTAGTAATTTACCAAGGATGGCCCAACGAAGTTTTTTGGGCTAGAAACCCAAATCCGATGACGTCAAAATGATCTTGGAGTATCTGAGTGTATCTCATAAAGAAATGCCAATTAAAGATATGATAAACGAATGACCAAATTACGTCCGAGGAGAAGACGTGTCCTCGGATTGTTAAGCCGAGGACATAGGAAGAGAGGTTTAGGGTCCCCGGGCTATGTTATAAAGAATCCTACGACTACAGAAGTACACAGTACACGTGGAGGACAATAGAAAGAGCGGTGGAATATCTAAGGTAAAGTTGCTACCACCGCCCATACATTAAAAGCTCTGTAATTGGTACGTTGACTGCATAGATGGAAGGATGGGACCTAAGCATGGAGTTTGGAACTTGGTCCCTAACCCCAGCGGGCTTTAAGGAAGAATTGATGGGACAAGTATCCGGAATCAGCATTGCAACCATGAGGTGGAAGATGATGAAGAGAAGAAGGAGAAGTATAAAAAAGGGGGAAGACATATGAAGAAGAGAGAGGCTTTTTCAGTAAGAAAAAAGGGTCAATAGTATATGATAATCAATAATTGTATCCAAATTTTAGGAAATACTATTATAAACTATCCTCAGATTGTGTCCGAGGAGGA
This sequence comes from Castanea sativa, assembly GCF_040712315.1. Classification (NCBI taxonomy): domain Eukaryota; kingdom Viridiplantae; phylum Streptophyta; class Magnoliopsida; order Fagales; family Fagaceae; genus Castanea; species Castanea sativa. The sequence goes on along the minus strand of NC_134019.1, from coordinate 24,213,564 downwards.
ACTTTCAGTCTTACTCTTGTAAACAACTCTTTATTTTGTGCCATTGGGCCCAAAGCCCATTCTTTTCCTTGTCATCTAAACCATCCTTGAAATCTAGATTACAAACCCATCCTCTAAAAATTTTATTGTAAAAAAGGCCTTTCAAGCCCATTTCCTTCCAGTCTTAGCTTGAGAATTTGAATTGTGTCCTTACAAATAGTATCTAAATTTTATATATATATATATATATATATATATATATGAATTATACTACGCATCTTTTTGTATATGTAAAAGCGTATCCATGCATATATATGCATGGGGTTACAAGGTACTCAGATAGTATATATTAATAGGTAAAACTTAGAGAAAGTTTAATTAGAATTTGTAATTAGAATCTAATTTTGGGCTATGTGTCTAAATTTTTGTGAGACCACACTATAATTATCCACTTAAGTTTGTGCCACGTGTCCATACAAGTTTTTTAATTTTTGTGCTAAGTGAGTTAATGAGTGCAAAATACTAAAAATCTAATATTAATGAACTATTAAAAAAAATCACATATACTTAATAAAAATCATCAAACAACAAAAAATCACCACATGTTTTATCTTATAAAAAATTAGAAAAAAATGACCATAAGTAGTATTAAATTTATGTAAGAATTAATTTAATATATGACTAAATATGTTTACTTAAAAAAATATATAATTTGACTAATCTGTATGTATGCATTAATGCATGTGTGACATGCTTTTTTTTAATAATTAACTAATTTTTTTTATATTTTTATATTAAAAATTTTGTTTGATTTTAAATGCATCCATACGTTTGCATAAGTTACATGTTAGTATAAATGTAATACTTAAAGGGATGCCTGAACAGTGATATTTAGCCTTACAGCTACATACAGAGACTTCAAGAATGCTCTGATGGGACAAGCATCGAAGAGATTATCTACTTATTAACAAGTGAAAGGCTAGGATGAAAGGAGAGGGAAAGGCTATATAAAGGAAGGACCTCCATGAAGGAGGTGAGGGGGGGGGGATCTGAGAGAAAAAGAAAATAAAGAACTCTGAGTACTCAAAAAAGTTGGGAATTGATATAAGCACATACGTTCCTTGGATTTGACTGAGGAATATTTTTTTCTTCAAACTATACTTCTTAATCATTATTGCACTAAACCAATCTACTGTGGCCCATACTTGATTCATTAAGTCTTCACCTGTTTAAATCCATACTCTTACTAGTCTATTGTTTGTGGGCTTATTGGGCCATCACTCACATTTGTTGGGCTAAGAGTCAATTTTGGTCCTTACAATTTATATTTTTATGATAGAAATTATTTTTAATTTTATAGGTATCTATATAATTTTAAATGTATCTATATGTATGCATTAATGCATGTGTGACATGTTTTTTTTTTAAAATTTTAATAATTAACTAATTTTTAAATATTTTTATATTAAAATTTTTGTTTGATTTTGAATACATCCATACGTTTGCATAAGTTATATATTAGTATAAATGTAATACTTAAAGACGCACTTTTCTTAAAAAAAAAGACGCACATTTCTTATTTCAACTTAATCCAACTAGCATGCAGTTCTGGTGTTGGCGTGTGAGTGTATTCCCTTATCTCATCCCCCTTCCCCTATATATACATGTGTGTGTGTGTGTGTATTTATCAAAAAAAAAAAAAAAAACTTAATCCAACTTTAAAATGACCTAATCGGGAGTTATAAACTTTAATCAGGATTCTAAATTTCATACTTAAGCACTAAATTTCACACAATAATGTTTAGAATACCAAAATCCCCAATTTGTGCAAAAATCCTTGCCCTAGAATTGTAATTATCTAATAAATACTTCAAGGATCATAAAATTGGGCATTTAAATTATTAATTAGGGTTTTTAATTACATGTTTTTATGATCAATTTACAAAATTTATAATCAAAGAATAAAATCACAAGCTAAGCCTAAAACCTAATTCTAACCTTAATTTCTCTCAAATTCCTATCAGATCTCTATTCACTTAATGATTTGTATGCCGCGTGAAAATTCCATCAAAAACATTCTAGTTTACTAACATTTGCCATACCAGTCGGCCTGCAACATGATCCCTTAGGAGGCAATCAGAGTGCCATTAATTCTTGATGCAATCAAATTTCAAGAAGTAAAATTCAGGTACATTCCCCTGTTTCTTATAATTTCTTAATTGGAAATGATGAATTTATGCTTTTGTATGTAAAAACTATTATGCTTTTGTGAAAATCAGACACCTTCCTCTGTTTCTAGAGATTATCTAAGTGACCTCTTCATCCGTTTCTTTTTATGAGATTCTTGTTGTAAATTAATTTCCATTCTATGAATAATGATTAGAAGTTGGATTGAAGCTACAGTCAGCTCCCTCTCCCACAAAGATTAGCAAAACCAATTATATTTTGTTCATTATGCTTTAATTCTGCTCAGCTTGCTTCTGAAGATAGTACACAATCATCATAGATTCATAATAATCATAATGGTTAATTCTCGGTACTACAATTGCTATACTATTATAGTCTTGCTTTTGAAGGTAGTCCACTATGATCATAATAATTACAAGGGTTAATCCTAGCTAGGTACTACGATTGCTATGCTATCATAATGCTTTCTGTTATCACTTATCACAGGACACAAAAAAATAAAAAAGGTTCAATTTTTATATGGTTCCCTGATTACCACGGATAATAAAAGCTAGAATTGTCACAACTTTTGCTTCTGCATTTGGAAAATATTTGGTACGGTCACAAATGCTGAACTGACAGTGTGACATTGTATATTCTAAACAGTGCCTTTCAGTTTTGCTTGGACTCAACAATATTATTATAGTTTCATTAATGGATGCATTTACGATATTATTATTTTAAGAAAATTTTGATACTAATTTAGTTGTTTTTTCTTTTTCTTTTTTTATAAAAAGTTTCTAAAAATATATCATAAACCAATATTTTTAGGAATTTTATTATCTTTTTCCTATTATTATAGCTAAAGAATCAAAATTTTTATGCATTATTTAATTAATTAATTAATTTTCTGAAATTTGTATGCATTATTGAATGCCAAAGAAAATAACTTCCCAGCTGGAGCTTCCAAATTATTAAGAACAACAACCGAATATATACGACACGGTTTACTAGAGCCATGGGCAAGGCCCACGAGTTTACTTTTGTGTTAAATTATTTGAGCTTGTCGACATTTGTGGTGGGGCAGAAATGAACGTAACCAAATTCATAACTAGGAACTAGCCCTTCAAAAGAAGGGAAGGAATAAACGTAAAGTCCTCCAATCGAAAGATTACAAAAGGGAAGCTTGAATGACCAAGTTATCCTGAAAAGAAAAGCACAAAAGAAAGCGAAACTCTACTCAGTTTATTACTTTTCTAGACTTTCTGCTAACCCGACAGGTAAAAAGGCTCTTATTGATAAAGCCTAAGAGTATGTCCAAAGCTTGGTATATAGTGGCTCTTACAATAATTAATTTTAATTAAATCCACTGTCTATAATTATAAATCTCCTCATGTGAATTCAGAATTGACTATTCAGTGCATTAAGCAAGTGAACATAGCATTAATGGAGAGCAAATTTTCGAGACGATTTGATTATGTTTTTTAGCATCTGTATAGCATCAGTTTATTTTGACTTTTTAGTGATTACTTTTTGCTGAAAGTATGTTACAATATGCTTGTATTAAATTTGATAAGTGATGTTTTAAAAAATTGTATAAAAACAAAATAAACTAAAAAGTTCAACAACGTGTGAATTAAACACTTAAGTGGTTGATGGGCAGGGGTTAAAGCAAGTGCCTCAATTGCATTTTATATGAATATGGTAAGTGCAAGAGAAGAACAATATTCTGCATGGTACTTAAAAGAAGTAAGAAAACTTGTACAATTATAATTCGAAAAGCAAAATTAAGCTTACTAAGATATTCTTTGTCATCCAAAATAACTTGATCAACAATGTTTACAAAGTTAGTCTCATTTTAATGAGAACACTAACGAGAAGCTAATTATTTAATCTGCAACAGCCAAACATTCCTTTGCTTCCCTCTAAAGATATTCTTGCTTAAACAAAACCTCTCCTTTGTTCTATTCACAATTTCACCCCCTCCCCCAAATGCAATACCTATATATAGCTTCTCTTTTTTACTTTAATTTGATATAAACTCAGAAACCATGAACAATAACCACAAAATTATCGCCCTTATTGGGCTTCTTATGCTCGAAATGGTTCAAAATTCAGTCGCTTCTGTTGTTTCTACAGGGGACTTCGATAAGGATTTCTTTGTTATATGGTCTCCTAGCCATGTAAACACTTCTTCTGATGGTCAAACAAGAAGCTTGAAGCTTGACCAAGAATCAGGTACCTTAGAAAATACATGTGCATGCTGAACTTGCAACTCCCTCTCTATTTTTTAGCTTCTCATTTTTGTTTATTGAGTTTTGTCTAGGTTCTGGTTTTTCTTCGAACCAGATGTTTCTGTTTGGACAAATTGACATGCAAATCAAACTAGTACCAGGTGATTCGGCTGGCACTGTCGTGGCCTATTATGTATGTGACCTTTTTCTTCTCACATGCATGTTGTGTTCTTCTATTGTATTATTGCTTTTCATAAATGCTTTGGCATTGTGTATTGCAGCTGACATCTGATCAACCTAACCGTGACGAGATAGATTTCGAGTTCCTTGGCAATGTGGATGGAAAACCATATATCCTTCAAACAAATGTTTTTGCTGATGGCTTTGACAACCGTGAAGAAAGGATTAATCTATGGTTTGATCCAACAAAGGACTTCCACACGTATTCGATCTTGTGGAACCTTCACCAAATTGTGTAAGCCAGTTTACAAAGATTCACAGTCATGGTTTTGCAGTATTTTCATATTAGAGCTAGCTTCATCTCCTTATTGAAATTTGATGGCAATACCAATATAGAAGTATCATAATTTTTCTAAAAGACTTAAACTAGTAGAAAACTAATCATTGAAGATACATTTAGTTTTATTGATGATAAATACTATTTTTATCATATATGTGAAAAGTATTTGGAAATTTTAGGTTGGTATAAATAACATCCGGACAGTACAAGTGAATACAACATGAACTTCTAAGTTCTGTTATTGCAAGCTTGAGAATTAATGGTCTTCAATCTGTTACAAAAGGGAAAATAAGTAGTATGAATTTTGATGAGCTTTTTTTTTTTCGTTCCTTGTAGGTTCATGGTGGATTGGATTCCCATAAGAGTGTACAGAAACCATGCAGACAAGGGAGTTGGGTTTCCTAGGTGGCAACCTATGAGCATCAAAGTCAGCCTATGGAATGGTGACAGCTGGGCAACAAATGGTGGCCGCGACAAAATTGATTGGTCCAAGGGCCCCTTCATAGCTTCATTTGGGAACTACAAAATTGATGCGTGTGTTTGGAAAGGAAATGCAAGATTTTGTAGGGCAGATAGTTCTACCAATTGGTGGAACAAGGAAAGATTTAGTAGCTTAACATCTACGCAAAGAAGGTATTTCAAATGGGTCAGAAAGTACCACTTGATTTATGATTATTGCCAAGATAACCAGAGATTCCAAAACAAACTTCCCAAGGAGTGTTCTCTTCCTAAGTATTGACCAAAAATGAGGCAGAGGCAAAGGCAAAGGCAAAGGCATACTTCTATTTGTAGCCTTTCCCACACGGCTTTTTTCTTGGCTAATTGGCTTCGCTTAGCTACGTGGCTTTACTTCATGTGGAGAGATTTTCTATTCTTTTACTTTCATGATTTACTTTATTTCATTTATTAACTTAATAACCATATATATAATAAGTTTTATAGTTAAGTACAATTTGTTAAAGTATCTCTATCCTTAGAAGTAAAGCAACCTTTAGATCGATGTGGCTCGAGGTATATGATCTTAGAAGCTCTAATAGTTCACCGGGTTTGATTAACAACTTGCAAATTAAAGGATATTTCAAAACCAAATGATGACTATCATGAGTTAGACTAAACAATTTTCACTTCTAATCCATGAATTGTCTTCACCAGCACCCTTAAAGTACTCTCTTTGCACCCCTTGTATGGGCAGGAATACTCACCCCTTTTATGGACTTTCTAAAAATTTCAATTCAAAATGTCAATATTCAACCCAAAATAAGAAATCTGCAAAGCAAACAAGTTTAGTCTCAAAATCAAAATTGCACAGTGAATCATTCTATCTGGAAAATAGCCAAATAATCTAAGGAAATAATAAGACAATAAATTCAATAAATCACAATGTAAAAACTAAAGAAAAACAAAGAGAGAACGATAAATATACATCCACAAATGAATGCTCAAATTATATGGATAGCAAGTAATATGCACATTGTCACAATTATAATAATTCAAGATCTCATGTCCTGTTTCACATCCACAAATTGTTCCCACGAGTAGGGTCATTGAAAAATAAGCAATCATCAACCCATTATATCACAACATCTAACCACAACACCCCAAACCTCCACATCACTAATTATATAATCCTTGAAAATACAAGTTTTGACCCCCAATCCCAATTGATTACGCTATGAGTAATCAATTGTTTACTAATTATGTGATCACAAGTTTAAGTCACAACTACACAAGTACCAAATAGGTAAAGGAAGAAACAATCGATGATACATAAAATTGGTAACAAGGTGAAAAACCAATAGAAAATAGCTCCAAAGAAAAAACACTCGTTGGGCGATGCACCACAAACAAGGAAATCAATTATATTAATTAATAGAAGTTACAATCTAGTTAAAGACACTTATCCTGGACATTACAACTAGTAAATGAATTTACGAATGCGACCCATCATTTTCAGAAGGTCTAAACCCTTTGTATTTGAAACCTTCACAAATGGACCATCAGTGCTTGTAACCAGAACCTCTAAGCAAATCCAAGGACCCTCTTTGAGGATTTGATCACCTCAATGATGCACTAGGTTGATAGACTGTGTTTTCAATCTTGATCATCAATATGGGAGCAACCTCGTTCTCAATGTTGTCTTTCTGAACTCATGGATTGAACAAATTAGCTAGTTTTGAATATTTCTTTGTAAGATGCATGACTGTAGTCTCTCTAATCCTCATGAATTCAAATTTATAATGTGCTTTATATATGTTATGCAAGTAAGGTATGAAAACCAAGGCAACCAATTAACTTTAGTTAAAATACTTCGGAGTTTCTGTTCACGTTTTTTGATTGATGAAACTACTATTAAATAGCGATAAAAAATCCTCTTTTCATCCATTGAGATGCGCTCGAATGTTTTCGAAACAGAATGTTTGATCCATTGATATTCAATCTGAAGGCTGTCAAAACTCTGATAAAATGTCTTCTTTGAGTTACATCATCACACTTTAATCTTGCACATTTTATAACATATTATAGACTCAATGATTATTTCATTGGAATTTACAAATCTATTGTAGGAAAGTAATATGAGATTAGGGGTCATAAGCATCAACGAGAATCTGTAAAGAGAATCTCAATAATACATATTGGAATTTAACGAGAATGAACATCAAAGTAGGTTCATGTTCATCAATGAATATAGAAAAAGCAAATTGAGATTAGTGTATAAATTCCTACTTACTCCAAGTACACACAACCACTTATACAAAAACCAAACCCGCTATAATTTGTCTCCAAGGTCCTTAAAACCATTGCGGCACTCAATCTAGAAAATTCAACTTAAAATGCGTGGGTTGATTATTCGGTAAGTCACAAAAGTTCTCAATGATTCCCGGCAATCCCCAATAGTGTTTGAGGTTAAGGTTAGACATTGCAAGATTAATTTGGGGTTGGTAACTTGTACGTTTTTAGACCCCTTAAACACAACCAGATTAACCTAGTTATTTAACCAAGTGATTAACTTAGGTAAATTATGCAAATCTAGGTTAACACATATATATCATATGAAGCAGAGAAAAATAAAGAACACAAAGATTTGATGACCTAAGAAAACCAAACCGATAAAAAACTTGGGGAGGATTTAACCTTACTATCCATCATTGTGATATATCTTAGGAAGAAATAATATAAGTCTTCCTCGGCTTGAGTCCGAGGAGAAATTTTATTTCTTATTCATACTAATAGTCCCTTATGTGTACCATTGTGGTCTAAGCCCATTATTTTCATGTTATCCAAGTATCATAGAACCTAGATTGCAAGTTCACCCTCTATAAATTCTATTGTAAAAAGGTCTTTCAGGCCCATCCCCTTTAGACTTTGGGTTCGGGCTCGAATTGTGTCCTTACACATACTTTGAGCAAGTCTAAAAACAAGACTAAACCTTTTGATCATGGTTTGCTAACATTACAAAATGAAGTTCTAATATATTTGAACCTAAAGTCTTAGAACCCAACATAACTATATAAGGCCATAAGGCCAAAAAAAGGGTTTAAAGCCATTTACCTAGTATCTAAGTTATATTTCAGAAAGGAGAAAAAAAAAATTTCCAAGATTTAAAGTTAATAAAAATCTTAATTTTCATTTAAGTATCTAAAAATATTATTAAGATGAAGAATATTTAAATTTATTGGATATTAAATTCCATGGGTTGATGAGATGTAATTTTTATTGATGTGCTACTCTTGTGATTAAGTCCACCATTCATATTGCAGGAAGTGTCCTAACATAATTGCATGCAGGGATGTTCTCAAAATTTGGTGTCTCCTTTAAAGAGTTACCAAAATTTTCAAGATTGACTCAAGATATGTTCTTCTAGCCGTTACAACCTGAAGTTTGTGGTTATCCAATGATTTAGGTTATCAAAATTAAGTCAATTCTGTGTCTTAGGGGTGGTTTAATTTGACCTTCCACTCTAAAATTCATATTTGCACTCTCCTCCCACGCATGACCTATATATATGGCTTATCCCACCATCTTCTTACCATTCTCATAGCACAATTTATATTAAAAAATCAAAATCACCATGAAGAATTGTCACAGACAAATCATCTTTATTGCCCTTGTTACCTTGAACTTTATTAAATTTTCAGTAGCAACTCTTTTTTCAGGGAACTATAACCAGGATTTCATTATAGAATATACCCCTAACCATGTTTATACTTCTCCCAATGGCCGATTTAGAACCTTGTCGCTTGACCATGATTCAGGTACTTGAAAAATATATTAAAACAAACCTACGTGGATTAGCCAAGTGGTTGGGCACTTGGTCTCAAAGTGCTTGTCTCGGGTTCAACTGGGTGTGCTCTCCAGTTCGAGTTTGGGTACCTGCACTTTGAAAAAAAAAAACTCAGGGCCAACGATTTTCCCCACTAGGGCTCACTTGCCACGAACAATAATTAGTCTCTAGTTGAAATTTGAGGATACACTGTGAGAAACCAAAAAAAAAATATATATATATATATATTAAACACATTGAACTTGCATATCCTTTCAATGTTTTTCTCTTAATTTCACTCTTGCGTTTCTTCTAGGTTCTGGTTTCGCTTCGAAGGAGAAGCTTTTATTTGGACGATTCGACATGCAAATCAAACTAGTACCTGGTCGTTCCGCAGGCACTGTGGTGGCCTTTTATGTAAGCATATATTTTCTTTATCTCCCTTGTTTTTTTTCTTGTATTATTGCTTATAAATAATGGTTTTTTTTTTTTTGGCAATGCAATGCAATGCAGCTGAAGTCGGGCGATGGAAATAATCGTGACGAAGTAGATTTTGAATTCCTTGGCAATGTAATTGGGAAGCCATATGGTCTGCAAACAAATATTTTTTCTGATGGAAGCGGAAATCGGGAGCAGAGGATTCACTTGTGGTTTGATCCAACAAAGGACTTCCATACTTATTCAATCTTGTGGAATATACACCTAATTATGTATGCCACTTTATCAAATATTACCTCAAGTATTGCACTTCATTTATACTTAATCAACTTATGTCAAAAGGTTTTATCTTTTATTTTCTTCAAAAAAAAAAAAAAAGGTTTTATTTTTTAGTCTTAAACCTCACTAGAAAACTAACAAATGGAATACTTTTTTTTTTTGCTAAAATTTCTTATTAGGTGTAGTTATTTCATCAAACCAAGTAATTAATTATTTTTTTTTGTTGAGGAAACTAAGTAATTAAATTATGTTGTAGAGGGAAAAAAAAAAACCCTGAAGTTAAAGTATGATTGTTGTTCAGATACCTAATATATCTAGCATGTTGCAAGTGACCATTTTTTTCCCCTTAGGTTATTATTATTATTATTGGTTTTTTTTTACAATTTTTTGCTCCTTGTAGGTTCATGGTGGATGGGATCCCCATAAGAGTTTACAGAAACCTTGCAGACAAGGGAGTTCAATATCCTCAGTGGAAGCCTATGAACCTTGTTTCTACCATTTGGAATGGTGAAGGTTGGGCAACAAATGGTGGCAAAGACAAAATTGATTGGTCAAAGGCCCCATTCATAGCTTCCTTCAGAAACTACAAGGTCGACGCTTGTTTCTGGAGAGGAGATGCAGGTTTTTGCAGGGCAAATAGCCCTTCTAATTGGTGGAACAATCCAAGATTCAGTCAGCTAAATCCCTGGCAAAGAAAGATGCTCTTATGGGTTAGGAAGTACTACATGTATTATGACTACTGTACAGATCATAAAAGATTCCCTTCCCTTCTTCCAAAGGAATGCACCATTGCTCTCTTGAGTAAGTGTGCTACATATGCAACAAATTCCTACATCTTTTTTCACAATTTGTTGAGGTAACAAATTGTGACTTGTAGCGGCAACATCCTTTTTGCAGAGACCATTCTACCGACATAATTATCGTACACCAATCACAAGTTGTTATCTCAACAGTTATGAAAAATATTGTGAAATTTGTTGTGTATTTAAATTTATTGTTATTTGATGATAATAAAAAAAAAAAGGGGGAATGTTTTTCATCCTCTTTTTATTGTCTTTTGCTAATTTGCTTTAATTTTCATTAAGACTCCATTTATTTCGATGACAAATGTTAATTTTGGAATACTACTCCTATTTATGTGTTTAGTTGTGACATTGAAAATGAGTTAAAAAAAACCTTAAATTAAATACCATACCTAACTCCAAGTGATGCATTATATAAGCTTGACGTCTAGTGACTCCTCCAATTTATGATATCTTTTATGTGTGGAGAGGGGGGATAAGACTGCACATGTTTGAAGTTCGCAGATTAATCAAGTGTTCAAAGAGTTCTAGACATTTTGTTATTAAAAATACAAGCACAAAACTCCATATGATTTTCTTATAGAACACAATTCTCTTGAGACTATGTTGAGTCATCTCCATTTGCTCCTTCGGTTTTGCCTGTTTCGTTCTTCTTTAGCCACATGAGCATAACAAACTTGAGCCTCGGTCAAGACTTTATTGTTTTCTTGGTTATGGTGAAACTCAAAAGGGGTATCGGTGTTATGATCCTGTTTCTTATCATATTCGTATCTCTCGCAATGCTGTCTTTTGGGAACAACGTCTCTTTGTCGAGCTCCTTCACTTCCGTGCCTCCCTATCTTCTTCCTCTGTCTTAGATCTTTTTTCAAATGAGGCACATATTCCTTTTGTAGCTGCTCCTGGTCCTCTTGTAGTTGCTTCTAATTTTCCTATAGACTTCTTTGTCCAACCACCAGATATCATTGATCATTTTCCTAGTTCACCCTTTAATGAACAAGTGGAAGATGAACATGTCGAAGACGAGTTACCCAACCCTAACCTTGAGCTTGGGTCCCATGCTCCTGCTCTGCCTGAAGATCTTGCACAAGACATCCACCTCGTCACTTAACTTGGGTAAGATCCATTCCTCCACATTTACTTAACTATCATTATTACATTGCTCTTGCTAAACTGCACGAGCCTCACACCTATCGTGAGGCTTCCATTGACCCTTTATGGCAGATTGCAATGAAAGAGGAACTTGATGCATTATCTAAAAACCATACTTGGGATTTGGTGATACTTCCCCCTAGGAAATCTGTGGTTGGTTGTAAGTGGATCTACAAGATTATGACTCACTTTAATGGGTCCATTGAGTGCTACAAAACTCGTCTTGCTGCAAAGGTTTTACACAGGAGTATGAGATTGATTATGAAGAGACCTTTGCTCCAGTTACTCATATCTCGTCTATTCGTGCCCTCTTAGTCGTTGTTGTTGCCAGTAAATGAGACATTTTTCAGATGAATGTCAAAAATGCATTCCTTAATGGGAATTTAAGTAAAGAAGTTTATATGCAACCTTCTCTTGGTTTCTCTGTTAAATCAAACAAGGTTTGTCACCTTTGACTTGCATTTTATGGCCTTAAACAAGCTCCACAAGCTTGGTTTGGCAAATTCAACTTTACCATCTCTTGCTTACGTTATATGACCAGTCATTATGATTCTGCCTTATTTCTTTGTCGCACTAACAAAGACACTATTTTACTTCTCTTGTATGTAGATGATATGATTATAACTGATGATGACCTCAGTGGCATTCAAGAACTCAAAGATTTTCTCAGTCAGCAGTTTGGGATGAAAGATCTTGGACATCTCAGCTACTTCTTGGGTTTTGAAATCACTCATTCTACAGATGGACTTTATATTACTTAAGCCAAGTATACTTCTGAACTTTTGTCTCGAGCTGGACTCACTAATGGCAAGACTGTTGACACCCTAGTTGAGCTTAATGTGCATCTGACTCCCTCAGGGGAGAAACCATTTTCTAATCTCTCTCTTTACAGACGCTTAATTAGTAGCCTAGTTTATCTTACTGTTACTCATCCAGACATTTCCTATGATATTCACCAGGTGAGCCAGTATCTATTTATTCCACAATCGACTCACTATGCTGCTGTTCTGCGCATTCTTCGATACCTAAAGGGCACTCTTTTCCACGATCTTTTCTACTCTACTCAATCTCCTCTTATTCTCTGTGCATTTTCTGATGCTGATTGAGCAGGAGATCCCATTGATCACAGGTCCACCACTAGTTATTACTTTCTTCTTGGTTCTTCTCTGATTTCTTGGCGAAGTAAGAAACAAACTTATGTGGCCCGCTCCAGTACTATAGCAGAATATCGTGCCCTTGCTAATACCACATCTGAGCTCCTTTGTCTACGATGGCTTCTCAAAGACTTAGGTGTGTCTACATCCTCTACTACTCCTCTTTATTGTGACAACTAGAGTGCCATTCATATTTCTCACAATGATGTCTTCCATGAACGGACTAAATACATCGAGATCGATTATCATTTTATCCCTTATCATCTTGTCCATGGTGATCTCAAGCTGATCTCAGTCTCCTCTAAAGATCAACTTACAAATATCTTCACCAAGTCACATCTTAAGGGACGCCTTTGTACTTTGGTTGACAATCTCAAGTTGGTTTCACATCCACCTTGAGTTTAAGAGGGGCTGTTAACATGTATAGTGTTATGGGCTTTAGGTCCAATTAGATTACTTGTATAACACACTTTTTTATACTACACTCTTACTTGTACTGCACTCATATGCTTCCTATATAAAGACACTCATGTATAATCTTTCACGTAGAAATATAATATAATTATTCGGTATTTCTAACACATCTTTAACTTATGTTAAGTAAATGGAGTAAACAAACACCATCTTGGTTTAGCATAAGCAAATGGAGGTCAAAGACAAGTCGACAATTGGGTCTCATAGGAGAAGGTATCTGGTCCAAATGATAACCATGTCAACACCTTAGTGGTATCAAAATCTAATAAATATGAAACATGTTAGCAAAAAAATAATTACCACACTAACAAATAAAAGACATGTGTTAGCGGGTAGTTTTTGGACACATGTCTTTCGTTTATTGGATTTTGATACAAATGGTGTGGTATCATTTTATACAAAATACTTTTTTGCCTCATAGACATAGCTTATAATTGGCTCATATTTGTCTCTATTTTTTGTCTTTCACATTGGTGTGTGTCTGTATATATATACATTTTTTTTTGGTTGATTGGATTTCAAGGCTATAATTTTTACATCAATCTCTATATATTTGAAAATTAGCAGGACAATTTGTAATATTATGTAACAATTTGTGTAATATTTCTAACATCACTTAATTTTTAGGATAAATTATGTCCAAAAAACTTATGTGACGTTTGGTACAAGAGAATCTACATTACTCTTAGTATCTAAATTTATAGGAATGTGATTTATAGGAATGTAGCTATCCCTATGTTTGGTTTCATTGGGAATCTCTTAAACTTCCTAAGAACGTGAGATGATAATATTTGGTTTATTCCTAAGAATGTTAAATGAATTATTTATTTTTCTTATTCTATTTTTAGATTTAAATGTGAACAACCAAGTTCTTAAAAAAAAAGATTCCTCTAAATAAATAGTAAAAAACAAAATATAAACTATTAATCATGTCTATCCTATTTATGTTATTTTAGCGGGAAAAGATAAAGACAATAGAAAAGATATTGATGATTTATTTTATATTTTATCCTAATTGCTTAAATGATAAGGAAAAGGGATTAAAATTGACAACTTATAAAAAATAAAATTTTCTTTAAACTTGGGAATTTGGATACCTACTTGTTTTAAAGGGAATCTACATTTCTACTGAGGGGGGTTTAAAGGAGGTATCCAAATTCCGCTGGCATTTGATTCCCTAGAGTGATTGGCAACCAAATATGGGAATTTTTAAATATTCTTGAAATTCTTAAAACATTACCTTGTACCCAATGCCATATTAAAGTTTTAGCACTTTTAGGTGTTTTTTTTTTTTTTTTTTTAATTTAAACCTTAAACTTTTAAAATATTTTATTTAAAACTCAAAATTTCTAAAAGAGTTAGATTTAAATCTTCAATCACATTTTTTAAACCCGTTTCATATCACAAAATTAGATTACTTATTTGAATGAAATTTATTTCAAACTTTAAAATTTAGAGAAACTTTACCCAAAAACTCTAAAATGTATATAAAACTATATGAAATTATAAGGTTTAAACGAAATATTTTTAGAAACTTTAAATTGTTTAAAAATTTCATTTTAAAACTTTACGGTTTAAATAAAATATGCTCAAAACTTTAAGCCTTAAGATGTAAGTTAATACCCTACTTTTTATTATGAACAAGAGTAGATTATTTATCTATATGGTGTGGTACAAATTACAATCACAGTTATTTGTCATATTAGTTTGTAAAATTTTTATAAGAATATCTTTTAGTGTTTTTCTATTTAATTATAAATATTTTTAGCTCATATCACTCTCATGAATTTAGACACTTCCTCACCTCCAAGACCGTGTCATTGAGTTTTAGTCCAACAACTTCCCAAATGCTCAGAGGATCATCCCTTTTAATGCTGCCCAAAGTTGTGAGGAGCATACGACTGCCTGGGATTAACTCCTCTGCTCGACACTTTAGAAACATTTTGAAGTCTTTTTCAAACTGTTTTAAGTATGCTTCAAACACGGCAGGAGGGCTTGTCTTTGCAATGCATATGTTCCCTTTGTTCAGGGCTTCCCGAGTCTCATTAACCAATTGTTTTGGTACCTATATGTTTCTCATTGTCATATACATATACATGTTACTCTATGAATCTCTCATAAGAAGTCCTATCATACTATTATGTTCAAAGACAACATTGATTAAGTAGTTTAGTAACTAAACTGAATCATAAAAATTGAAGCCGATGAAATTTATAAATAAGCATCACTAATAATGTGTAAGTGCCTATATTGTGTAAGTGCCTATATTTGTGGAACAAGATCCTAGGGATAATATAACAGCAGCAAAATCTGTCACACACAATGTGTTGAAATAAATATAATCTGTAATTCACAAGTGGCTTCCTATGTAAGTGTCAAAGAAATGAGAAATTATAAGGTCCTCATAGTGGACCACGTTATTTTTGCCTAGTGGTCTACCATTCCACAAAAAGACTTCCACTTGTTTAAATTTTGTTGACTCATTTTAAGATAAAAATGAAAGTAAAAGATATACACGTTTAAATGTTATCAGATTAAATTCAAAATTAAAGAAAATTGTGTAAATAGTAAAAAATTAAGAGGCAAAATTTTCTTGTTTAAGCGCTCCACAAAAAAAGAAAAAAAAAAAGGGGGGGGGGGGGGAACTTCCTTCTTCTTTAATGGCTGATGTTAAGGTGAAAAAGTTGTTTGTGTTTCATTCTATCATAACAGAAAATATAGTTCTTGATTCTTAGTTCTTACTACGCTGCACCAATAGACACTCAAATGGCTGATGGAGGTACGCTTTTGTCAATGGCAGATGAAGGTATGCTTTTCCTTTGGTGCCGTTGTTCAGCTTTAATTTACATAGGATCGTACGCTGCCTTTGTAGCTTTCGTATTGCACTAGACACTCAAATGCCTTCGTTTTAATATATATCTATATCTATATATATATATATATATATATATATATATATATATATATAGACACACACTAGTTTTGATTTGTAGCATTTGACTAGATATGCTTTTCCTCTGTTTGCCACTATTTGACTGCCCAGTGCTATTGCTTATAATTTTTGGGTTAAAATTCATCTTGTACAACGTAGGGACATAAAGTCTCTTTAGTTTTCTTGTTTGGTTGAGACTAGAGCCTACATATTTAATTTACATAGGATCAAACACTCTGCCTTATTCAACAAGCTCGTTTGAAATTTAATTTACGTAGGATCATGCACTCTACCATATTTAACAACCTCCCATCTAGTCAAACACTACAAATCAAAATGATGTTATGTTTGTAGAGGGCCCAAGCTAGATATCACATCTAATATTTTTTTTGAAATACTAGTATGAATTATTCAATTATTATATATCTATCTTATTTTTTGTGACTAATATTTATAGTTTCATTTGTCTTAGAAAAAGTAACAAAAGGAAAACCTTCAAAAAACTGTGATCAGACACCACAAGTTACAAGTTCCTGCAAGCATATTAGCACACCTATAGATGTGAACTCATCAAGTATGATTATTTAAGTTTTATGATTGAAACATTGAAATTTCATACTTGATATTGCAAAAAAAATTGTATACTTACCCTTTTTTTTAGAACAATTAACAATGAAAGAATTGTCACAAAACGTTGCCCATACACAACATGACATTAATTACTGTGATGGAACTCTCCCTGAATGTGTGAATATTAGTGATCAGGTTTGTTATTCATATTCCTCAGTCCCTAAGTAATTTAAGTACTTTATGTTGGTTGTATGTATTGATTTTCTATAATTGTTGTATCGGTGTTTTCTTCCTTGGGCATGCCACTAATCGATGTTTCGAACCATTTCCAATAGTTTAATAAGATGATTAAAATATTTAAAGAATTCATTAATGCATTTTTCTTCTTCAAGAAGCATAGGATTTAATTTTTTTGTATGGATTATTTGGACTATAGAATCCTTTATTCACATGGAATGATTTTCAAACTCTAGCTTTACAAGGATGCTTCAAAATAATGATCATTTGACTAAGGTAATATTTATTTTTTAACTTGACTTATGCAGTTTATTATTCAATTATTTTTTGTTCTTCAATTTGTGGCAATTCATTAAATATTGTTAATTTATTGTTATTCGAAAATGACAAACAAATTTATATTTCATTTTGCAGGATTCTTTGAACTCTATGAAGTTAAATAGTTAGAAAGAGTGATTTATCTTTAAAAGTTGGAATACATGTAAACAGTTCAGTTGCATTGGAGACTTTATGGTCATTTGCCCACTTGAAATGGCATCTCTTTTACATTTGATTCTTCTGTTTTTTACTTCTTAAAAAAAAAAAAAAAACTTTTGTTCTCTTTATTTTGTCTTGTTTTGTACTGTTGCAATGAGTTTTGAGAATGCAATGGATTCATTTCTTAGTTGGTAACAAAACATAAGCTATGGATTTTGCATTTATAGTAATTGCAGCAAGATTGATTCATCTCAGAAAGTTGAAATAATGTAAATAGTTTTGTTGCATTGGAGACTTTATGGTCATTTGCCCACTTGAAATGACATCTCTTTTACATTTGATTAGTCTTTTTTTGCTTCTCAAAAAAAAAAAAAAAAAAAAAAAGGTTTCTTTGTTTTGTTCTCTCGATTTTGTCTTGTTTTGTACTATTGCAATGAGTTTTGAGAACGCAATGGATTCATTTCTTGGTTGGTAACAGAATATAAGCTATGAATTTTGCATTTATAGTCGTTGCAGCAACTAACACACACACACACACACATATATATATATATATATACTTGGCCAATTCAAACAATCTGTATAACTAGGCATAGTGAAGGATGAAAATTAAATATGCAAAGCAACTCTAAAAAGCTCTCTTTGCCACAAGCCAAAAAATTTGTCTCATGGCAAGGTGTTGTATCATTTTTCTTTGCTAAGAGAAAAGATTTTATTAAAATACAAAGCAGTGAACACCAAAGCAATACAAAAGAAGAGGACTCGCTACTATCCTCAGAAATTACATCAAGAAAGGCCTTGGGTCCAGAATCAACATTAAAACTCCCCCAAAACCTGTGTTTAAGAGACTAGGTAGCCAATATATAAGGAGCATGATTTGCCTCTTTGCATATCTATTTGAAAGGACAGGTAGGCAAATTTGTAGACAGAGAAAGCACTTCAGAAATGTAGCTTTTCTCCGTGGGGATTGCACAGCTCTTCTGAACTAACTGTCATCCCTATTAAACTTATATAGCAGCTATCCTCAGTCATGAACTGTGCAAATATTAATCTTCTTGTCCATTTAAGTCTTCTGGATCTCACTTTTAACCCTTAAGGTCCACAATATGAGAAAAAACTTAAAGTTGCACTTGTTTTGTAAACAGAGTTTATATTGTTGCTGCATAATAGCATTCTTGAGCTTAAATGCACTGTGCTTCATATGATATGGACTAGCATCTATAAAAGAAATTGAAAGAACTAAACAGTAATTGTGCATAGAAGAAAGACAATAAAATTAAATTAATTAAAAACGTCTCTTAGTATACGGTTTTTTCTTGACCATCTTTCTATTGATTATGAAAATTTTGGAATCTGATATGATCTTTCTATTCTTTTTAATAGAAAATTTTACAACATTCTTAGCCTCTAGAGATTTTAATGGCCAACAACAAAGAATTCATTTGAATCACAGCAGAAACACTCAAAGCCTCATGAATATAACCAAACTTTAAAGAAACAATAATCACCAGTGGTTTTGAATAGGAACAAGAGTGGTTCATGAACTCAATCAAAAATGTATATATAAAATTTAAGGAAAAACATCTCGTATATCTACAAACAGCTTCTTTCCAATTAAATTGCTGGTCTAATTTTCTTTAAAATAATGAAAATTTATTACATCCGTAAGAACTTAAAAATATATCCATTTAAAACCAAAGGAAAGAAAATCAAAGGAAAGAAAAAAAAAAAAAAAAAAAACCAAAGGAAAGAAAATCAAACTATTCTTTCTAATACCAGGAAAAATCAGCCAAAAACCCCTTTCTAAAACCCTAAGATTCAACGCAAAAAAAAAAAAAAAAAAAAAAATTCCAGGACCGAAACCAAATGAATATGCAAAATTTGTTAGATAAAAAAAAAAATAGAGCAGGTTGAAAGTTCATATAGGAAATTAAACCAGATCTTACCGATTAAGAGAGAAGATGATGCTGCAGAACTGATATCATTAAGAGGGAGAAGAGATTTTAGTTTGCTCTCTTCTGAAATTAAACAGCTTTTCTCTTTAGAAATTTCATATAGGAACATCGGACCTTTATCGATTAAGGGGGAAGATGATGTTGCAGAACAAATGTTGTTAAGTGGGAGAAGAGATTTCAATTTGCTCTCTTATGAAACTAAACGACATCTCTCTTTCAAATTTTTTTTTTTTTTTAATTAGTCATGTAATCAGATAACATTTAAATGCGTGTATCTTTTACTACATAACATTTAAATGTGTTTATCTTTTACTTTCATTTTTATCTTAAAATGAGTCAGCAAAATTTCAAGCAAGTGGGAGTTTTTTAGTGGAATGATGGACCACGTCACTTGCCCACCATGAAGATCTTATAATTTCTTCAAAGGAAGAAGCAATAGAAAACTAGCTATCGAAGAGATAGCAGCAAATGAAGTTGAAGTTAACATGCATGTAGATACCTCACGGTCAGTTGTCATTCCAGGAGCAATTTCCATCAAAGTTGTATAGTACTCTAGCCAACTCAATACGTGCAGACGCTTTAGATTTCCTAGGGAACTCCATTAATAGATTTCTTTAAATTCTAACCACTCTTTTATGATTTAAAGAATCTAAATTCTGTTATATCAGTATTCTACTGAAAATACTCTTAAAATAATAAAATAATATTGCAAACAAAACAATTAAGAGTATTGTTAGTGGAATGCTGACATGGCAGAATCTAGACCCTTTGATTATAAAAGAGTGGTTAAGATTTAAAGAAAAAGAGATACTACATCCATAACATTTTTAAGATTTAAAGAAATCTACTGGTGGAGTATTCTAGGAAATCTAAAGGATTTGAATCCCTATAAATAGATGTTATGTGTAATAATGAAAGTAATGTAACAAGAAAATTGCAATGAAACTGAATTAAATTAAAGAACCAAAACACTAAATTTTCTTCCTAAACACTAAATTCTCTTCCTAGAAACATAATCAAAACACTATGTAAACAACCCTCCCGGCCATAATTCAAAATTGCATTGAGCACATGTCTTACCTTTGTTTATTTGTTTGTTTGTTTGTTTTTTTTTCATCATTCCATCAATATTTGCTTTCCAATTCGTCTCTTCCCATTTCAGTCCAGGCCTTTGGAAACATTATTGTGTGTAAATGTTTCAAGATATTAATTAATTCGTAACTTGATTGTTGTAGGTAAGTAAATGTTTCATAGTGTAATGAGATCGATGTAGGATATTTTTAGAAATGAGTATGTAAACTTGTAAAGTAGATAAAGTAACATTTTGGTGGTCTAAAATTGATTTTTTTTTTTTTTTTTGGGACGTGAATGCTCCATGGTCCTTCCAAAATCCTAATACAAAACCTTTTTCTCCTTTTCGATGTATGTTCTCTTTTATTGTTATTGTTTCATAAATATTGTTGGTTTATTGACTATGATAATTTATTTGATGTTTATTCATTTGATATTCTATCTATTTTTTATGTTTTTGTGAATTCAAGTTCAGTTTTTGAATTTTGGATTTATATTGTAATTTCCACACATGCATTTACGGTTTGTTTTGAGTGTTTCTAGAATTTACAGGTTAATTCTTTCTCATTTGCTGTCTATTCTAGCAACTAATAGTTAGTGGATTGTGATGGAATTGTATTTGGGCAACAATGTGTAAGTTGGGCTAATTCTTGAGTTGAACAATTCATTTATATGTGTGTTTTGTCACTGGTTGTCAAAGGGAGAAATTGTTAGGTTCTAAAAATTTAGGATTAATGTTTAGGATTTTAATTTGTATGTGTTGGCAAACTGAGAACAAAAACATGTCTAGGATAGGTGTTAGATATTACTCAAAGTGGTTCAGATCAAGACTCAAGAATATACAAGCTGCAGAAAAAAGGATTAACTTTCTGTGAATTTCAACCAATCGAATGGTGAAGCTCGATCGATCGAAAATTGTAGAAAAAGAATTTTTGTAGAATTTTAAACAGGCCCAAGCTCGCGAAAACATTTAGGGTTTTAGTTCAATACTCCTATGTATAAAAGGAAAACCCCAACTGCATTTTGAAGACTCTTGGAAGAGTTGTGAGTTACTCTTGTGAAATATGAAGGGTTTTGTACCTTCTAACTCTACAAGCATCTACCGGAACAAAATCTACAATCAAGTACTGGTGGAATTTAGTTGCTGCAAAGATCAACAAACCGTGATCTGAAACTTTTGAGTGGGATCTCAAAGTCACAAGTGTGGCGCAAATTCAAGAGAGAAGAAGTCTATGGATTCGGAGTTTGCACGTGGTCATATCAGTAGGTTACTACTAGAGGTAGCAATAAATTTTAATGTTAAATCTGATTGTAAAAACTTAAATTCTTTATAATGGATTTGTTTTATCTTGAGGATAGTTAGGTCAAATCATCTCCATGTTTTTACCTTGAAAATGTTGGTTTCATTGATTTTTCTAAGTCATCATATTGTTGCGTTCTTTATTTTCCGGTGCTGTGCATGATATGATATGTCCTTATTTAACCTAGATCTCATAATTAGCCTAAGTAATCACTTGGATAATATATTAAGTTAAACAATTTGTTTTAAGGAGTCTAAACAAACAAACAAGTTTTTTTTAGAAAAAAAAAAATAGAACTATATATTAGGGTTACTTTTAATTTTATTAGATATTTTGGCCTTATGTGTATCTCATCTTTTAAAATGGTGCATAATCTTTTAAATTTTTCAATTTCGTTCTTAACCTTTAATAAATTTTTTTTGCCAACAACTAATAAATGAAAAGGTATGATTAGTCAAATAAAAAAACTGAAATCAAGCACTATAGAACTAATGCTGACTTGAAGCCTTGATGGCATTTTAGTTTAGAAAAAGACATCAGCTTCGGTAAAGGATGATATGCTACATGCATAACAAACAAATTTAGGAGATTTCACATTTTGAAATCCCTAGCTCATATATATATATAGAAAAGAAAATGGTGTCCCATCCTATGGCCAGACTAATAGTGTGGTGGATTGAACTTAAATTTTTTACAAAGCCCAAATGACATTTTTGATATGCATTTAAGGACTAAATTAGTAAAGCCACTCTAACCACACCATCACACCTTAACTAACTAGAATAGCCTAGAACCAACCACAATGTGGTTAGTGCACTTCCAACTATGGAAAAATATACCCTACACTAGGTATATGTTTTTTTTTTTTTTCTCTCTCTCTCATAACTGGTGGGTCCTACTAAGGAATGAGACCCACCAATTGTAAGAGAGGAGAAGCATATACCAGATGTAGGGTATAACTTCTCCCCAATTGCAGTGGAGGTGTAGAAATTGCACCTACGGGTGTAGGTATGATGTGTATTATGATTTTGTTTTTAGAAAACTGCCAAAAATCCCCCCACATAGCACCCATTAATATATAATTTTTATTTTAAATTTAATATATGTAATCTAAATTGCTCAATTTCACTAATAAATAAAATTAAAAAATTATTATCTACGATTTCCTATGCATATGTCTATACATAAATAAAGTGTACACTCATGAAAAATAAGATTTTTTTCCTCCAAACTTCTAAATTCTTAACTCTATAGTAAATATTATGTCTATAATATTTTTACAATAAATTTTAAATTGTAAGCAGTTACCCATTGTTATTAATGAGTAAAAATAAGTAATTTTAATGTTGGCTTTAAATTGGAACCCAAAAAAAAAAAATTAAAACAATTGAAAAAATATATAGGCCCAAACTAGCTCAAAAAAGCCCAACCCATCACCGTATATACCTGTAGGTTTTTGAGACCATTTTGAAACTTGCGATAAAAGTTGGTCACCACAACATGTAATTATGGCCCTGTTTGGTAGCTTAGTTCTAACACACATTTTCACATTTTAAACAATATTATACACATTTACACACATTTTTTCACTCACATATATTTCAAAAAACTATAAACAACATTACTCAAACTCCTCTACCAAACAGGCCATATAATGTTGAAACAAAAATTCTCCGAGAGAAACTGAGAAAAAACCCTCTTTCTTACTTGACCAGCTCTAGTCTAGAGAGAGATGGGCCACACAAGCAAAGACCTTCTGCACTTGGAGCATAAGAATCCCTCCACCTCACCATTAGGTCTGTGCGTGTTGGTTTTTGTATACGACTAGTACATTTAAATATTGTGTTACAAATTCCTCCTCCCACTAATTTTGTGTACGTATTAATTGTGCAAAGTCCACTCTTCTTGTTTGCAGAAAAGACATACCCCCTTTACCCCAGAAAGCCATTCCTGATGGAAACCCCACCACTGCCCCCGTTCCCAAAAGCCAACGTAACCCCATCTTTCCCATCTAATTTATTTTTATTTATTACCACTTTTTTCTTAAGTTTTTGAATGCCTTATGAACCTGTATATTTAAGAGTTAATTTACTTACACTGTATTGTACGTCTGCTTCCCCAAATTTGTTTAAGCTTATTTTGGGTTTTAAAATGGGAAGCTACGGGGAAGTTGCTGTTCCAAAATGACATTTCGGGATTTAAAAACGCATTTTTAGGGTATGTTCAGTACCCTTGTTTGAACAATAGTTTTTATTGTTTAAATAACATAAAAAAGTATTTTCACAACACTTTTTCACCCATACATATTTCCACAACACTTAAACAATGTTATTGGAACAACATTATCAAACCGGCCTTAAAATCCCAAATTGGCTAACTAAACAAACTCTCTAAATAGTTGTCCTGGCCTTGGCTACTTGTATATTTAATTGACACACTAGTCTGAGATTTACAAAATTTCCACTAGCCATATGCATGACTGAGCTGGTCAGATATGGGACGGCGATTCCCTGCTGAGTATACGGTTATGTAAATAAAACTCTGGCTTAGTGTAATTGAAATGAGCATGTTTTGACAAACAGGGGTTTTGAACCGCGTTTTACAAAAACGCAGCTCCAGGAAACACGTATAGCCGCGTTTACTAAATGCGGCTATAGGCCCGCACTGAAGCCGCGTTCTTTGGTGCTGAGGCTGCGTTTGGCAGGTAGAATTTCAGCCGCGTTTTTAGAAACGCGGCTATAGGGATTTCTTTATTTTTTTTTTTAATTTTTTCTGGAGCCACGTTTAAAAAACGCAGCTCCAAACCTGCAGAAGCTGCGTTTCATTAAACGCAGCTCCTAAATGTTGAAGCCGCGTTTGGAAAACGCGGCTTCTGCATTTAGTATAAATATAAAAAAAAAAAAAAAAAACCCTCCTTCCCTAAATCATTCCTAAATCAGATCGAAAATAACCCTAAATCGAAACCCTCCTCCATCCGCCCAAACCCAAACTCTCTCTCACTCACTCGCCCAAACCCAAACTCTCTCTCATTTCGAAGCTCTTCTTCGGCCTCACCGACTCCTCCTCCTCCTCTCCCGTGACCGCACGATCAAGCTGGAACACCCTCGGAGAATGCAAGTTCACTATCTCTCGACCAAGAGGCGCACCAGATCGAGTCTTGTGCGTTCATTTCAGCCCCAACACTCTCCAACCCACCATCGTTTCGGCGTCGTGGGATAAGGCTGTGAAGCTTTGGAACTTGACCAAGCGTAAGATTAAGAACACATTGGCTGGACACACCGGGTATGTGAACTTAGCTAACCCACTAATTCTGCTTATTTTATACGAAGATACGTTGTGTTCTTTATTTGGCCATGCAAAGTAAAACCAAAGACTCTGTTTTTTGAAAATATAATAAACTTGAGCATGCTAGATTATTTGATTATTGTGTCATGGGGTGTATATCTTATCACAATAAAAAATAAAGTTTATGTTGTTCTATTAATGCTACAATTAGGTAAAAGATTAATAAGTTTAGTGGTTTAGTGGGCCTGTTAATTGATTAAAACTTAATTTTGTAGTGCTGAATGATGAATGATCTTCAATATAGTAATGTTGATTTGAGCTTAATTAGTTCAGATAGCCATCATTAAAAAAAACTTGGATGATTTGAATCCATAGGAATTAATGTTCCTTTGTAATTAGATGCACCTCCAGCACACTGGTGCTTTTTCATTGTCTTTCTTTTCATGTTGATGGGCAAGTCCAAGGGGTTCTTCCTCTGAAAGATACCATGTGTTATTTAAAAAAAAAAAAAAAATACTAGTTAGCATAAAAATTATATAGTTTAGACTTGTCATGAGTTAAAACCAACCTGTTAAGTCATGGGATGAGATGGACAGGGTAGTAGGGGGAGGGGGATGTCAGCTTGTCTCTTGTGAGGAGATGCTTTGATTTCATTAGAGAAGTCTTTCTTTTGGTATGCTTGCAAAACAAACCATTCCAACAATCACCATGATGTTTGGATTGTTGTTTCTTTTAGGATATGTTTTGTTTCCTTGCTATTTATTTGATGAAAATTTCTTTCTTAAGAATAAATTCCTTGGTTATTTTCCTTTTTGTAGCTAATGAAAAATATGTGATGAATTTACTTAAAGATTCATAAACATGAGTCAAGATTATTGAACCAGTGATCTTTTCCCAAAAAATATTTACGGAAATTTTATCCGACAAAGCAACGAGAGGACTCGGGAAAGCAAACCCATAAAAATTTAAAGAAAAATTATTTGTTTTTTACGTAACTCTCAATACTTATCATCTTGAACATTGTAATTTTTTTGCACATTGTAAACAAATCATCATGGGGAATTGGCAGAATTCATTTACATAAGTGGAATGTGTTGATTACTTTAAAACTTAGGTCGTTCTTGGTCCTTTTAAAATTTGCTTAAATATTTAACATTTATTGCCTTTATCTATATACTAAAATAATAGTATTTTTATTATATTTATTTATGGATCATTTTATTCTCATTGAAATTTGTTTCTTTTTGGTTTGGAGGCTGGTCTTGCCGATGATGATAATTATCATGCATTTTGTCATCTGCTTGGCCCGCTTTAAAGTGAATTATCAGGTGACTTTGACTATATGCTCACTCAATATATGCATTCAGCGCTTCTTTTGCGCCTTATGTCGTTACGTTTGGCTTGATTGCATCCTTTTGATTGGTAATTTGCTTAATCTCAAAATAATATATAGTTATAAGATGCCAGTGTTTATAATATCCATTTTAATTATTCGGCTGAAAAAAATTTGAAAAGCAACGCCTTTTTCACATCAAGAGTTTGTTCTCTTGTAGGAGAACATTTTTTTATTCTAGATGATGTATTTCGTGGGCATATATTTATGCTATTTTTTGAAAATTGTTTTGAGGAAGTATAAGAGAAGAGTAATCATGAAAAGGAACTTATGGCAATGCATATCTATCTTCGTTTTGGTGCAAAATTTTCTTTTTAAGATGAAATGCAAGTATATAGATTACACTTATCAAAAAAAAATGTAAGTATATAGATTTCCCAAATGTTTTGCTCGAAATGCCTAGCGGGACGGACGATTGTTATGTGAGTTATTATAAATTTTCTTGATGGACAGCCTATACTATGGTGGGGCTCATTGTTATGTCTATTGGATGGACTTTATCAGAACCATGTTGCCTAGACCCGGCATTGTAGGAACCTTTTCAATTTAAACGCTCGTTCTAGAACCTAATACTTGTTTTCAAGCTTTCTTGAATGAAAATCAGTGGAACAATGTTAGTTGTAATAAAATTTTATAATGGTGTTAATTGTAGAAGGAAAAATGAGTGTGGATTTAAGACTCATTGGGTGTGTATGTGTTTCTTAAAAATAAAAGAATTGAAATGATGTTCCTAAAACTTCAGTGCCCTTTTGGCCAGTTGGTGGAAGTTGGTGCCTGTTTTGGTGGTTTTTTTCACCTTGTTGACGGTGATGCGAGGTGTAGGGATAGTCACAATTTAGTCGTCCTACCAATCTTGATGAAATTGGACTCTGCTTGGGTCATGTGAGTGGTGGCTGTGATATGCACAAGATGAGGAGTTGATAATCTTTTGCTCATATCTTATATCAAGTGTCAGTATAATTTTACTTGTGTTATTCATTTGCAATACCTTTGACTATATGTTATCTAATTAGAGGATATTCCGGAAAACAAAAATTTAAGTGACAACATAAACCAAATAGTCTTTAGAACAATTTGCAGAATATACCATTGGATAGTCATATAATCGTATAGTAGCCAAATATAATCAAGGTACAATTTGAAATTTATTTATTTTTCAGACTTTTCATTAGGGAGAAAAAAAAAGTTGCAGAGAACCCTACTCCACAAGTCTACCATATTTCTTTGGAATCAGTGCTTCAAAGCTTTGGATTGTTATGTACACACGGTCATGATGGTGCAAGTACTAGTTCTAGTGGTCAAGGCTCGGAGGATGATTATGCTTTCACTGTGGTGTGGGAGTATGATCCTAATTTGGGACAACGTGGCTCTAATAATTCTAAGTCCAAGAAGTAGGCAAGGCAAGAAGGTTTGGATAGAAGATGGTAATTACTTAATCAATTTGGTCATAAGAATTTGGTTTGGCTTATTTATAATTTTCTAAACATTAGTTTTGCTTATTGTTTTGTGACATGCGTTTGTTATATTTGAATATTATTCTCTTCAGCCACAGGTTTGGGTTTGAAATGTTTTCTGTTGACAGTGTTATCAATTAATATAATATATACTTTCTTTACAAATAAACCACAACATAGTAAAGAATGATGATTTAGCATGTGCACGAAAATTTTAAAATATTATGAGGAGGCTTCCTCACCTCTATTTCTATCTAAATAACTTAATCTAGTTCTAGACTTATAGTCAATACATTCATGTTGATCATAAGTAGTATCAAGTGACATCGAAACCAAAGCTCCATTGGGCTCAATTTTGTCACCTTCGGGGTCCTGCTTGTTCACATATGTTACAAATTCTGAAGTTGTGAATATATATATATATATATATATAATTATATTCAAGAGAGATATCAAGTTATAATTAGAAAGGGGCAGGATCTTCAGTTTTAGTCCTAGTTTAGTTTAGGCACAATATCAAAATAAAATATACTTGTTTTAACAAGAGAGATAAAGTGAATAAAGGAGTTTTAGGTGATGTATAATTAAATTTTTTTTGTTGCTAAATGTATAATTACTTGAGTTGAAGTAATTGGGAAAGTTTAATGAAATTGGTTTCTTCTACTCTATTAGTTCCCTGCTTGTTATATCATCCATGCATGTTAGTCATGCCATCTTATCATTTCTTATTAATGGATTTTTTGGCCACCTTTGTTTGATTTCATCGATGGTGGTAAATACTAAAGGCAAGTTGATTTATTGGGATGTCTGTTTTTTCTTCAATACAAAAGTCATTGAGGTCTCACATTTTAAAATATGACATTATTTGTGCAGGTAAAAATTTATGAATAATGAAGATAAGAGAAGATTTTATACTATGGAACTTCGGTGATGGAAGGTCTTTTCAGAAAGTTGGAAAAAGAAGGGGCTGCATTACCTTGAATTCCAATATATATATTGAAGATTAGTGATATGATTACAATTAGTATTGTATTTGGTTTTAGTGCTTCTTATTTTTGTTTTTTCAGACCTATCTACATATATTATATAGTCTCCATTATGAATGTTATGTTATTTCCCTATAATCATATATGCAGCATCTTCATATATACTATTACAAAGTTTGATCTTTCTTTGCCCTTTCTATATTTCTTAAAGCAAGTACGATGAAAATTGACAGAGGGCTATAGCCGCATTTTTTATAAACGCGGCTATAGTTCCGAGCTTCTCAGCTAATAGAGGGCTATAGCCGCGTTTTTAAAAAACGCGGCTATAGCCCTCAGCCTATGACCGCGTTAGTAAGCGCGGCTCAAGCGGGTCTATAGCCGCGTTTTTCTGAAACGCGGCTATAGACCCGAAGCCTATAACCATGGTTCAAAAACGCGGCTTCAAACTTAGGCTTTAGCCGCGGTTATAAAAACGCGGCTACAGACCCGCAGGGTCTGTTGCTGCGCCGCTTAGGCGTGGGTTGTAAACGCGGCCATAGAAAACGCGGCTATAGGTTATAGCCGCGTTTTTGGGGTCTATAGCCGCGTTTTTGAAACGCGGCTATAGACCCCGTTTTTTGTAGTGTTATTTGACTGATGATTGTGACATTTGGCCGCTATACTTTCGCTGTAATGTTGATATGTAAATGTAAGATTAATTCTTGGCCTTCAGACATACTGGGCTCTGTGTTATTATGTGGGGCACTCATGATAAGCTATCTGATGGGTGTTAATATTTTTAACATCAATGTTTAACCCAAGCAGTAACATCTAAAGCATATTTTGCTAGTAAATAAACTGGTTTATTACCGTGCCTACATACATGAGAAATATCAACTCTACAAAACTCATGGATAGCGGCCATCAGATCATAGACAATTAACAGAAGCTAAAGTGGAAGGAGGAGGGGATATGACTAAATTACCAACAACAGTTTATATGGCTAAATGTCACACAAAAGTCTAAATAATTGAGTTTCACTGGAAATTAATATCAGTAATAAGACACTCACACAAACTGAATGACACAAATATATGTCCTTATGACTGCCACATAAATTGACATTATTTTGTGCTCCACTTTCACGTTAACCTTATACTAACTCAACCCTTTTTTGTCAAGGAGATAACCAAGTTGATGTACTCACATTTCTCTGCTTCCATATGATCAAGTACAACAGCTTTGAACCTTTGAAACAAGTCGTCCATGGCCTCTTCACCAAACTGGCTTGACAAAATTGGTTCCCCCACGGCCCTAATGTCAGTGGCTGTCATCGCCGCCCTTCCTTGCCTATCGAGGCCAATGTTTGCTTTCTTTATATAAGAGTCCCAATCCATTTTGAAAACTTCAAATTTATGTAAAGTGAAAGATCCTTCAACCTCAATCACCTTCTTTACTTCCTCATAAGTAGGTGCATAGTACGGCAAATTGAAGTTGTCCAATTTCTCTGATTCTATTAGACCCTGAAATTAATTAAAATGTAATTAGGGTATCATTGTCTTATTATATAATTAGAAATGCCAATAGATGTTGAAAACTTTGAATTATTAACAAGAATCTGTTGCCATCTCACATTCTCACTTATACTTGGTATAGACAAAACGAAAGCCATTTCTTGTATGTAGGCTTGTCGTATGTTGCTGAGGTGAGATTTACATGTTAGTTTTACCAAACTACTTTTTATTTCACTTCTACCTCATTTTTTCAGTTAATTGTATTAAACACCAAACATTAAATCAAATTATTTAAATGAAATTTATTTCAAACTTTGAGTCTTAAAGGAAACTTACCCAAAGCTTTAAAATTTAAAGAAAATTGTATGAAACAATAAAGTTTATTTCATTTAGAAATGATAAAGTTTTTTTTTTTTAATTTTAATTTTTATATATAAGATATAAATTATACTCTAGAATAATATAAGTGTATATGTATATGAAGCTCCTTCTTAAAAATTTGAACCTCAACTTTTATCCCTTACATCTCATAAATGCTTATATTTGTAAAGTGATCATTACGTCAAAAGTGCACCTTGTAATATTTTAAAAGTTTAAGGTTTAAATAAAGCACACTCACTTTAAACTTTTTTTTTTTTTTTTTTTTTGAGAAACTTCTCTCTCACTCCCTCGGACACCAACTTTAAACTTAAAAAAGTAATCTACCCTAATTCTTATTAGGAGAAAAAAAAAGTACTAGAATATTTATTTATATGGTGTGGTTTGTCATAATAATTTATAAACATTTTATAGTAATATCTTTTAGACTTTTTCTCATTAATTATAATTTTTTTACCTCATATCTCTCGCAAGAATTTAGAGTTTAGACACTACCTTACCTCCAAGACCATGTCATTGAGTTTCAGTCCAACAACTTCCCAAATGCTCAGAGGATCATCGCTTTTAACGCTGCCCATAGTTGTGAGGACCATACGACCACCTGGGACTAACTCCTCTGCTCGACACTTGAGAAACATTGTGAAGTCCTTTTCAAACTGTTTTAAGTATGCATCAAACACGGCAGGAGGGCTTGTCTTTGCAATGCATATATTCCCCTTGTTCAAGGCTTCCTGGGTCTCGCAAACCAACTGTTTTGGTACCTATATATATATTTCTCATTGTTATACGTATAAAAGAGTAGTGTTTATTATACACATGAGTTATTTTACGTCGTTTTATACGCTCCAAAAAACGACTCAAATCTTGAAAGCCAAAAATGCTACCCCATGAATCTCTCATAAGAAGTCCTGTCATACTATTATGTTAAAAGACGACGTTGATTAAGTAGTTTAGTAACTAAACTGAATCATAAAAATTGAAGCAGCAGAAATTTATAAATAAGTATCACTAATAATGGAGAAGTTATAAGTAGCTAAAGAGAAGAAGAGGGAGTTATAGCTAGTATAACTAACCACGGAGAGCCACATAAGAGCATAAGAAGAATGAACAAAGTGCAAGGAATTGCTAGGGAAGAGCCCGCCATAGAAAGACCCGGCCACTGTAGTTATGAAACAATGCCCAAACGAGCTTCCCTTCTCATTCTCCAACTTCGTATAGAAGCTCGGCAATGACCTAAAAATAGTGTTGAAGTCGTTCCCAGGAAGATCGTTTAGGAATGCTTGCAACGAAGGTGGTGGGAGGTTCAACATTTTGGACTTGGTTCCGATGATCTCGAGGACATCTGATACAACTAAAAGGGTGTTGAATCCAGTCAGTTGAGCATCCCAAATCTGCCATCTTCAAATACTCAGGGAAGAGGGTTATGTAAAGCTCCTCAATGCTCTCTTCGAGTATAGGCTTGACCATAGATGCCACCGTTCTCTAAAAAAAGAAGAAGAAGAAATGAGGTTAATATATATATGAGAAAACGATGTTGAGAGAGAGAGAGAGGACTGACTTGATGTAGCGAGTTGACTGCATAGCTTGTGTTTCCGTCTCCACCATTCATGTGAAGGACTTTCTCTATCTCCACCATTCTTCTTCTTCTTTTTCTGAATTGTTTGTGTGCGCGCGTGTAAGTACGATATTTGTGGAACAAGATCCTAAAAGAAAAGGCCTGGGGCTAGGGATAATATAGCATTCTCTAAACTGAACACAGAAACATGGTACTGCTCCAAAACCATTTTTTCTACTAACTTGTTTGTACCTATCAATATCATACCGACATGCCCCCATATATAATATATTATAAAGGGAAATAAAAACGTGCAAGTTTTTAAGTTTTTAGTCACAGGCTGGATGCCCCTGCAAGATGAAGAGACATAATAGTCAAACAGAGAATAAGCCTAAGAATAGGGGAATTTGCTAATTAACCATCTTTTGCTTTATTGATAATCATTTGAATCTGAATTTGAATTTGAATATGAAATTGAATTTGAATTTTATTTGATTGGATTATATTGATTGTTATTATTTTCATATGATTTCTTTTTTCTTTTTTCCACTCACAGCACAAAAGTATGGGTACTAAATTTTTTCTTTGGAGTATTTTAAATTATGCTGAACACAAGTAGCACAATTTTTCCCTTTATAAGTTGGATTTGGATTCTCTAGATTTTTTAGAATATTCTATCAAATAGATTTTTTTAAATCTTAACTATTTTTTAATGATTTAATAGTCTAGATTTTGTCATGTCAGCATTCTATTAACAATAATCTTAATTGTTTTGTTTGTAATATTATTTTATTATTTTGATAATTTTGTTAGTGGAATGTTGACATGGTGAAATCTAAACTATTAAATCATTAAAGAATGGTTAAGATTTAAGAAAATTTATTAATAGAATACCCTAAAAAATTTAGAGAATTTGACATGTGTAACATGTGTACTATGGTAAAATGTGTTACACATATATGACATGTTTAACATGTGTACGTAAATATTCTCCCCATAATTTAAAATGCATTGAGCTACCTCATCTTTATTTTATTTCCCTGTCATTCCATTAAATATTTGCTAGCCAATTTGTCTCTTTTCTGTGTCAGTCCAGGCCTTCTGTCTAAACTATATTCCTTTGCCAATCACGTTTCTTCATTCGCTTATTAATAAAAAAACACACCTTCTTCATCGTCTTATTTTTAAATGTTTGTTAAGATGTTATATATATATATATATATATTTGTCCCGCCATCCTTCTATTTTATTCCAATATTAGTTTAATTATGTATTCTTCCTACATCCAACGCGGATCCAATACGGATTTTTTTTTTTTTCAAATTAGTTTAAAAAAAAAAAAAAAATTTTCCGTCTCGGATCCGCTTGGATGTACGTAGGAAGAATACATAAACTAGTTTGAAAAAAAAAAGGAAAAAAAAAAACCCTTCAAATCCTTCTATATCTTTTTATTGAATGCGAATTTTGAAAATCTAGAGTATATTTGCTATATGTGTTTAAACATATGTTTTCAGTTTTTAAACAATATTATACGTATTTTCACACTTTTTCACCTATACGTATTTCCAAAAAAAATTGAAAAATGTTACTTAAACACACGTACTAAACAGGCCCCTAACCATCGGATTGGATATTCTTATTATATTTTCAATGGTTACAAAATTTCAAGAAAATCAAATATTAATTGCTATATCATCAATAATATGATTAAATTTCAAGTTTTGTGGTAAAAAATTATGCACAAAAAATAAGTTTATTGATTAAATAATAAATAATATATGTTCTTAACGAATTTTACATGCATGTTAAAAATATAAATAACATGTAATTTAACGGTTAGATTTTCAAATTTCACATTTAATAAAAAGATATAGGACAAGTTTAAAAACTTTCTCTCCAAAATATTTTGGAGAGAAACCTTATTCACCCAGGACCTAGGACTAAGAGCAATCACACCACCCTTTTTAAAACTTTGCAAAATACAAAAAACACACATTTTGCCCAAAAAATCTTCCACATCAGTCAAGCCAAAGTTGTCTAAATATTCAAAGTTACTACAATACTATAGCAACTTTGTAGTAACCGTGTAAATATACACAATTACTGTTTATTTGCATTTTATATTTTTTTTTCTCTCTCCATGAATTTGATCTCTCTCTCTCTCTCTCATCACTCATCCCACATGCTCTCTTCTAAATACAAAATCTCCACACATACCCATCATCAAATACTTCACCTACAGAAATCTGTCCCTCCAAATGCAAAATTCTCAAACAATTTCAACATCAAATACTTCACCTACACAAACCCATAATCAAGACCCATACAATCTGGGTTTTTTCTCTTATTTGGCTTCAAGCTTGGTGGACTTTTTGTGGGTTTGCTGGAAATGATGTTCAAGCTTGGAGAATTTTGTGGATTTGTTGGAATTGATGATAGAATGTGTGAGTTTTGTTTTGTATTGATTTAAGCCTTTGCCTTTGACTGGGTTTGGTTGATGGGGGTGGTAAATTGATAGAGAGAGATATATATGAATTGAGAGAGTGATAAAGAAGAAGGAGGAGTAGGAGAAGAAAAAGAAAAAAAGAAAGAAGAAGAATGAGAAAAAGAAAGGGAAAGTGTTCAGAGAAATTGGAGTTAGCGTGTATATTAAAGTTGGTGGGCCATAGGTAGGGTGAAATAATAAAAAATTGAGAAAAAAATATTATTTAAATAAAAGAGTATGCAGAATAAACAAATTAATGTGAGTGTTTTGTAAAAGTGGATGTGCAAAATAGAAAAAATATGTTTTTTTTCTGCAAAATAGACAAAAAATTTACATCCATTGATGTGGATGCTCTAAGTGGCCTAAGTCTAATTGTCTAAAACCCCCCACCATCATCACCATTGTCATCGTCGTCGTTGTCATAATAATAATAATAATAATAATAATAATAATAATAATAATAATATCCAAAATTTTATAATAATGAATTTTTTGTTTTGAGTGATGCAAAGCATTCACACATTGGAGGTTTTATTTTAGCAATAAAAGCTATTTTAGCTTTCAAAAAAAAAAAAACCATTTACATTTCAAAAGTACTAAACTTAAAAAATTTTAGCTTTGAGCTGCAGTAAACTGCTACTACTTATAGTTATTGTAGCTCAACTGCTAATTTCTTTCATTGATCTTTTTATTTACTTTCTCTCTCTTGTCCCTCTCTCACTCTCTCTTTTAGATTTCCTCTTCTCTCTAATGCTCTATGTTTTGTCTTGATGGGTTTGGTGGGTTTGGTTGTGGCTATAGGTCTCAGTGGTTGTGGCTGATGGGCTTTTCTCTCTCTCTCTCTCTCTCTCTCTCTCTCTCTCTCTCTCTCTCATGACACACACATTGGTGGTATGGGTTTTGGGCCTTTGATCTCACTATTTGGGTTGACTTACTTGCCTTTGACTCTTGCTAGATTTTAAGTGATGCTAAGAATATTACAAATTTTATTGTGAATTTACAAATTGACATGTTATCAATCATAAAAAGTAAGTCATACATTCGTTAATTAAATTGTTAATTTTCATAATTAAGATCTTTGCTACATCAATTTGTGAGTATCTTGTAGTAAAATTTGTAAGCTTTAATATATTTCTTCTATTATCTCTAACAAGGCCTCCACAATATGAGACCAATAATAACTTAACCCAATTGAAATCCTAAACTGTGTGAAAAAAAATGTATAAATGTGTTAGATTATTAATGATAATTAATCTCCCTTTAAAGTTTGAGACTTTAATTTTTATAAACTAATATCATACTTAATTGATTATTAACACTAGCCACTTAATTTCCACATAGCTGCACACCAAGCAATCTCTATCTCTCTCTTTTAACACCAATATAAAGAAAATTGAAAATTAGATTACAACTTTACTTAACTATATGTCACTCTATATCCAAGATATATAAACCTAAAATAAAATTCAGATTGTTCCTTTAACGCCGTTCTCTCTTGTGTTCTCTGAGTTTCTTGTAGATTGCTTCTCTAGTTCTTCTCAAAAAACCAGATTGTCTTGCATATTTTCTATCAATCTCCTTTAGCACCTCTTCGACTTACTATCTCGTGAAGGTTTCTTGAGATGATCAAAATCTCTTTGATATTGTCAAAGGTAAGGATCAAACGATGAAACCTAGCTTCATTGCCATTGTTTTGTATCCCTTCTTATTTGTTGGTTTTTCAGGGCTACCCATTTGAAAAGGTAGATATATGCAATTATTCCAAAGGACTAATGTCGATTTTTTTTTTTTTTTTGGGTGGGTATTGGGTATGGGGTGGGTGAGGAGGAATCTTTAATCTTCTCCATGATTTGTTATATGAGTTGATTAACAGTATCAATAGTCAT
The DNA here is from genome assembly GCF_040712315.1 of Castanea sativa. NCBI lineage: Eukaryota > Viridiplantae > Streptophyta > Magnoliopsida > Fagales > Fagaceae > Castanea > Castanea sativa. Next base: position 24,176,649 of record NC_134019.1, on the reverse strand, counting down.
TTGTTAATTAATTAATTTATTATTATTATTGTAAACTTTCGCATATAAGGGTATGTGGGTTTCTAATGTTTGTGTCTGTTTGTTCTTTTGAAGTAGCATGTTTATGTGGGTTTGTGTTGCTTCATTGCTTTGCTAGATTAGACCACTTAGTGAATATCCAAAGTAATATTTTCTTAGTTAAACTCATGAGCAAGATAGAGCTTTATGGGTTGGTTCTTATAAATTTGATTGTGCTGGTATTTGAAATAAAATTAGGAGTAGAGGTAGTAATATGGAATGGTGGCATTTACTGTGGATTAACTTGGCCATTCCCAAACATTCATTTGTTGGTTGGATGGTTATTCTTAATAAGCTTTCAACCAAAGCTAGAATCTTGCAACGAGGTCTTCCAAGTTCTAGTGGATGGTTTATGTGTTTTCTGCAACTCTAGAATTGAGTTTTCGGTTCTTCTTTTACCAAGAGGGTTTGGGAAATTACAATGAACTTATTTCTAGTATCTTATGCTAAAACTAATTGGCATGATAGTATGAGTTAGGGGGAAATAATCTTAAAGGGGAAGGCTTAAGCACAACCCTTTGCAAACTAGCTTTGTGGGCTACTGTTTATCATGTATGGAAGCAAAGAAATTCTATTATATTTTATAGGAAGGTATACATTGAAGATCAACTCATTGGCATTATAACGAAGGATGTTCAAGGGAGACTAGAGAGCAAACTATGCAGTTATGCCTCAACTTTTTCACTTTTTTCTGGAGCCCACAGCCTATACTTTTAGAACGGTCATGTGTCTCTCGCGCGTGTGGCCTGCTCTCTCCTTTCACCCAAAATTTGTCTTTCTTATCTCTCTCTCTCTCTCTCTCTCTCTCTCTCTCTCTCTCTCTCTCTCACACACACACACACACACACGCACACACACACACACACACCAAATGTTAGAAAAAAGTCCATTAGCTCTACTCTTTCGCCTCCATATCCACAAGACCCATCTCCAGCAAACCCCTAAAGAAATTTCTCAAAGCTCACTCCTGTCTTCGATTACCCAGATTCTACCGGTGAGTTCCGTTCCTTTTTTGTTATACGGGCTATGGCATGATGATTTCCTCCTCTTCCTCTGTCTCGAACTAACCCCAAAATCCAAGAATTGGTCGACACCCATATCCAGCAAATCTCATTCTCCTTTTCATCTTGCCCAATTTTTGATAGTAGTCCCAAATTCCATGGTTTTTTTCTGTCTGTTTCAGTGCTAGGGCCTCTGTTCTATCTTAGTTTCCCTTATTCCTCTACCCCGAAAGACCACAAAATAAAACAATGGGTCAACCCTTATTTTCCCCACTTAATATTGTTTGCTGCCTGTGCTTGTTTAGAAACTTGGTCCTAGCAAAAATTTTTGGTGGAAGTGTAGTTATGGATGTAGAGAGAAGAGAGGAAAACAGAGAGGGTCTGGTGGTGTATGTAATGTGAAGCTCGAGCAAAAGTAAAGAAGATGAAAAAACTTCCAATGGTACTAATATTTGATGTGACAAGTCACTGCAGTGGGGACCACATAGGTCTACTAATTTACGAGAATGCCATGAAACTCATATTTTAAAAACTGAAAACACCTCTCCACCTATTCTCAATTTTCATTCTCATAACTCAAAATTTTGAAATATGAGTTATGAAAACCAAAACTGAAAACTCAACTAAACAAAATTTATCTCAGTAGGACCCACGGTTTTTGAGTTTTGAGCACTGAGTTTTGAGTTATATAACTCAAAACTCCTCAAACCAATCACCCCACCAAATGCATAAAACAAAACCAACCACTAAATGGAGTCAGTGCATCGCCAACCATGGTGGAGGTGTAGAAATTGCACCTACAACTACTGAACTACAACTACAATTTGAAACTAGACCAAAAATTTGAAAAAAAACCCAATTCAGCATCGACTAAAATGCACCACACCAATGAAGTGACTGTAGTTTTGAGACCATTTTGAAACTTGGGACAAAAGTCGAGAACCAACAAGTGACCAATACGTATAATTAAAACCACTAATATTGAAACAAATAATATATAGGGAAGAGATGGCAAAAGAACAAAACCTCCAAGAGAAACTGTGAAAAACCCTGTTCTAAAGAGAGATGGGCCACACAAGCAAAGACCTTCTGCACTTGGAGCACAAGAATCCCTCCACCTCACCATTAGGTTTGTGTGTTTTGGTTTTTGTATACGACTAGTACATGTAAGTATTGGGTTACAAATTTCTTCTCTCACTAATTTTGTGTATGTATTGTGCAGAGTCCACTCTTCTTGTTTGCAGAAAAGACATAGCCCTTCTACCCCAGAAAGCCATTCCTGATGGAAACCCCATCACTGCTCCTGTTCCCAAAAGCCAAGGTAACCCCATCTTTCCAATCTAATTTATTTTTATTTATTACCACTTTTTTCTTAAGTTTCTGAATGCCTTTTGAACCTGCATTATGTTTCATTCTCTGTATATTTAAAGAGTTAATTTCCTTGCACTGTATTGTAAGTCTGTTTCGCTTTTGAGTTTTAAAATGAGCAATTGTAAAAAAACTATGAGGGGTTGTTGTCGTGAAATGGCATTTTGGGTTTTGAAATGTATTTTTAGGCTTCCAAATTGCCTAACCAAACTGACTCTAAATAGTTGTCCTGGCCTCGGCTACTTATATATTTAATTGACACCCTAGTCTAAGATACAAAATTTCCAGTGGCCATGTACATTTCTGAGAAGTTATAGTCAGATATGGGATGGCGATTCCCTGCTGAGTTTACGGTTATGTAAATAAAAACACTGGCTTAGTGTAATTGAAATGACCATGTTTTGACAATTATACTATGGTGGTAATGTTGATATGTGATGTAAGATTAATTTTTGGCCTTCCTGCGTCCTGGGCTCTTTGTTATTATGCGGGGTACTCATGATAAGCTATCTAATGTTTATCCACGAGTGTTAATATTTCTAGCATCAATCTTTGCCCCTTTTGTTGTTTGCTAGACAGTTTTCTCTTTCGGTGCAATGAGAAGAACTTCCATTAGCACTCGTTGCATTGGCTTGTCCTAGAGTTAGCTAGCATCAATCTTTACCCCTTTTGTTGTATTCTAGGTTTTCTATATTGGTGTTGTTTGAATAACTTCCATCAATGCTCTCTAGGTTGGCTTCAATTTTTCACAATCTATTGGAATTCTGAAGAATATTTTCCATAATTTCTTTCTTTGTCATCTAAGTAAATCAAGAATCTCAGTAACTTGTCTATAACAAGATTGAGATATTTTCTTCAATTTGTAATATAAACCAAATAATGTGTATCACCATCATTTGAGACAACTTTGTTCTCCGAATTTACTCAGGCTCATCCTTGCATCCCATGATGAAATCTTGTGTGTGTGTGTGTGTGTGTGTGTGTGTATGTGCGTGTGTGTGTGTAGTAGAAGTATTTTTGTCTTTTGAAATTCATCAAACACTAGTTGGTTTTTCAAATCAACATGTTCATGCAAAGCTTCCATGTCCTACAAAACTCTCTTAGGACTTGCATAAAAACTTGGTGTGCATCACTTTCTTGAACATTTTAATTACTCCAATATATTGATAGAGAATTCCAATCTACAAAAAAAAGAAAAAAGAAAAAAGAAAAACTCTACAAAACTCTTTCAATTTTCATCCTTCATCCAATCTCACACACCAACTGATTCTCTAATCTGGTTTGTGCCACATTTCCTACTGGTGCAGCTTCATGAAAGGAATTTTTGATGAGGACACAATTTACTGTTTAATTATTGTAATTTATTATTTTTGGTATTTTTATGTAAAAACGTTATTTTAGGTTTAGGTGATTTAATTCCTTGTTTTTAGGTGCATTTAATGCTTTTTAGGTCAAATTTGATTCCAGATATGGTAAGGTATCAATTAGGAGTTATTTTAGAATATATTTTCTTGTCTGTCAAGTTTTATGGAGCCCTTAAATAGGCCTTATGCTTGTAAACGTTTTTCATATAACATTATGGAATAAAAAAAAAAAAATGTGAGGCTTTGCTCTCTTTTGGTTCTTCAAGAACTGTGAACTTGTCAAGGATTCTTCCTTGTGGCGTTCAAACTTTATACCTTTGGTTCGTGATTCTTTATAATCATTGGGTCAAGGTGAACTTATACCTTTGGTTCGCGTTTCGATTATAAACGTTGGGTCAGGGTTTCTATCACAAATCTGAATTTTAGCTTTCTTGGGCAAGTATTCCAATATTTTTGTTGGGTCTCAAAGCGTGTCGATTGAGGTTCGCATCATTTGGTATCAGAGCACAGGTTCTAAAATCAGTTTTCTATCCTTTTATCTTTTATTTTCCTGTTATCATCCAAAAAAAAAAAGTGAAAAAAAAAGAAAAAAACTTGAAAAAAAAAGAGAGATGGTAATTATTAAGAACATTGTGGAAGATTCAATTGAGGTTAATTATGAGGATGAGTCGACAACTCACAATCCTCTAGTCTCAATTGATTTGTTGAAGATGACTATTCAATTTGTTGATTTTCTTGGAGTAGAAAATTTTAATTTTATTATCAACCCTTTGTTGATTGATGTTGCAAATAAATTGAAAGTAGATGAGAAGAAATTTTCTGCTACACCTTATGAAGGATTCAAGTTTCATAACAGGATCAAGTCATTAAAGCATTCGAAGTATTTGTTTATTTGGAGTGGAAGATTTCAGATTTCAAAGATGAACTCGAGGACGAGTTTGTTTCAAGTGGAGGAGTCTGATGAGGACACAATTTACTGTTTAATTATTGTAATTTATTATTTTTGGTATTTTTATGTAAAAACGTTATTTTAGGTTTAGGTGATTTAATTCCTTGTTTTTAGGTGCATTTAATGCTTTTTAGGTCAAATTTGATTCCAGATATGGTAAGGTATCAATTAGGAGTTATTTTAGAATATATTTTCTTGTCTGTCAAGTTTTATGGAGCCCTTAAATAGGCCTTATGCTTGTAAACGTTTTTCATATAACATTATGGAATAAAAAAAAAAAGGTGAGGCTTTGCTATCTTTTGGTTCTTCAAGAACTGTGAACTTATCAAGGATTCTTCCTTGTGGCGTTCAAACTTTATACCTTTGGTTCGTGATTCTTTATAATCATTGGGTCAAGGTGAACTTATACCTTTGGTTCGCGTTTCGATTATAAACGTTGGGTCAGGGTTTCTATCACAAATCTAAATTTTAGCTTTCTTGGGCAAGTATTCCAATATTTTTGTTGGGTCTCAAAGCGTGTCGATTGAGGTTCGCATCATTTGGTATTAAATATTCCAGTATTGTTTGTTGGGTCTCAAAGCGTGTCGATTGAGGTTCGCATCAATTTTCATCTACCATATTTTTTCTCATTGTTGAGACCATCTTCTGGTATGTCCCAGAGTTCATGGTCATTTTGCAGAATCTCCATACACCATCCCCTGCTGGTTCTTGTCATAGAAGAGCTTGTACAACTTGCGACACATTTTCAATCATATGCCTCATCTCAATCCTTTGGTCTTGATTTCCTCTATCCCGTGACCATTACCATGATCAACCATAGCTTAAAGGTGCTTCCTTTTACTCAAATTTGAATGTAGTGGCTCAGATCTAGGATCTTTAGCTCTTATACCACTTGATGTGGTATGGAGAACTTAGATCTAGTGTTAAAGATGGGTTTAACAAGAAATTTCAACAATAAACAAGATTAAATCAAAGAAAACTATAATAGGATTGAAGTTGAAACAATCAAATATCAATTTCTAGGCTCAAAAAGCTCAAGAGCAATTCAAATTTGAAATTTCATATAAAAGATATGAAAGGTTACTTACAATGCCTCAAAAGAGGCTACTTATAATAACCTTTAGTACTCTTAGAATCCTGACCCATTATCTTATTTATAATAATTAAATTCTAACCATCCCATTTCATGAAAATCATATGCTAGTCTCATGACCTTTTAAAATTCTAAATCATAATAATACCAAAATGTAACATATTACCTATAGAAAAAAAACGTAACATAGATAAATAAAATACTAGTCTTGTAATAGCCATAGGCTTGACAAAAGGAACCAATTGATTTTCTTTCCTTTGGGCTTAAGTTCTCCTATGTTATGTTTAAAATGTATGCACACTTGGTGATGCGGGAGATGCAAGAAGATTTTTATTTAGTATTATTTATGTTTGCAAGTTAATTGTATTTTTATATTTTAGGTCCTAGTAGTTTATTAGGCTATTAGTATTTAATTTAGAAGCAAGGTTATTTTTATAATAAGGCAATTAGGGTTTCCTAATCCAATTAGAACTAGGGTTTTGCAACCTATTGTACTCCTTGAGGAGACTGTTGATATTTTGATGAATGAAAAATATTATGTTTGGTCTCTTTTTGGTTTGGTGCTGGTCCACATTAGGTGCTGACTCCTAGTGGTTTTTTCCGCTTGGTGCTGACTCTAAGCAAGGCCTATGTGCTTTCTTGTTGTTTCATTTTTGCTCTATCTTGTGTCACAAGGTAGTTGTCATATTGTCATATGGCGGCCTAAGTGAACACCTAAATACTTAATTACTTTGATCCTATGCAAAGGTGGGATTGGGAAGTTCATCATAAGATGATATATACTCACCAAGCATGGCCCTCATCTGGGCAGTATAAGATGATAATTCACAGGGAAATAATTCATGGAATGTTTTTCATTATGTTGGAAACCATAATTCATCAGGACTGTTGAGTTGTTACTAGAAACAGTCAGTCAAATTGTTGGGTACTCTTTCCTTTCGCTATATATTTTTGTTTTCAGTGGCTAGAACTGTCAAAGAAATTGGCGAGCTGGCATACATTACAATCTTCATTAGTGTTTTTTTTTTTTTTTTTTTCAATTAATATAAAAAAAAATTGAAGGAAAAAACCACCGATTCTTATTGGTGCTTGATTTCATTTCCTTTGCTGCAGTTTTGGGGAAAATTAAAGACTTTTTAGGAGTGATATCAGAAGCTAATGAGAGGCTTCAGCATGATGCAAAGGTTGTGATTTGATCCTTTACTCAAGGTTTATTGTTTAATTAAATTCCAATTATTCTACTTTAATCCCTAACCCATGCTTTCCTTTCCTTTTTGTTGGCTTTACTTTTAACCTATGTATACAATTTATTAAATTCAGGAAAATTCTGAGAGCTATGATATTGAATTGCTCACTGGAAATTAAACTGAAATCATTGATATGGTAAGTGGGTCTCTTTCTCCCCCCCTCAACTGTATCAATCACTGAAATCATAACTGATTTTTTAAGTGCATCTTAATTACAGGATTTGATGCTTGGTATTGCTGATCTTCATACCCCTGAGGCTGTTGCTGCAGCTGAATCTGCAATTGCTGGTTATCAGCCTTTGATTCCATTGGCTGCTAGTAATAGCGGAACAGATTCAGATGATAGCAGTGATAATGATAGTGATGATGATGATGATGATGATGAAAATGACAATGATGATGGTAATGACACATGCTTGCCTTTGAAACTTGAAAGATCAAAGTCTGGCCAAGGCAATTCTTTGAGTGAAGATGTTAATCCATCAAAAAAGCGACAGAAGATTGTTGAGCTGTCATGAGAACTTTTTCTGGTAAGCAAAGTTGGATTCTGGAATTATTGTTGTTTGGTGTATTTGTTTGAAATGAATATTGAGAAAACTGTCAAATTATTGTAATGGTTGCAACAAGAATCGAAGCCTTGACTAGGGAAGGAAAACAATGAATGAATGATAATAGAAATGTTTAGAATTCAATTACTCCATTGTGTAGCAAAATAATTGAAAAAGGAAAGTCATGTGGAGGGATTTTTCTTATGAACTCTTGTTATAGGTTTTAGAGAAGGCATTTGATTAAGAAAGGGCGCCATGGGTTGTTTGTCTATTGTGGAAGTTGTCACTGATTGATGCAGCCATGAATGTTCTATGTCATTGATTATATCGTTGATTATTCTGGTCTAGGATGTAGTAGTTTTCACGGTAGTCTATATGTTGCTTGCTTCCTCACTGTCCATGTACTATTTCTTATATGTATTACGTTTTGACTTCCTTTCGGAATCTTGCACCCAAATCTAAAAAATTTCAGCCTTTCTTTGAATCATTCTATTTTGGACTCAATCTTTGAAGACTCGAAGTTCTGCCTTTCATTTTTACTAAGATGCATTTGAATGTGTCATTCTACCCTTAGGCCTTAGGTGCTTTGATTGATATAAATTTAAAACACTCAAGTAGTCAGTGAAGGACTAAATTATGTCCCCTTTGCCTTTTAAGTTGATTACCATTTAGAGAGGGAGTTCTCTCTTAAAAGTATCCTTCTTTTTAGTCCATGGCATGGGAATTTGTGAGAAGAAAAGTCTAGTAGATTGATCTCTTGGGAGAAACATTTTTTTGGTTGGACTTAAGAGTCCCTTCAAATCATAACCAGAGAAATTAAAAAATATATGAAATAAAAATGAAAAGAAGGTAAAAAGAACATGATTGATGAAAAACTATGAATAAAACATTTAAGAATAATGAGCTGGCATATTCAGTGCTTGGAGAAAGCGCTATGCTCCCAAAAGTTGGGTAGCTGTTCTGGAATTTGAGTAATTGCCTCTGCCTTGTTGATTAGAGTTCCTTCCTCTTCCTCTATTTGATGAGTAATTTCTAAATGCGCTATCTGTTAGTGGTTGGTGCAACCATGGCCATTTGATGTATTTCCTTGAATTTTCATCATTATCTCTGTTCTTGTGCTCTTCAGCATGTAAAGAACATGAAGTTCTTCAAGTGAGATTCCATCACTTCTGGTTCTAATTACTGCACAGAACAAGGAGGCCAATCTTTGGCTTCCTTGATCCTATTTAGATAGGCAACAATTGAGTATTTTCTTTCTTGATGTGATGCAGATCTGGTTTAAGGGTACCTCTTCTCACGATTTTCCACATTCTTGTATAGTCTAATCCAACTAATGAGTGGGTGCAGATAGAGTCAAATTGATGAGATTAGAGCTAGGTCTCTGTGAGCCCAAGCTTGATACTCTGGATTCATGACAGTGGGATTGCCAAATTCATCATAGAGATATTGAGCTGTTGGTTTTGTTAAACCATCAGTGAACTCAAAAGTAGGTTTCAGTATTGGCAAGATTTGATGCCCAGAGTACGTAATTTGAACTATCCAATTTAATGGACATGATTGATGTATAATATTCTCACTGATGCTTAGATTATATAGTAGCAGAATAGCTTAAGATACAAGTGTAAGAATGAAACTGAAATCTAAAGAAGTTTAACCACCTAACGGCTAACAATTTATTCTATAGCAAATTATACAAAGATGAACATCGTGTTCTTTTTTAGTTCATATGGAGAGCATTTATTGAAGTTTGCGAGAATGACTTCTGTTTTCTTTGTGAAAGAAGTGACACATTGTCAATGGTTATGACTAGTGTTATCACTTATCAGTTCTTACCATTAAGTGTTTTTGAGGGAACAAGATTGCAATCACTAATCCTTGATTTAACATTCTCTTGTGCATAGGCCTTCATTGTGTTCATGTCTTAGCTGGGACACCAACTAGTGCTTGAGCTCAATTGTGAGCAGGTAGTCTTGTGGCGAGTTATGGGTATGACGGATGCACCAGGATTATAACCATGAGATGAAAAAGAGCTATTGAAGTTTTATTCAATCCCATTTTTGTTTTGATTTGGTTAAGTCCAAAGTCAAATATTGGGATGATTGACAGAAAAAAGGCATGTATTTAGGGGGTATCTATAGTGAATAGCGTGTAAAATACCCTGAGCCACTTTAGACTTGAGACCATAACTAAACAGTTAAGCTACCTTAAGGTCAATAGAACCCTCCTCTAGGACATAAAAACTGTTCCCATTTCCGGGTAAGTAGCGCTGATCAATTTGTCTCTATGTATTTCCTATTCCTAATGGTGCAAAACGTGCTTTGAATTTTTCGGCTGTGGGTTTCCAATTTGTAAAAAGAGGGTTGCTTCTTATGAATTTGTGACTTAGGCGTGCCTTGGTCTCTCTTCTGAATGAGGTTGACTAGATTAGACAATAATCCATGAATTCTGTTTGATTTCAAATACCAGTTATAGGTCCAGGCCCTAGTTGATTTCCAACATGACACCTCAACCATACACCCTAGCCATTTTTTCATGAAAAAGCCTCGTTACTCTGCTAGACTCACAGCTCGAATAATAATGCATGGAGAAAAAGACTAGTCATTTATTTATTTATTTTGATACTCCACCGCTCATTTATTTTTTGGTTTGATTGTTTGGTTTTCCTTCCTTTTAATTTGGGAACTAAATCCTCTTATCGTCGGGACAATCAATAACCTCTAAGATAGAGAGAGAAGGAAAGTGGGTGGATTTGCTATATAATTCCTTAATGTAATCCTCTTATAGCTCCCATAGTTGTTAGGTTGGTGTATCAACTATAAACAGTGAGAATACTGATTGGAAAGCGAAGAATCCGTGCATTATGTGCAGTAAGTTTGCCACATATAATCCAATAATATTACTCGGCAATCTCATAGGATAAAGTTTATTTAGTCCTCTATGTCAAAGATAAAGGCTATTTCTTGGCTAGTATTAGTATGTCAAAGCAAGAACCTGCGAAGAGAGAGATGAAGAAGTGTTAGCCTTCCATAATAGTATTTTTTAGGTGTAAATGCACTTTTTGTCTCTACATTTTGTTTTGTTTTGTTTTTTGTTTTTTTCATTTTAGTCTCTACATTTTAATTTTACCACTTTTGATCTTTAAATCAATTAACGCGTTCCATTTTGGTTCTTTCCATTAGTCCACTAATGGAAATTGCTTAAGTGATAAACTGAGTGCATTGCTGACACATTAAATGCTGATGTAGCCAATTAAAAAATAAAAAATAAAAATTAATTAGCATTTAAAAAAATGCCATGTCAGCTTCTAAATATAAACAAATTTATTAATCAATTTTAATGAAATTAAAAAACAAAAAACAAAAAACAAAATTAAAAATAATAAAATACATCAATTCAGATCTAATTCATTTTGAACAAGAACACACATGAACATAATCACAGATTTAAACATCAACACAAGAACATAAGAGCACAAACTCAAAACCAAACACAAACTCAAATTTAAAAACACAAAAAATACAATAACAAACAAAAAAGAAGGAATTCAAAATCTCAAAATGGCAGAATTCTTGGAACTAGAATCCCAAGATGAGTCTGAATGCCATGGAACGTGATCCCAAGCACGAAGCAAGAATCCTCGAGCTACGTCGTCCCGGTCTCCGCCATCTACTCTCCAATCAAACCTCTCTTGAACATCACCCTCCTCCCTTACTCCCCTCTTTGCTGCTGCACATGTCGCTCCGTCCTCAACCCCTTCGCCATCGTCAACTTTGCCGCCAAGATTTGGATCTGCCCTTTCTGCTTCCAGTGCAACCACTTCCCTCCCAACTACGCCTCCATCTCCTCCCCGCCGAGCTCTTCCTTCATTACACCACCATCGAGTACTCCCAAGATAACCAAATCAACTAGTCGCCACTGCAACCACCGCTTGTTTTCTTGTTCGTGATTGATTCCTATCTCATTAAGAAAGAGATGGGGTTTCTGAAGTCTTCGATCTACAAGCTAAGAGCATCTTGAATGGCGCTTGATCCACAAAAATGAGATGTGGAGGTTAAAGGGCGAAATAGAGGGTAAGTGCTGGGTATATGTGCTTGAGGCTTTATGAGCATGTAACATGTGTAATAACACACACACCCAGATCGGGTTGGTTAGGTTTGATGGCTATGCTAGATTGGTGGAGGTGGAGATCGTGGTGGTTAGGTCAGATCAATGGTGTTGGTTCAGTTTTTTTGGGTCGCAGGTGGTGGGTAGATCTGGGTTTTCTGGGTCTGGATCGGCTAGGTCCATTGTGGGTTTGTGTTGGTATGGTTGAGGGATTGAGCTGGGTTTGTTCAATTTTGTGAGTATTTTGTTAATGATTGTATTGATTTAATTTTCAGATTTAAATCTATTTTTTCTTTTGGATAATTTGGTTTGTGTATATATATGGATTGATTTTTTTTTTGGGTACAATATTCTTTTATGATTTTTCTGTGTTTGATTTCTAGGATTGTAGGATTTTTTTGGGTTTGTGCTCTTGTGTGTTCTTGATGAGTTTGTATGATTTTCTGGATTTTTTGGATTTGACTTAACATTTATTTTGAGAGTAAATAGTTTATGTTTGTTATTGTGTTGTTTGTGTTTTTAAATTTGAGTTTGTGATTGGTTCTGGGTTTGTGCTCTTATGTTCTTGTGATGATGTTTAAATCTGTGATCATGTTATTGTGTGTTCTTGTTCAAAATGAATTAGATCTAAATTTATGTATTTTTTTTTTGTTTTTAATTATGTTTTTTGTTTTTTTATTTAGTTAAAATTAATAAATTATTAAAAAAATTAGATGCTAATATGGCATTTTTTTATAATATTTTAATTTCTCCGTTAGTCACCTCAGATATTTCCGTCGATTGACTGACGGAAAAGACGAAAATAACATGTGTTAATTGGTTTAGGAACTAAAAGTGGTAAAATCAAAATATAAGGACCAAAATGGAAAAAAAAAAAAAAAAACCAAAATGTAGGGACTAAAAGTGCATTTACGCCTATTTTTTATGTTCATATAAAACGAGAGTTATAGTCATGTAAAAGCATTTTTTATTTTTATTTTTATTTTTATTTTTATTTTTAATTTTCTATATACATAGTGGGGAGGGAGAGGTCGGATTCGAAATTACACAAATAACACTACAAAATATGTCATTACCACATATAACACCTTATTAAAACTTGAGTCACGTTAAAGCCTTGAATTAGAGAAAAAAAAAAACACATTCTTTAAAATAATAAGAGGAATGAGTAAATAACAACTTTTGAGAAGCTAATAAAATAATTTTTCAGTGGCTACTCAAAGAAAAGAGTTCTGTAACCATATTTTATTTCTATGATCAGTACTTTCTTTATGTATCTTTATTTTTTCCTAGCAGTCAAGGCTTAGGACTTTGAGGTGATCAATTCATGCTTCACTAATAAGGACGTTGTCCAACATAATTGCCTGGAGGATCATAGTTGCAAGTGACAAACCACCACCCATTATTGCACTGAACTCTAGCACACCCAAGACGAAATGAATTTCGCCACACAACTTGAGTATAGTGCAAGCACTGTCCCCCAACACAAGTATTGCTGTTGTAGTCATAGCAATTCTTCTCTGCAACCCACAAGTTCACTGCAGCTGTGATGCGAACCTCAATCGACTCGCTTTGAGACCCAACAAAAATATTGGAATATTTAACACCAAATGATGCGAACCTCAATCGACATGCTTTGAGACCCAACAAAAATATTGGAATACTTAACCCAAGAAAGCTAAAAATCAGATTTATGATAGAAACCTTGACCCAACGTTTATAATTAAAACGCGAACCAAAGGTATAAGTTGACCTTGACCCAATGATTATAAAGAATCACGAACCAAATGTATAAATTTTGAACGCCACAAGGAATAAATCTTGATAAGTTCACAGTTCTTGAAGACCCAAAAGAGAGCAAAGCCTCACATTTTCTGAATTTTATTCAATAATATTCTATGAAAAACGTTTACAGACTTAAGGGCCTATTTAAGGGCTCCATAAAACTTGACAGACAAGAAAATATATTCTAAAATAACTCCTAATTGATACCTTACCATATCTAGAATCAAATTTGACCTAAAAAACATTAAATACACCTAAAAACAAGGAAATAAATCACCTAAACCTAAAATAACGTTTTTACATAAAAATACCAAAAATAATAAATTACAATAGTTAAACAGTAAATTGTGTTCTACATCAGACCCCTCCACTTGAAACAAACTCGTCCTCGAGTTCATCTTTGAAATCTGAAATCTTCCGCTCCAAATAAACAAATACTTCGAATGCTTTAATGACTTGATCCGGTTGTGAAATTTGAATCCTTCATAAAGTGTAGCAGAAAATTTCTTCTTATCTACTTTCAATTTATTTGCAACATCAATCAACAAAGGGTTGATAATAAAGTTAAAATTTTCTACTCCAAGAAAATCAACATATTGTATAGTCATCTTCAACAAATAAACTGAGACTTGAGGATTGTGAGTTGTGGACTCATCCTCATATTTAACCTCAATTGAATCTTTCACAATGTTCTCAATAATTACCATCTTTTTTTTTTTTTTTTTTTCGTTGTTTTTATTTCCTCTTTTTTTTATTTCACTTTGTTTTTGGATGATAACAAAAAACAAAAGATAAAGGGATAGAAAACTGATTTTAGAACCTGTGCTCTGATACCAAATGATGCGAACCTCAATCGACACGCTTTGAGACCCAACAAAAATATTGGAATATTTAACACCAAATGATGCGAACCTCAATCGACACGCTTTGAGACCCAACAAAAATATTGGAATACTTAACCCAGGGAAGCTAAAAATCAGATTTATGATAGAAACCTTGACCCAACGTTTATAATTGAAACGCGAACCAAAGGTATAAGTTGACCTTGACCCAATGATTATAAAGAATCACGAACCAAAAGTATAAAGTTTGAACGCCACAAGGAAGAAACCTTGATAAGTTCACAGTTCTTGAAGAACCAAAAGAGAGCAAAGCCTCACCTTTTCTGAATTTTATTCAATAATATTCTATGAAAAACGTTTACAGACTTAAGGGCCTATTTAAGGGCTCCATAAAACTTGACAGACAAGAAAATATATTCTAAAATAACTCCTAATTGATACCTTACCATATCTAGAATCAAATTTGACCTAAAAAGCATTAAATACACCTAAAAACAAGGAAATAAATCACCTAAACCTAAAATAACGTTTTTACATAAAAATACCAAAAATAATAAATTACAATAGTTAAACAGTAAATTGTGTTCTACATCAAGCTGTCCCTGTAAATGAGCCACTGCCTTTAGCAAGGTTCTCACCATAGCTCCCATTTGAGTGCTCAAGGTTGCAGTCTCCAATCCTTGAATTGGCATAGTTTTGAGCATAGGTTGCGACTGTGCTATTCCATGTAATATTTGGGACACCAACTTGTGTACGAGCCACATTGGAGCATTTAGATAGTCCTGTTGTGAGTTTTGGGCATGAGAAGTCTGAAGCTGCGCTAAGCCCACAAGACAAATAAGAGCAAGTGAAATTTTAGTACACAAACTCATGATATTGGTTGCTTTTTAAGTGAAAATGGAATGTTTGGTGAATGATGAGAATTGTAACATGATAATGGCTATTTATAGGGAAGGTATGTAATTATTTTACCTGCTAATTCGGAAGTAGAACGATTTAAGTTGTTGATAACACTAATTTTAGCAAACTAAAAGCACTAGTCTTCCCCCTTAGACATGTAAACTTTGCGGTCAGCTCCAGTTAAGTCTAAAAATGATGTAAAAGTGGTGCATTGATCAAAGTAACTCACATGTTCTACCTTTTTCCAAATGAAGCAACTTATGAAAAAGATTAGAGGGAACGTACTAATTACAGTTTCATTATAACAAAGACATACCTTATTTCCAATCCAAATAGTGCTTTAATCTGAACTCTAACAGATATACTCAGAAGGCTATACCTATACATATGAAATGGCCAGTTTCGATTTTTATTATTTTTTATTTTTTTATACTTAGTAGTGTATTGTTGCAAAACTTTAGTTCAATAATTAATTGTTAAGAAAACAGTAGTATTTATATAAATTGATGCAATTAGGTCATTGTATAATTGGTTTTAGACGGAGATGTTGCCTCTAATTAGAGGGAAAGATTCAGAGAGAAATCTTTGTAAGCTTGCTGGAGAATCTTTCTTGTCTAGTTATATTTTACTTAAAATTATATGTTTCATTTATCAAATATTCCTTTTTTTTCCTTACAAAATTTTATTTAATTATTTTAACTTCATTGATTTAAGCATAATAATTAGAATCTTCCTTCTTTGAAATATTATTGTAAAGGTATTTGATTCAGTTAATTAGAAAGTTTCATTTTCCTTCAAACTAAGATCACACATCTATAAGTTTGTTAAAAGAACCAAAAGATTTGAATGAAATATTCGTTTGAATTGTGGGTAAATAATATATGATTTTTTTTATATGGACTAAGATGGAACCAATGGCAATAATATATGATTTTTATTTTTTTTATTTTATTTATATATGGACTAAAATGGAACCAATATAATTTATATGTACAATTTGCTTGAAGTCCTTGGCTACATCCTAACATAAGGTCACACCAACTATTACTTGAAATTCGTCTAGCAATGATTCCCCTTTGGAGTTGTTCATAAAAAAGTTTTTGTACTCCGGCCAAGGTACTTGTATCCACCAACATGATTCTCTCCTCCACGGACATTTTTTGGAGGGTAAGACTTCTGTCCAGTGGAAATTTTCACTAGACACGTCCGGATTCGGACACGTGTCCAAGAGTAGACACGTGTCCACCATCCAACGTGTCCAGTGGAAACTTCCACTGGACACAAGCCACACCCTTTTTTGGATACGAAGCTTTTCCTTCTCAATACCAAGTTTCTCCTTCTCTATTTTAAGTTTTTCCTCTTCTAATCGAATTCTCTTCCTACAGACCCTATCCCTTAACTCTTTCAAGTGAACCATTTCCGCTTTGATACGATCATTTTCTTGTTTTTGTGATTCCTCAATAAATTTCATTTTCTTGGCCAAATATTCCGCAACATCTTTTTCAGTAGCTTTGTTCTTTCGGTTAACCTTTTCGGCCTTTCTACCAATCGGTCTTTTGAAATTGGAAACGTCATCCAATAAGGACACACCATCCCCCTCGACAATAGATGTTGAATCCAGAGCTAGAGGTAACAATGTCCTCGATTTTTCCTTAGGCTCACTCCACTTTGGTTGGTCCTTTAACATAAGCCAACAATGTTCAAATTGAAACTTTAAATAGAAGTTTTTATAAAAAGCCTTCCCATTGTCAATCTAAAAAAAATGAAAAGAAATATAACATGATTAGTATCTTCAAACTACTGGTTAATGGGTATGTTAATACTGTTGAATATAATTTATACCTTATCTTCTTCAGTCGTACCACTTTGAGGAATTGCTTTAACTTGAGCCATGCACCCACAAAACCTAGTTGGCTCCTTGTCAATCATTCTCCAATGACTTGTTAGGGAACTAGCACTACATGTGGTACCGAAGGTATTGTGGTTGTGGAAGTATTCCCAAACTTTTTCACAAAATATACTTTGTTTTTGCTCATATGTGCGTATGGCATGGACACTAGTATTGAGTCATGCTGACACTAGGAGTTTATCTTCATCTACATTGAAGTTAATACCCCGTTTTGTTTTCTTAGGAGATTCAACATCAGGTGTAGAATCAGAAGAGGACATTGGATTATTTTGAGATATGCCCAAAAGCTGTGAGTAAAGATCAATGTCCCCTTGTATGATACTAGTGGATTAAGGCAGGTCTGTCTTTGAGTCCATAAATAACGTAGATAATGACACAGCAAATATAAACTTCCAGCGGACTGAAAATTCCCAAATGTAAAGACATTTATCAGAACTGACACTCACAGCAATAAGGTATAAACAGATTCCAGCAGACTGAAAATTCCCAAATGGAAAGACATTTACAACAATAAAATTAGAAAAAACAAAAAAAATTCCCAAATGTGAAGACATTCAGCAAATAAATTAGAAACAAAAAATTTACATTTCCAGCAGATTCCCAAATGTAAATGTGAAAGACAATTTTCAGCAAATAAATTAGAAACAGGAAATTTCCAGCAGATTCCCAAATGTGATGACAGTTTCAGCAAATAAATCAAAAGCATTACACGAAGAAAAGGCATACATAACTTACCTGTGAATCGGCGAGAAACCCAAACAATGCAGCTAGGGGGAGAGGACTTCGAAAACCGACGGCTGCGGCGTGCTTTGGCGAGATGTATAGAGAGCGAGAGAGAGCAGAGAGGGGGTTGGGAAGAGTAGAGTGTGTGAGTGTGAATGAAGGGCTTCGGTGTTGAAGAGACTAAAAAAAAAAAAGAAAAAAAAAGAGTGAATATAAATTAAACTTGATTAGGTCTTTTATTTTATATATTTTAGTACTAGTAGTGTATTGTTGCAAAATTTTAGTTAAATAATCAATTGTTAAGAAAATAGTATTATTTATGTAAATTGATGCAATTAGGTCATTCTTTAATTGGTTTTAGACGAACTGTTGCCTCTAATTAGAGGGAAAGATCCAGAGAGGAATCTTGTAAGCTGGCCGGAGAATTTTTCTTGTCTAGTTATATTTTACTTAAAATACAATGTTTTATTTATTGAATATTCCTTTTTCTTTCCTTACAAAATTTTATTTAATTATTTTAACTACATTGATTTAAAGATAATAATTAGAATTCTATCCTCTTTGAAATATTGTAAAAGTATTTGATTCAGTTGGTTAGCAAGTTTCCTTTTCCTTCAAACTAGAATCACACATCAGTAAATTTTGTTAAAAGAACCAAAAGATTTGAATGAAATGTTCGCTTGAATTGTGGTTTAATAGTATATGATTTTTTATTTTATTTTTAATATTGACTAAAATGGAACCAATTAAATTCAGGAAATTTATATGTGCAATCTGACTAAGCTTTACACATAGCCTGATTGACCCAATCCGAACTTGAATTGACTTGCCTATTTGCTACGTCTTTGTATTGATCCAGTTAATTGAGATTTTGGTTACTTAATGAACTATGTAATTTTATTTGTCTTTGAATTACGTTTATAGGAATAATATTTTTGAATATTTATTTTGGCCTACACTCTAATATGGTGAAATCTTTATGAGTGGGCAGCCATTGTCACGTGTCTAGTTCATACTTTAGGTTCAAGGCGTGACATCTAGATCCGTTTTCTTTCAATTTTTATGTGTTTTAAATGTTTTTTTTTTTTTTTTTTTTTTGAGGAAGTACCTATAGTGAGGTAGGTTCCGACTAAGTAACAGAGCAAATTTCAAGTGTAAAAAAATGAGTGTTTATTTCTTAGATAATTCAATAATTACAATAATGGAGATAGAGTGATTTAAATTCTGAATGTCTCTATTAAAAACACAAAAATGTGTTATTCAGCATAACATGCATTCAAATACTTTTCAGACACGGTTCAATTTCTACATTGGCAATTTGGAATGAAAGGTAAATCATTTCTAAGTAAGGTAATAGCGGTATTGACTTTGAGTGAATCATTTTGAAAGAAAAAAAGAAAAGAAGAAAAAAGAAAAAAGAAAAAAAGGCTCATGTTGGAAACATCATGTTGTTTGAAAAAGAAAAAACAAAAGGTAAGTAAAGCGATAGTGGTCTTGAATTTAATGCCATTGAGTAAGACACCTGAAATTTAAAAGATTATTAGGTTCTCTTAGATTACTATAAATGCGTATTCTTTTATCTCACATGAATGGTAGGTTCCACCATGAATTTAATTAATGGGACCTACCATTCATGTGAGATGAGGGAATACGCATTTATGGTACTCCAAGAGTATACAATAATTTCCTCTAAAATTCATACAATTTTCTCTCCTCATGAGATTACTATGCAATATTTAGAAAGTAAGTAAATACTAATAATTTCCTCAAAAAAAGAAAAAAAGAAGAGTAAATACTAATTATTACTACCAACAATTAGTCTAGCTGAATGCGGAAATAAGTGGATTCACGTGGGCTATAAGTTAGGCCCAATGTGCCTAAGGTTCATCAAAATAAATTATCAAAACTCTAATAGGCCTCCTTAGCCGTGACCCACTGAATTACTAGTATGATAATATCCCAAAAAGTAGATTTATTTATATATGCTATACTATAAATTAGACCTCTTTGTCTTTGACCCATTTTCAATTTTTCATTTTTTTTTTTCCTTTCAATCGCTTAACTATAATTTATTTTCAATTTAGTTCTTCCTTAGTAATTTTTTAAAAACTTTCCAAGATAACATTATTTTGTTGGACTTAACAGTATGAATTGGATGGAAAGGTTGCATTGGAAACAAATGGAAATCTAAGGATAAAATAAAATAAAACTTAAGGCACTAAATTGAAAGTAGGCCAAAGTTAGGGGTTGTAATTTATTATTTGGTGATGATGTGCTGAAATCGTTAGTGAGTTGTAGGCTCCAAATCACTTCAAATCACTCCAATAGATACCTGTGGCATAAAAACAATAAAACCAAATAGAAGACACCGGTGTGGTATCGTCCAAGAATCCTCCGAAAATTAAATTAGTGAATGAGAATTTCTAAGAACTCTATAACGAGAGAGTTAGGGATTTTCTCTGTACCTGAGAAAAGTGGAGGTCTGGTGTTTATATAGTGGTGAGTGGTGAATTAGAATCCCTTCAAAGTAGGGATCTTTCCTTATGGGGAGGGTCTGACACTTAGGGTTTCCAAGACTTTAGGGTGTCTTTCCATATGAGAGAAATATACATGAGTAATGGGTTTTATTTTGTGTATCATGTAAACTGTTTCCATGTATAGGTATTCGTGGAAACCAAGCCAAGCCACGCTGGACCTGTCGACCTCTTCATCTCGTCGACCCTTCGCCCCGTCCAAGGGTTTCCTATTGGCTTATGGGGACTCTCGTTGGGAATTATTGTGGGGTCATCACTCGTGTTGTCGTCACACTGTATCATTCCTCTATATTTGTAGAACTGACGGACCTGTGGGCACCATTGGTTTCCTTGCGTGGTGTCACTGGGACTTGTTGATCCTTAGTCAAAATTACCCCTATCAGTCGGGTCTAGTACCATCTTCTCTTTTGGGACGGTTGAAGGAATTTAATTTAACATTTTTTGAAGTAGCTAGTAAATGAAAACACACACACACACACACATTTGATGAGACAGGCAGGGCAGGACAAGATGGAGTAAGCAAAATACATCCTTACCCTAATACCTCTTTGAGGCAGATAAAATTTGTGCACAACAAGGTGGGGCAAAATGAGTCAAGTGAAACACAAAATTTTAAATAGAGTAGTGTTTATTACACACAAATAATTTTACACATTTTTTCACATACCCCTAAAAGTAACCAAAGTTATGATTTTCAATTTACCAAAGTCATGATTTCTAAATTGAAAATCATGACTAACGACTTCAATTTTTTTTGGGTGTGTATATAAAAACGTGTAAAATAATTTCTATGTAACAAATTTAACCCTTTTAAATAGTTTGTATGAGTAGCACATGTCGGCAACTACAATCACATCTTGATCTAAAATTTCGAAAGCTCAAATGTTCACTTCACAAATTTATTAGTCGCGTAGACATTAATGTACAAACCATAACGAAACTTCTTGTAGAGTCTAGGCTGTTCTTGATCGTGCTTTCTTTGCTGACCTTTTTTTTTTTGGGTGAGAAGACTTTATATGTTAGTTTAGAGGGTCAGGCTGCCAAGTTATTTACTTTCAAAAGGATCTTATTTATGGGCGGTAAGAATATACTATCAGAAATTTCTTTACATTAATCACCCATGTCTGAAATGGCTTATGTTTTACCTAATTTTTTTGAGTAAAGTTAAGGCCATAACTTTTGTTACAATTTACTCATGTAACAAGTTTTAAGTGATGGAATAAAAGTGGTAGGTCTATGTGTGTCCACAATTCTACTACTTATAATTGATCACATAAAATATTTGGGGCAAAAATTATAGCAAAAGTTATAGTCATAACATTTTTCAATTTTCATTCTCTTAATAACATCATTTTCCTTTTCCAACGTCACACTGCATCAACATGTTTGACTTCTCGAACTTAATTAACGGAATTCCTAGTTGATAATTGCTTAAAGATTATTGGATATATACGCCACTACATGACTTTGAACAATTGGATTATAATTTAAGGCAACTGGGTCAGTCTTTTTAATTCACCATAATTTGATCAGGACCGTCAATCAAGCTTAGACTAGCTAGACGCTAGAATAAAATCCCACAAACCTGGACCATTGGGTATAGGTCAGGCCCCTTAAATTAAATAGCAGGCATTGCATCTTAAATTTTACGTAGACTTTTCAAGAAGAAAAGTATAGGTACATTCAAATTAACAAATAAATGTGACGTACGACTTTCTAATTGTGTAATACTTACGTGTCTAGTTATAAGGATTTTGAACTTAGCTATTTGCTTGCAGCAATTGGTCAATGGTACATGCACATGGATATCTATGCCTAGAGTGATTGACGGAGTCATTTTAGTACTACATGATTAATTTTTAGGTATTCTCAGAACACCAAAGAATGATACTTCATCCTTGTGAGGTTTACTGATTAAAATCAAGGTGAAGTTCACTATGAATATGAGAGGACGGTGTACAATTTCTCCATACTCCCAGAAGTACCTAATTTTTCATTGAACAGAGACTGAAACTCTATTCCAATGCATTCTGTAGCCTATAAATAAATGAAGGGATAGGTTATAGAGATAGCAATAGTAAAGATATCTGTGTTAAGCATTAAGAGTTAGTTTTTCATTTCCTTTTCCCCATGGCTCCAATGTTGCTTCTTATTGGTTTTTTGATAGCTGGGCTAGAATTAACAGGTATATATGGTTTTTCACATCTCTTTCACTTTAGATCAAAATTGTTACTATATATATATATATATATATATATATCATTCCAAACTTTGTTTTTCAGATCTTTCTCACCACATGATGACAGGAACACAAAGATTAAAAGAACCTGAAATTAGTTCTTCTCCCCAGCCCTTTACCAATGTTTACTTAAGCTATTACTCATCAAAATCTGTCACAACTTTGATGCAGGTGCACAATCTGTTGGTGTATGTTATGGAAAAAATGGAAACAATCTACCGACTGATGGAGAAGTTGTTGATCTGTATAAAAGCAATGGCATTGGGAGCATGAGGATATATGACCCAGATCAAACAACTCTCAACGCACTTAAAGGATCAAACATAGAACTCATCATTGGGATCCTTAACAACAATCTTCAAGCGCTCACTGATGCTACAGCTGCAACAAATTGGGTCCAAAACAACATAAGAAACTACCCGGATGTCAAATTCAAATACATTGCTATTGGGAATGAAGTACATCCTGGTGATGCTGAAGCTCAATTTGTTCTACCTGCCATGCAAAACATTCATAATTCAATTGTAGCTGCCAATTTACAAAATCAGATTAAGGTTTCAACAGCTATAGATACAACTTTGTTGGGAAATTCTTACCCTCCATCAGCGGGTTCATTTAGTGCCGCTGCAAATTCATATATAAGCCCAATCATAAACTTCCTAGTCAGTAATGGGGCACCACTTTTAGCCAATATATACCCTTACTTTAGCTATACCAATAATCCTCAAGACATAAGCCTTCCATATGCCTTATTTACTTCACCAGGGGTTGTGGTAACAGATGGTAGTCTTCAATACCAAAATCTTTTTGATGCACTGTTGGATTCACTCTATTCTGCTCTTGAGAAAGCTGGTGCACCTAATCTACAAATTGTAGTATCAGAGAGTGGTTGGCCATCTGAAGGTGATACTGCAGCTACAGTAGCCAATGCAGGCACCTACTACAAGAATTTGATTCATCATGTGAAGGGTGGGACTCCAAAGAAGTCTGGACAAGCAATAGAAACTTATTTGTTTGCCATGTTTGATGAAAACCTCAAGACTGGATCAGAAATTGAGAAACATTTTGGTGTCTTCTCTCCTAATAAACAGCCCAAGTACCAAATTAGTTTCGGTTAGATAGTGTGGACTGTGTGGTTATCCATGCAAATTCGTGAATAAGTTAAATAAGTGTGCCATGAGCCATGTACCCCCCCTCTAAATGTTAAATTAAATAACTCTTCTAATGAATAAGTTTCTTATACAAATATAGTTCGCGTGTTGCTTGAAAAAATGGATGAAAAGAAAATCATAAATTACTTCTATATTTCTATTATGCCTTTTTTTTTTCCTTCAACAAGTGGAACGTGAGAATTTGAACCCAAATTCTCCGTATAGAGCATGAATTAAGTCTCTTTATATTATTGATATTGGCAGAAGAGAAATATAGTGAAAACAATATGCAACTACCAACTTAGAACAAGAATAACTCCCAAAGAGTTGATCTATATATAGTGGTACTCCTAACTCATGAATTTTCTTTACAATGTGAAACATTGAATTTTTCCACCCATATGCATTCAAGTATCTTTAAAGTTCTCCACAAAAAAGGAAAAAAAAAAAAGTATCTCTAAAGTTTTGTAGAGATTTGAGAATCTAAAATAAAAATTTTTTAAAAAATTATAAATTGCTTGTTTTAGATCATCCACTCTTGAATCTTTTCATTTTTGGGTCCATCTGTTTCCGTTTCAGTGGTGATTTAATTTAATTAATTAATTACTTTTCTAATTAATAAATAAATTTCATTTGACTTTGGATTAAATTAGATGCATGCAACCTTACATTAACTTTTTTCTCAACCAATAAGAATATGACACATCATTTAATTTAGAACTAATTATAGACTAATTAGAATAAAGAGATCATAATCACTTATGGGTGGGACCGGTTTCATGCAAGTACACTTCATCGTTAAAAAAAAAAAAGTTTTTTTGATATCTTTTAATTTAGTGTCCTAATTAATGTTCTTGCACTGTCGTTTTGATTGTTGTGACCTCAAGGTTTGTTTTATGAAAAGTATTTGGAAATCAAAAGGTGAAAATTATAGTCTTTCCCAAAGACACGAGATGATGATACTATGCATTGTGATGCAAACAAGGTTATATGGTTGGTGCAAAATAGGGTGTCTATGCATGTTTGATGTCATACTACAACAAAGTTGGTTTTTTTCGAGGGTCAAAACGTATTAAAAGCCCTAAAAAAAAAAAATATATTTTGAGGGTTTAGATGGCTCTTAATACCCTTTGAAATAAATTCCCTCAAAACAAAAATTTTGATGGCCTATGCCCTTGAAACAGAAATTTCAACAGAACCCTGGAAACAAATCTTTCATCTTTATGGAGGATTGGCGACCCTGGAAAAATTCAAAAATAAATAAAAGCACAATAACCTTTTTTTGAGGGTCTCCCGACCCTTAAAATAAGGTTTTTCTCCTTAAAAAAAAAAAAAAAAAAAAACCACAACCATGCACATAGACTTTAAAGAACCACATATTATAAAATCTATATTATAACAAAACACAAATATCAAAACAAAAGTCATTTAGCTTTCCAAATCACTAAATCCTTCATTCTTGAAGTTTATGGAGACGCTTTCACATTAACCTAAGGGAACTTAGTATTTTAACTATAGAATTTTGAAACAAATAAACTATTTTACCCAACATCTTCAATAGCATGCTGAGAGTGTTGGGCAAATAATAATTTCTTAAGGCAATTTCAAGAGATTAGAAGATGCTTCAAAATACAAGAATTTAAATCATGTGCAAGAAAACAAACTACTTTGCGTAGGAAAAAAAGGCCAGCAGCCATACAACACCCAAATCAGCCCAGTGTCTGCAGAAAACACAACCAAAGCTACTATAAAAATTCTAAATAACTTCCTCAACAAAAGCACACAAACACAGTGCAAATAGCTGCACTAAACAAACCAATGGACAAAATACACATTTCCAAACTAGAGCCCAAATAAGCAATTAGTGTCAAGCCTCAAGTACTCAAAATTTGAAACAACCAGCAAAAATTCTTCATTCTTAATGGTTAGTAACATACATATTCTTTTAGACAAATATATTAAGCACTAAATGGTACTTAATCCCATGTGCTTGAGGCAAATACTTATTAACAGACTCTTTCAAATTTCAGAACATCATGAAGAACTAAATGGTACTTCATCCCATGTGCTTGAGGCAAATAATGTCAATGCCTACTCTTTTCCATTGACTATCAAATAATGTCTCATGATTAACATGATTATAAATTGTGCAGTTTATACCTAGCCAAGATTTACTAAGGTTTTCTTTAGTACTAATGAGTTCCTCTGTCCACTTCCATGTTCAGTCTGGAAACCCAACCTCCACCCAAAAAACAAGAACAAATATAAATAAAAGTAGCAGAATCTGCCAAAACACAATGACAAACAACATAAACAAACTTTAAGCAATTAAACAGAATAATTGAGATACATTTCACCAGGTAGAGGTGGTGTTAGCTCTGCCTAGCAGAGTCCTGGGCAGAAATTTATTAGAACTATTATGAGTTTTGATGAAGCCGAATCTTGACTTGTCAATATGCTCCTTGTTAGTGTCGATGGAGGATTTCGCCGGCGTGAGGCCAACTAAGAATGCTCCGATGCCAAAGTTAGATTATAAGCTCTCAAAATATGTTTCGCACAATTCTCTCTCAAGTTTTTCATATATCTTGTACTTGGGTTGTGTTCCCCTTTTATAGTCTACTTCGCGTTGGTGTAATTATGTCTGTTAATGCTCCTCTGGGGGTTTTTCTCTTGAAGGAAACGCGGCATTAATTGACATTGAAGATTGTATTTAAGACCTATCGGATGACTGTTAGGTCATCATTGCTTTTGTAACTGCTTTGGCGCATTCATTTCTTGTCTGCTGTCTTAATAGCGTTTATTTACACTTTTAATGTACGCAGACCTGTCTTCATGTATACTGACAGGGTCTTACCCCTGCACTCGTCTATCTTCTAGAAAACCTAAATTTGATACTCGTCAAGTTTCATTCAAGTAGAATACCTCCAAAACTTACCTTACACTGTTTGGCAAGCTTGAACTATTCAGTATGGAAACATCCCTCTACATCAATCCTTTCATAAGTATGAGCACCAGAATAGTCTTGTTGATCTTAAAGACAAATGATTCAATAAGAAAATAATAATTTCACAGCTGTTAAGTAGATCATAATGGCTTTGAACCAAGTTTACAAACAAGTGGACACCTTATTATCCAGTTTAAATCTCCAAGTAATCTTAAGAACAAAGAGTGCTCATGCAAGAGGTTGTTTCCTTTACCCTATCTTTTCCATGCTCCCTTTTATGTTGATGAATGTTTATTTCCATAACATGAATGATTCGTAATTGTTTTGTTTAAAGCATGATTGTTTTTTTCCATATAATTGTTATAATCTTTTTCTTGAATGTTAATAATTTGCATGTGAACAATACTTTTTCTTAAAAATAAAAACAGATCTGCATCTTTATAAGACGTAGATTTGACTTTTTCTTAATAAAAAACGGATCTGCATCTTTCCAACTTGTAGATCTAAATTTTTCTCAATTAAAAAACTGATTTGTATCTTTTTTAGATACCAATTTGATTTTCTTTAACATATGCAGATTTTTGAAATAAAGAAAAAGATTAAACATGTTTGTGTTTGTGTTTGTTTCAATTCATGATTGCATAAATTTAAATTATGAGTGAAACTCTCTTCTTAAAGAAAAATCCTTTTCATTTTTTTTTAACATCTAAAAAAACAGATCTGATATTTTTGTTGTCAAAACCATTTTTATTATTATCATAAAACAGATCTGATCTTTTACAAAATTCAAAACCATTTTTTTTATCTCTTAAAAACATATCTGAATTTTTTAACCAACCAAAAGATTTTTGTTTTTATTAAATGAAAACAGATTTGAATTTTTTCTTGCAAAAACCACTTTTTTCTATATACTACAAAACAGATCTGGTATTTTGACAAATCAAAAATCAATTTTTTTAACCAACAAAAACAGATCTGAATTTTCAAACAAAAGAAGAGATTTCAATCATAAACAAATTTGTGTGATTTAATTTTTGTTCCACATATTCAACATATCATTCATGACATGCATAAAATGAGACATTGGTCACAAGAGTCTAGAAGACCAGACTCTGTCTAGGTGGAATGAGTGCCTAACACCTTCCCATTCTGTAACCTAGCCTCCATATTTAGATCTTTGGTTAAGTAGATCTAGTCTTGTCTTTGTTTTTATTTTGGGTAAATTGTAACTAGGACAAAAAGTCATGTATATTTGGTAGATTGTAACTAGGACCCAAAGTTATGTAAAGTTCAAATTTTCGAACTTGTATTTTTTATTTATTCAATTAATGAATGGAACATTCAGTCATGTAAATCTATATCTAGTTTTTCTTATTTTTTGTACATAAAAAAATAAGTGGCGACTCCATACCACTTACTCAAAAAGAGAGGTGCCCTAAAAAGCATACCACAAAAATCTCTCTCTTTTTTTAGAGGCAATTTTCCTGGTATCTCACAATGAGCCAAAGAGTCTCATAAATCCTTTGGACACATATTCATCAATGCATTCATATAATATCAATTCAATCATATCACAATATGTTAAAAAGACATCAATTAATAAATTCAAAAATTAAAACCATGCATAATTATATAGAAAATTAATTACACAATTTTCTCATATAATTATTGTAAGGTCACAATTCGTGCCTAGGCCCAACAAGAAGGAGAGTATAGGCCCAACAAGAAGGAGAGTATAGGCCCAAAGAGCCTAATATAATAAATTTATAGAGTGTGGGTTAGAACTCTTATTTTTAATGAGCTTAAACAATAATAACAATGGCCCAAGACTACAAAATAACAAGGATGAACGAGTTTATATGATGAATCTTATCCTCGGACTCAAGCCGAGGACCAGATGCTTATATTTCTCCTCACTTAAAGATCAATTACAAATATCCAGTCTACAGTGTTTTTCTTCCTATCTCTCGACCTCCCTATCCTTGGGACCTTTTTTCTTCTTATACTCCCACTCGCCTCTCATTTTTGCTCTCTATGTGTAGGTCCAGACTGCTAACGTTGATACTTGTCCCATCAACCCCTTTCGGAAGTCTTTGGGTAATAGCTGTAAGGCTGAAATTCACTGTTCATATATCACTTCTTCATTAATGCAACCAGAGACTTAGGTATAGAGCCTTCAATGCAGTGGTAGCAGCTTTCTCTAAGATATTTCCTAATTGTTCTTACTCTCCGTGCCCCCATGAAACATATCTTCATCTTCAAAACCTCCTATAGGATCATTCTAGTCAACATGACGTACCATCTGACCCCCATCTCGACTGGCCGAGGAGATATCCCTCCTCGGATCGCTTCCATTAGCCTCTTCTACCACAATTTACCCTTGGGTCTCCAACTCTGACATCCTTATTGTTACTAATTCGTCCTCGGACAGGTAACGATCCTCGGACAAAGCCCATGGACTGAAAGCACCTTTTGGGCCTTTTATCCCCACGATTACAATTCTATTTTAACATCACAGTTAAAAAAAAAAAAATTGCCACTACAATTACATATATGTCACATTAGAAAAAATGTGATCTAAACAAAATTAAGAATATATAGTTTTTTACTATAAATTAAAATAAATAATAAGAAAACCCATTGTGCATGTTATGACATTTGATTTTCATATAATTTTCTATATTGTTATAACTCAATTCATTTGTAAACTATGTTACAAATCCACACAGCATTTGTAAATAATATTACAAACCCATATAGCCACTTGCGTGTGGCTTATTACTTGCATAGTTTCCTTGTTAAAGGAAACAACAACAATTTGTGATACACCAACGTGATCTACACAATAACCTTGTTAAAAGAAACAAGGATAATTAGTTGTGTTCAAGTGTAACTAATACACTAACAACAAACTGGGGCTCTTTCATTTTATTATTATTTTTATCATTTTTTTTTATAGATAACCACTCAAACAATAAGTGTAGTGGTTAGTGGTACATGTACGGTACACTACTACAAAACAATTTTATATACGCGAAAAATATATTTCCATTTATTGTTCATCGTCTTCAACTTTAGACATCAATTTTTTAGATTTTTATCAAATACAACCATAATCTTTAAAAGACAACAACTTTTTCATTTAAAGTCTAAATTAAGCAAGTAAACTGTTGTTTTAAAGCTTATGGAATGTACTTTCAAACCATTTAAAAAATATTTGACATTAAACAAGATTTAATGGGTCAAAATGAGCCTGTAAATTTTGGATTACATGTAAACAATTAAAAAATTACAGCTTTTTATTTCTCTCTTAACATGCTTCAAAAATTACAGATTTGAAAATTAAAAATTACTTAAACTTTTAATTTTAGCATACATATAGGATTACATATATCAGAGATCATGACATCATTCAAGAGTGAAAACAAGCATAAGATGGCTTTGATACCAATGTTGAATAGTTATATACTTTACTAGAGGTCATATAGACACATACCTTTGGTGGAACAGATCACCAAATTGCCGGATCTTGTTCTTTGTTTGCTTTACGAACTCCTCATGATCTCCTTTGTGGAACACCTCCAAGTCACAGGAGAGGCTACTAGAGTCTCTTCAAATTTCCATGCTCCAAATTTTAAGGAATAGTAGATAGTGTCCTAGAGAGATGGCTTATTTTGAGAGAGCACTCAAAAACTAAACGTATATTCACTCATTGTATCTCTTATTAATTTGATTGATGTAGGAGTATTTTAAATACTAGTGGAGATTCTCTTACTATCAGATATATGTGATCCCTAAAAGATCTTATTTTTTAAATTTAACTTACTCTACTACTGGTATTGATAACTCATATCAATATTTGTTAAG
Organism: Castanea sativa; assembly: GCF_040712315.1. NCBI lineage: Eukaryota > Viridiplantae > Streptophyta > Magnoliopsida > Fagales > Fagaceae > Castanea > Castanea sativa. The sequence goes on along the minus strand of NC_134019.1, from coordinate 24,146,024 downwards.
TTTAAATTACTCCACTACTAGTATTGATAATTCATACCAATATCAGTTAATTTAAATTTTAACTTACTTATCAGATAACCCATGTGGACAATCCATGGGCCATAGTTTATGAGTTGGGTCAAAACCAGCCCAATTTCTAACACCCGTAGAGTCAACAACATATCAATTCCATGGCATAAATTGCCTCATCTGCCAGCATGCTCATTGCTCAACCTAGCAACATTAACTTAAACTCTAAACAGAAATAATGGCAGCATAATTACATACATACCTTGTTATTTTCAAGTTGAAGCTCCACACATTTAACTTACCTCATTCCACAAAAAAGTATGAATTGTCAAGTCCTATTTGTTGACTTTTATAGTTATAGATCATCCACTCAAGCTTAGCCACTTAATAGGGCTGAGCTTCTAGATTTCACATCTCAGACCAATAAATTCTAGATCATTTGTTCATGTTAGGCAGTAAGCCGAATGGCTCCAAATTAATACTAGGACTATCCAACAAGTTTGTGGAAAATGAAGACTCAGGGAAATCCTAAAAAAGCATTGTACATAGACAACATTAAACCAAAGAGAGACAAAATCTTTTTGACTTTGCAACATTCAATTTCAATGGAGTGGTTGACTGGGAAGCAGGAAAATTAATTATAGTGTGGCGTAAGGGCTTTAAATTCCTCGACTGTAAGCCGCTTGCAATGCAGAGTAATCTAAGTTGAAAACTAGTGTTTGGTATTGACTTTCCTCTCCTCCATGGCTTCATTCTATGCAATGAGGAAGAAACCTTCTATGGTTGCAATCTTGCTACTTCTTGGGCTGTTGTTTAGCCCAGAACATACAGGTCTTTATTTGTCACACACATACATACTAGAAGCTCTAGGCTCCATGATACAAGCTTATGCTCAATAGTACATATGGAGTATACTTTCTTTTTTCTTTTTTCTTTTTTTTTTTAAATTTTATTTTTAAAGATACAATAGCATTTGAAATTTATGGTCTCCACTCTATGATCATTGCTCTTTGTTATCAACACTATACACCAATAGATTTCTTTTATATATAGGCGGGATTTGAATCCAAGTCTCGTATGTTAACTGGAACCTTAGGTGGAATAGACTTAGAACTATAAAAATTATGTTGCTATATATATTTGAAATTCATTGAATCTATTCTCAATGTAATACAGGTGCACAATCCTTAGGTGTTTGCTATGGAGGGCAAGGCAATGCAAACAATTTGCCAACTGAGTCAGAAGTTGTAAGTCTTTGCACAACTAACAATATTGGAAGGATACGCATTTACTCTCCGTATACAGAAATTCTCCAAGTCCTTAGAGATTCTAACATAGATCTCATTGTTGGCGTCCCTAATGATAGCCTCCAAGCCCTTGCCAATCTTTCAGCTGCAGCTGATTGGGTCCAGAGGAATATAAAAGACTATTCCTCAAATGTCGAGTTCAAGTACATTGCTGTTGGAAATGAAGTAAACCCAACTAGTGAAACAGCTCAGTTTGTTCTTCCAGCAATGCAAAACATTTACAAAGCAATTACAGATGCTGGTCTACAAAATCAAATCAAGGTCTCAACAGCGGTGGACACGAATTTGTTGGGTGTTTTTGATCCTCCATCAGCAGGTGCTTTTAGTGACAATGCAAGGCCATTCATAGAACCAATCATTAGTTTTTTGGTTAGCAATGGAGCGCCACTTCTTGCAAACATTTATCCTTACTTTAGAGTCAAGTACAACAACCAACCAGTCCCCTATGCCTTATTTACTGCCACAGAAGTTGTGGTACACGATGGCCAATTGGAGTACAGAAATCTGTTTGATGCCTTGATGGATGCTCTGTATTCTGCACTTGAGAAAAGAAATGGAGGAAGTTTGAAAATTGTAGTCTCAGAAAGCGGATGGCCATCTGCTGGTGGTGCTGTGGAGACTATTGAGAATGCAGGCACATATTATAGAAATCTGATTAATCATGTGAAAGGAGGGACTCCAAAGAGGCCTGCAAAGGCTATAGAAACTTACTTGTTTGCCTTGTTTGATGAGAACGTAAAGATTGAGGAAATTGAGAGACATTTTGGCCTATTCTACCCAAGCAAACAGCCCAAGTATAATGTTAATTTCAATTGAAAGGTTCACAGTGGGGTGTAATAAAGGCCTTCTCTAATTACTATTTTAACTAAGAGTGGATTTTGTACGTTTACTGTGGCCTTGGCATTGTATTAAAGTGATATTTTTCTAATAAATCAAGTAATTAAACACATCTTGACACTAATAAATCAAAGTATTCAAATATAATAAATGGTTGCCTTTCTCTCAAGCCATTTTACTTGCTGATACTTTTGAATGATTACTTGTCAGTTGTCACCATTGTTTACTCGACTGAAAGCATTTACAATACTAAGACTTATATCTTTGACCATAGACTAAATGCATAACTTGTAGAGACTTGAAATTTATACCCTTTTCTCTCTTCATGAAATTAGTACTACAACGTTTAAAAAGTGAGTATATATATATATTTTTTGATGAACAAAGTGAGTATATTATTATTACTACCAACAATTAGCCTAGCGTCTTCTCAAAAAAAAAAAAAAAAACAATTAGCCTATCGGAAACAAATGGATCCGTGAGGGCTATGAGTAAGGCCCAATGTGCCTAAGGTCCATCAAAATAAATTACAAAAACTCCATCAGACCTCTTTGACCGTGGCCCAATGGACTACTAGTAAGATATCAACCACAAAAGTACATGGATTTATATATGACTAAACTACAAATTATACCTTCTATCTTTGACCAATTTTCAAGTTTTTTTTTTTTTTTTTCAATCCCTCAAATTTAATCTATTTTCAATTTAGTTCTTCCATCTAGTTTTATCCAATCTCGCCGTTAGTTTTAATATATATATATATATATATATATATATTTATAAAACTTTTCAAGACAACATTATTTTGGTGCACTTTAACCGTATGAATTGGATGGAAAGATTTCTTTGGAAACAATTGGAAATTAAAGGAAAAAAAAAGAAAAAAGAAAATAAAACTTTTAAGGACTAAATTGAAAATAGATCAAAGTAAGAAATTGTAAGTTACAGTACAAATGACAATGGGGTGAAATAGAGTTGGACCAGGGACATTGGGTTCCATACCACCCTCATCGGGATGGTTGGAGGTATTTTACTATAGTTAATGAAGTAGATATTAAATTAAAACACATAAATAAACATTTGATGAGATGGGTAGGGCGAGTCAGATGAGGCAAGCAAAATACATCCTTGCCCTAACACCTCTTTATGGCAAAGAAAACCTGTGCATAGCAAAGTGGGGCAAAGGGAGTCAAGTGTAGCGCAAACTTTTAAATATTCCTAACCTCATACCAGATTCTTTTTCTCCTTCCAATTTCCTCTCTTCTTCTTTTATAATAGCACATTGATGTGAAATGCAGAAGCATCAGGAAGTAGAACACGTCTACTTCTAAAAAAAAAAAAAACACTTTTGCTTTTAAAAATAATCTTAAATCCACGAGAGTTCCTTGAATTCACAAGGGTTCTTGAATTCACAAGGGCTTTTAAATCTACAAGGAGAAAGGGTATGGAATCTACCAGAGAATAGAAAGACAAAAGTCTTAATTTTATTGAATAAATAATTTTTTTTTAAAAAAAACATGTACAGAATTAGGGGTCTATTTAATAGCTTTGTAAAACTTGACAGACAAAAAAAAAAATTCTAAAATAACTCCTAATTAATACCTAACCATAACAGGAATTAAATTTGACCTAAAAAGCATTAAATGCACCTAACAACAAGGAAATAATAACCATAAACCTAAAATAACGAAAATTAAAAATTAAATACCAAAATAATAAATTACAATAATTAAATAGTAGATTGTGTCATACATCAGATCTCTCCACTTGAAACAAACTCGTCCTCGAGTTCATCTTTGATATCTGTAATTCTCCGCTCCAAATAAACAAATACTTTGAATGCTTAATCCCCTTAATCTTTTTCCATACTTGCAACTCATCAATAGAATAAACAAATCAACTTGAATTTCTTTTTCCTTGGTCTTCATGTAATTGTAGAGATTTACCAAATAAGAACTGACAACTGAATTAAATCTATCAACCCCAATAAAATCAATAAACTTCGGTGTATCGCTTACCACCAAAATAAAAAGATCCTGAGATTGACAATCATATGATTTGATTTCATTGAGATCCTTGAAACTTTCTTCCTCAATGGTCTCTACCATCTTGACTTCAAGATCTTTCTCTATAATAGGATCTTCATTATTCTCTTTCACAATAATCTTGATTTGAGGTTTTTCTTCCATAACAAGAATTTCTTTAGAAATCTATATTTTATTCTTTGACTTCTAAATAATTTTCAATAACAATATTTTCTTCAACATGTAGTTCTTCCTTAATGGTAGAATATATGGTTCTTCAAAATAATTCAAGTGTGAACTTTTTGGCCAATAATAAGCTTGTTTTGTATACGATAAAAGTTCATCACAATCGAAAGGATAAACGTTTATAGCAAACATCTTTTTCATCATTGGCCATGAACGAATTTTATCTTTACCTCATCTAATTCTATTAGACTGTATTCGTTCCCACCAACGTAGGGCATATTCACTAAGTTTATACAAAGCAAGTTTAACTTTTCTCTCATAATAAATATTCTCAAAGTCAAATAAATCTTCTAAATTAAGTAACGAATAAAAAAAAATCATCTTTTAAAAAATAACCATTAAAACTTGCAAATTCTTCTATAAGGTCTATATGAATTTGCTTACCAATAAGTTACCCGTGAGTTGTCTCTGCGACAGTTATCTCTATTGGTTTCATACTCTAATGACGGCATACTAGTAAAGATATTTGTGAGCGCTACTTGATCTAAAATTTCTACAGCTCACATGTTGATTTCACAAATTTATTAGGCTCGTAGACTAGGACATTTATGTACAAACCATAACGAAATCTCTTAATCGTACTTTCTTTGTTCACATATTTAGTAGGATTAGAGATCAGATAGCCAAGTTAATTACTTTCAAAAGGATCTTCTTTATGGGCGATAAGAATAAACTGTCATTACGATATCACCCCACGTCTGAAAGGGCTGATGTTTTGCTTAATTTCCATCGTCTTGATCAGCTAGGTGAAGGCTATAAATAACATCATTTTCCTTCCAGCATAACAAAACAACAACGTGCTTGACTTCTCAAACTTAATTAACGGAATTCCTTGTTGAGAATTGCGTAAAGATTATAAGATATATATATATATATATATGCGACTACATGACTTTGAACTAATGGATTATGATCTATAATTTATGGCAACTGGGTCAGTCATAATTTGTAACTTGTAAGAGATAACGGGTCAGTCTTCTCAATTGACTATAATTGATCTGGACCGTCAATCAAGCATAGACCTATAACCAGACGTTAAACTAGAACCGCCACAAACCTGGACCATTGGATTCAGGTCAGGCCCCTTAAATTAGACAGGAGACATTGCATCTTAAATTACCTAGACTTTTCAAGAAAAAAAAAGATAGGTACATGCAGACAAATAAATGTATCGTACGACTTTACTATTATGAAATACTTACGTGTCTTGTTAAGGGTCTTGAACTTAAACATACGTGTCTTGTTAAGGATCTTGAACTTAATTTTTTTTTTGCTTGCAACAATTGGTCAATGGTATATGTACATTGATTTCCCTGGAGTGATTGACGGAGTCATTTTATGTATAGGACATGTCTAAAGCTCTAAAATCCTAAGGCTTTGCACTAGCCTATAAATAAATGAAGGGATAGGTTATAGAGATAGCAATAGTAGAGGTATCTGTTTTAAGCATTAAGAGTTAGTTTTTCATCTTCTTTTCCCCATGGCTCCAATGTTGCTCCTAATTGGTTTTTTGATAGCTGGGCTAGAATTAACAGGTATATATGGTCTCTCCCCCTGTGCATTTATACTGCATGCATAACATGGTCTAATCTTTTGATGATAGTATTGTCTTGGTTTTTAGAACTGTGAGGATCCGGAGAAGCTCTATATATTCTTTGGTATCACATCTCTTTCACAGTAGATCAATATGGTTACTATATATCATTCAAAACTTTGTTTTTCAAAATCTTTCTCTCACCACAGGATGATAGGAACACAAAGATTAAAAGAACCCGAAATTAGTTCTTTTCTCCAGTCCTTTTCCAATGTTTACCATCAAAATCTGTCACAACTTTGATGCAGGTGCACAATCTGTTGGCGTATGTTATGGAAAAAATGGAAACAATCTACCAGCTGATGGAGAAGTTGCTGATCTGTATAAAAGCAATGGCATTGGGAGGATGAGGATATATGACCCAGATCAAACAACTCTCAACGCCCTCAAAGGATCAAACATAGAACTCATCATTGGCATCCTTAACAACAATCTTCAAGCCCTCACTGATGCTACAGCTGCAACAAATTGGGTCCAAAACAACATAAGAAATTACTCGCCGGATGTCAAATTCAAATACATTGCTGTTGGGAATGAAGTACATCCTGGTGATGCTGAAGCCCAGTTTGTTCTACCTGCCATGCAAAACATTCATAATGCAATTGTAGCTGCCAGTTTACAAGATCAGATTAAGGTTTCAACAGCTATAGATACAACTTTGTTGGGAAATTCTTACCCTCCATCAGCGGGTTCATTTAGTGATGCTGCAAATTCATATATAAGCCCAATCATCAACTTCCTAGTCAGTAATGGGGCACCACTTTTAGCCAATATTTACCCTTACTTCAGCTATACCAATAACCCTCAAGACATAAGCCTTCCATATGCCTTATTTACTTCACCAGGGGTTGTGGTAACAGATGGTAGTCTTCAATACCAAAATCTTTTTGATGCATTGTTGGATTCACTCTTTTCTGCTCTTGAGAAAGCTGGTGCACCTAATCTACAAATTGTAGTATCAGAGAGTGGTTGGCCATCTGAAGGTGGTACTGCAGCTACGGTAGACAATGCAGGCACTTACTACAAGAATTTGATTAATCACGTGAAGGGTGGGACTCCGAAGAAGTCTGGACAAGCAATAGAAACTTATTTGTTTGCCATGTTTGATGAAAACCTCAAGACTGGATCAGAAATTGAGAAACATTTTGGTGTCTTCTCTCCTAATAAACAGCCCAAGTACCAAATTAGTTTCGGTTAGATAGTGTGGACTGTGTGGTTACCCATGCAAATACGTGAATAAGTTAAATAAGTGTGCCATGAGCCATGTACCCCCTTTAATGAATAAGTTTCCTATACAAATATAATTCTCGTGTTGCTTGGAAAAATGGATGAAAAAAAATCATAAGTTGCTTCTATGATGCCTTTTTTCTTCTTCAACAAGTTGAATCGTGAGAGTTTGAATCTAAAATCTCCCTATAGAGCATGAATTAAGTCTCTTTATGTTATGCATATTGGTAAAATAGACATAGAGTTAAAACAATATGCACCACCAACTAAGAACAAGTACGACTCCCAAAAATGTTGGTCTAGTAGTTCTCGGTTCTCCTAACTCATGACATTTCTTTACAATGTCAAACATTCAATTTTCCCGGTCTTTATGCTTTCATGTATCTTTAATGTTGCGTTTATGTTAGAGATATATTAACCCGTTAGCATAAGCCTAAGCCTAATTCTACTTTGTGTGCAAGCTAAGTCTCCTACTTGTACTAGAAGTTTATTAGTCTAGGGTCTAGGCTACTATATATACATATGTTATGGTCCATTGTAACACATGATTTGTACTAAACTCTAATATATTATTGATGTAATTCTTTAGGGTTTCCTCTGTGGATGCACGTAACTCTCGTGTGTTACTGTGTTATACACTTTATGCTTTCACTTCCGTATTCATACTAGCATATTCAACATGGTGTATCAATGTTAATATTTAACAGTTTAGATGGGATGGATAGAATTATTCTAAGGGAACCAAAAAATTATTATTTTGTTTTTTTGATTGGTTGGATAGAATTATTCTAAGAGAAGGATTTGGTTTTAAACTTAATTTTAATATAGCTTGAATAGAGCATGAAATGGGGAAAAATTGTTTATGAAGATTATATATACATTATCTTTAATAATGTATATGTGGATTTAAAATGAGGGATAATTGAACATAATTTGATCTATGACAACGTCTTTGGTAACAATATTAGAAAAGAATGAAAGGATTTTTTTTGTTTGTTTGAGGTCTAGAGTTTCATGTAGGGACTAGCTTAATATTAACAAATTATTAGAAAAAAAAAACTCAAAATAGGCATGAATATAGTATTAACAAATTATAAAGACAAAAAATCGTTGTTTCTTAATACATTAAGTTGCAATCATCTACCAACAAAGACAAAAAAAAAAAAAAAAAAAAAAGTTAAAAAAAAAAAAATACTATCGCTAGCTAGGATTATTTTTTTATTTTTATTTTTTGAAGTTAGAGCATTCACAATAGTAGTATTAAAATGTTAGGACATATGTGATTCATGTTAAGAACATATATCAATATTTTATGTAATCGGCTAATCCTTTGACAAAACACACTTTACTTGTAATTTGGTAGATCTAGGAAGTCTTTAATGCTTCAAGAAATAAGGTTTCAAGTTCAAGCGTTAAAACCATGCAAATCTGTCCAAAAAACAAGTGAAGAAGTGTTGTTCATTAAAGCTCGATAACTAATATCAATTAAGGTTTAAAAAGCTGTTTCAGCTTGAAGCTCGACAGCTGCTCGATAGATAAGGTATCTGTCGAGATTTATGAAAATCAGTTTTTCAAATCTGATTTCATTCCAATCCGTGAATGTATGTTTGAGCTTTCTTTTCTCACAACCCTAAACATATATAAGGATTGTTTTAAGGGCTGTCAAAGGTTGCTCAAGTTGCACGAGTGTGAAGCAAAGTTGTATTCATGCAAATTATGCCTGGAAACCTAGTTTGCCCTAGTTCATCTTGAAGAAGCTGCTGTATTTGTACACTGTAGGGTTTTGTGACCAAGCAACTTCATGATCTTCATCGTGTGATGAACTGATGAACTTTGCAGCCAACATCCTTCTCAAGTTGGTGATCAAGTCATATACTAGGATCCGCTCATCTATTGGTTAGTCACGTACTGGGAGCCGTGCATTAAAATGAGAGATTGTCACTACAGAACAAGTTCAATTGGGTTTCAACTGTAGGCTGGTATAAGGTACTAGGATTTCTTTACTTATAATTGCTTGTTGTGATAATAGTGAATTCTAGGAAGTGGTGACCTTAAAATCACCCGGTGGGGTTTTTGCATCGGAAGTTTTCCCTATTCGTAAACAAATCACCATGTCAACTTTATTTTTCGCTGCATTATTTTTTAGTTGGTGATTTGTTTGTGCTGCCACGTACATTGCATGTTAATTTGATTAATTAATAAACTTGGGTAATTAATCAATTAATTCATCACAAGGGGTCAATACATTTTTGGTCTATAAAGTGGTATTAGAGCAGGCACACTCTGATTAGGTTTTAATCTTTGCTGTGTGATCTATTGGCTCCTGTTTGTCATGGATAGAGGATAGTCTCTTATCATACCTTCTTTATTTGATAGTACTAATTATGTATATTGGAAAGTACACATGAGAGCTTTCTTGTAGTCACTAGATGAGAAAGTGTGGCAAGATGTGGAGATAGGTTGGACCAAGCCGAAGGAAGCGCTGGTTGATTGGGATGATGCTAAGACCAAGGTGGCAAACTTTAACAGTAGGGCATTGAATGCTTTATTCAGTGCAGTTACAAATGAGGAATTCAAGAAGATATCCTCCACTGAAACTGTAAAGGAATCATGGACCATCCTTTAGAAAACCTATGAGGGAACCAAGGTTGTCAAGGATTTGAAGCTTCAAAGGATTACTAGCTTCGAAGAGATTAAGATGGAGGATGATGAGTCATTTGATGAGTTCTATACCAAGCTCAAGGACATAGTGAACTCGACCTTTAATCTTGGGGAAACCATTCCTGAGCCCAAGATTGTTAGAAAGGTACTCAGATCTCTACCCGAGAGATTTCATGCCAAGATCACCACGATTGAGGAATCAAAGGATATTGACAAGATTCCTTTGACAGAGCTAGTTGTCAATCTGCAGACTTATGAGTTGGGTTTATCTAGGATCGGAAAATCGAGCAAGAGTAAGAGCATGGCACTGAAGGCTAAGAGCAGTGACATGGATGAATCTTCTAGCGATGAAGATTCTAAAATGAAGTCCTACATCACCAGGAAATTCATGAAGTTCATGAAGAATGCCAATGCAAAGGGTTTCGACAAGGACCGTAGACAGTTGAGTTCATCTTAGTCTAACAGCTAAGACATAGGGAAGAAGGATGCTAGAGATGACGGTAAGTACATTGTTCCTTTAGGACCTAAGTGTTTTGGGTATCAAGGCTTTAGTCACATGAAACAAGAGTGTCCTACTTATCTCAAGTACATTGGGAAAAGCAAGGAACTTGTTATAATTTTGAGCAACATCGAACTTGAGGATGATTCCAAAAATGAGGATGACGGAATCCTAAATGCCTTCATCACCACCGTCAATCCTACTGAGGGGATTGTAGAAGATGTGGATGAAGAAGAGGACTTGGTGGAGTTAAAGTTTGAGAAGATGGATGAACAAGATGACATCCACATTGCCAATGCAAAATTATACAAGGTCTTGGAAAAGCATGAGAAGTTGTATAGGTTGGCCACCAATAAGCTCAGTGATGTGAAGCTTGAACGAGAAGAACTCTCCACAAAGTTTGATGAAGCCAATTAGACTATAGGAGCACTGAGGTTTGAAAATAATTTCTTGGCTAAGAAGACCAAGAAACTTGAAGAGGAGCTGTTTCAAGTCAGAGCTCAGTTGGAGAGGACTTCAAGTGAAAAGCTTGATGAGATTCTTAGCCTTCAGAAATCTTCTTCTGATAGAACCAGCTTAGGGTATGATTTCTCCTCTCCGAATATTGCTTCTTCTAGTATTATTGTTTTTGTTTCTCTTGCTAATAATGTTGAATCTGAAAACAATAATGTGATATCTAGTGAGAATATAGACAAGGGTAAATATATCTTAGGAGCACCCCTTGAGCTTGCTAAGAAAGAAACCAAAAACCCTATGGCTAAGAAGAGCAATGCTCAAAAGTCTAAAGAGAAGAAGCAACATCTCTGTTATCACTATGGAGTAGCTGTACATACTCGACCTAATTGCTACAAGTGGCTTGCCACTCAACAGAGCAACAACATGGTCTTATCAGGAAACCTGAGTCAGTTTCCATCCTCTCTTGCTCCTCTTGGAGATCTCCTCAAGGCCATCATGTTCCTTTCGAACTTGAATGATTGCAATTCTTCCCCCTCACCACCAGTTCAAGGATTCGCCAAAAGGAAAGGTTCTTCCAAGGTGTGGAAGGAAAAAGGCTCCAAGTGATTTAGCCCTTTTTTTTTTCTCTCCCCCCTTATTGTTTTTGTTTTTGCATTACTTGTGTGTTTTGCTTTCTTATTTTGAGTCAGTCTAGTTTTTATGCATTGCTTTACTTAACATGTTTTTGTTTGTTTGTTTTCAATTTTGTTTTCCTTCATAAAAAAAAAAATTGAAATTGAAAAAAAAAAAAATCAAAAACAGGGTGTGTTTGTGTACCTTGAATGGCCAATGAAACAAAATTTTCTAAATTTTGTATCTCTTGTAGCTTAGATGAGCATTTATATGCACAACTAAGAAAGCAAGCTTTGTGGCTCTTGTTTGTGATGAGTAAGATTAAGTTATCTCTTGTACTTAACACTCGTATCACTCTTTTTGACAGGAATAACTAAAACATCATAAGAGAAAGGCATAAATAACCATCTCACTATTGTTGCATGCCAATCATGGAATGACATCGATATGCTTTTGCATAGCAAAAGTGCAATGTCAAAAGCTTAACATCATTGGGTATTTCTTTTCTCTCCCCCATATGCCCATGCGTGATATGCTTAAAAGTAAATATGCAAAGAAAAAACATTTAAGAAAAAGTTATCAAAATGCTTTAAAATAGGATTGCAAGCTTGTATTCTAAGAGATGTGGGAGTTATAGGATGTACCTCGAAGATGTGGCAGTTATGATCATGTGTGAGCTAAATTGATGTACTCATATCTCAAATCGTCATAACATATAGACACTTATGTAAGCTTGCATGTTTTTCACACACAATACACAATATTCTTTGCTACTTTTGATACATGTGCAGGTACAATGTGATTTGACCATCACAAGGAATACATGTGTTAATGTATGCTCACTAAATTGTCTTGAATTATTTTTGAAATATAAAATAGGTTAGACTTGTTTAGTGTGTGTGTGTGTTTTGGATCTAAATACTTATCATTTTTTTGTTGAGAGATGATTTTGAGAGTTTAAATTTTTGTAAATTGTTGTTTGGATTCTTGGTTGAGTTGCATGTTTGATTTCATTCATATTTGTGTTTTTCTCTTGTTCAAAAACTGTTTTTAAAGCAATCTTGATAGCTTCTCGACACCTCTCGACAACTAGGCTATCTATCGAGCCCTTTCAACTTCTTTTTATCGCATTCTCGATAGCTATTCAATCTATCGAGAAAGTTTCTGTCTCCTTGATAGATGCTCAATAGCTTCTCAATCCATCGAGCCCTTTTTACTATGAACACCTTTGGACAACTTCTCGATAGTTGTATCTGGCGAACTTTAAAGCTCGACACCTCATAATACCTCTCGTATGATTGTCTATATAAAGGGTCCGCACAATTTCTTTCTTATTTCTCTTGATCTCTCTCGATCCTTTTTGACCTCTCACCTTTCCAAACACCTCTTAAGTACTCTAAACCTCTTCCCCACTCATTCTTCAGTCTCAAGGTCACTTGCTTCATCTGGTATGATGCTTTCTTATTCATTTATCATGCATTTTATATCTTTTGACCTAACTTTTGGGGTTTTTGAAATTTTTTTTGGATCTTTCAAAATCTTTGAGATTTTTTTTTGGATCTTTCAAAATCTTTGAGGTTTTTGCTACTTTGGATCCTTGGTTGAGTTGCATGTTTGATTGCATTCATATTTGTGTTTTTCTCTTGTTGAAAAACTGTTTTTAAAGCAATCTTGATAGCTTCTCGACACCTCTTGACAACTAGGCTATCTATCAAGCCCTTGTAGCTTCTTTTTATCGCATTCTCGATAGCTTCTTGATAGCTACTCGATCCATCGAGAAAGTTTCTGTCTCCTCGATAGATGCTCAATAGCTTCTCGATCCATCGAGCCCTTTTTACTGTGGACACCTTTGGATAGTTTCTTGATAGTTGAATGGTGAACTTTAAAGCTCGACACCTCTTAATACCTCTCGTTCTCTCGAGAATTATGATTTTCTATATAAAGGGTTTGCGCGATTTCTTTCTTATTTCTCTCGATCTCTCTCGTTCCTTTCTGACCTCTCACCTTCCCAAACACCTCTCAAGTACTCTAAACCTCTTCCTTACTCATTCTTCGGTCTCAAGGTCACTTGCTTCATCTGGTATGATGCTTTCTTTTTCATTTATCATGCATTTCATATCTTTTGACCTAACTTTTGGGGTTTTTGAAAAAAAATTTTGGATCTTTCAAAAACAAATCACCGTGTCAACTTTATTTTCTGTTGCATTATACTTTAGTTGGTGATTTGTTTATGTTGCCACATACATTGCATGTTAATTTGATTAATTTATAAACTTGGATAATTAATCAATTAATTTATCATAGGGTGTCAATACATTTTTGGCCTATCAAGTGGTATCAGAGCAGACATACTTTGATTAGGTTTTAATATTTGCTGTGTGATCCTTTGACCCCTATTTGTCATGGATAGAGGACAGTCACTCATTGTACCCCCTTTATTTGTTGGTACTAACTATGCTTATTGGAAAGTATGCATGAGTGTAATTGGCCAAGAATGTATTGACTCCTTGTGATAAATTAACCAATTAATTAGCCAAGTGAATTAATTAGGTTCAATTACATGCAATGAGCATGGTAGCACAAACAAATCATCAAATAAAATATAATGCAGCGGAAATTAAATTTGACACGGTGATTTGTTTATGAATTGTGAAAACCTCCGAGGCAAAAACTCTACCGGGTGATTTTAAAGACACTACTCCCGAGAATCCACTATTATCAAAACAAGTGGTTACAAATAAAGAAATTCTAGTACCTTATATCAACCTACAGTTGAACCCTTACCCCAATACCTAATTGGACTTGTTCTGTAGTGACAATCTCTCCTTGTATTGCACGGCTCCCAATACGTGACTAACCAAAAAATGTGCGGATCCCAGTACTTGAATTTATCACCAACTTGAGAAGGATGTTGGCTATGAAGTTCTTCAGTTCATCACACGATGAAGATCATGAAGTTGCTTGGTCATAAACCTCAACAGATACCCTATCTATTAAGCAGCTGTCGAGCCTCGGGCTGAAACAGCTTTTTAAACCTCAAAAGATACTAGCAGTTGAGCTATAATGAATAGCACTTCTTCACTTGATTCTTGGATAGACTTGCATGGCTTTAACACTTGAACTTGAAACCTTGTTTCTTGAAGCATTAAACACATCCTAGATCTATCCAAAAACAAGTAAAGTGAGTTTTGTCTAAGGATTACGCAATTACATAAAATGTTGACATATGTTCCTAACATGAATCACATATGTCCTAACAAGTAGAAAATAAAGTTGACACGGTGATTTGTTTACGAATGGGGAAAAACTCCTAGGCAAAAACCCCACTGGGTGATTTTAAGGTTACCACTTCCGAGAATTCACTATTATCACAACAAGCGGTTACAAGTAAAGAAATCCTAGTACCTTATACCAACCTACAGTTGAACCCTTACCCCAATACCCAATTGGACTTGTTTAGTAGTGACAATTTCTCCTTTTCAATGCACGGCTCTCAGTACGTGACTAACCAATTGATGCGCAGATCCCAATACGTGGCTTACTCCTTTGCGCGAATCCTAATACGTGACTAACTCCACAACAACCCTTTGATTGTTGTAGTTGATTTGCAGCAGCTTCACATAAAAACACCAATAAGATTTTCAATGTTGGTGCAAGAGACTTTGCTTGGTTATAGAACCCAAAGGCGTACAAGAAACATAGTAAGAACTCTTTCTTCTATATGAGGAGGCTAGGGTTTCAAAAAAAAACCTTATGAAGCTCTCTAGGGTTAGTTTTTTCTTTTTCCACCTCCTTTAAATAGGAGTTTAATGGGCTCTCCTATTCCAAATAGGTTTACACAAACCTTGGGCTTTCCTAGTCCAATAAGGATTATACAAACCCACAAACTTTGGGTTTTCCTAGTCCTATGAGGATTATACAAGCCTATAAACAAATAGCCTTTTAGAAAAAAAAAAAAAAAAAAAGTTGCTAGCTATAGTTTGAATCCCGTAAGCTCGATAGATCGAGAAAGTGTGGCAAGCTGTGGAGATAGCCTGACCAAGCCGAAGGAAGAGCTAGCCGGTTGTGATGATGCCAAGATCAACGGCAGAGCATTGAATGCTTTACTCAATACAGTCATAAATGAGTAGTTCAAGAAGATATCCTCCACTGAAACTAAGAAGAAAGCATGAACCGTTCTCTAAACAACCTATGAAGGAACCAAAGCTGTCAAGGATTCGAACCTTTGGAGGCTCACTTCTAGCTTCAAAGAAATTAAGATGGAAGAGGATGAGTCATTTGATGAGTTCTATGCCAGGCTCAAGGACATAGTGAACTCAGTTTTTAATCTTGGGAAAACCATTCCCGAACCTAAGACTGTGAGAAAGGTGCTTAGATATCTAGCTGAGAGATTTCATGCCAAGATCACCGCTATTAAGGAATCAAAGGATATTGACAAGATTCCTTTGACAGAGGTTGTTGGTAATCTACAGACCTATGAGTTGGGTTTGTCTAGGATGAGGAAGTCAAGTAAGAGCAAAAGCATGGCATTGAAGGCCAAAAATAGTGACACAGATTAGTCTGCAGGCGATGAAGATTCTAAAGTGAAGTCCTACGTAACCAGGCAATTCAAGAAGTTCGTGAAGAATGCCAATGCAAAGGGCTTCGACAAGGACCATAGGCAATCAAGTTCTTTTCAGTCTATGGGCCAAGACAAAGGGAAGAAGGATGCTTGGGATGGCGGTCAGTACACTGTTCTCTCAAGACCCAAGTGTTTCGGATGTCAAGACTTTGGTCACATGAAACAAGAGTGCCTTACTTATCTCAAGTCTATTGGGAAGAGCAAGGCACTTGCTGCTACATTGAGCGACACCAAACCTGAGGGTGATTCCGAAGATGAAGATGACAGAATCCTAAATGCCTTCACCCCTACCATCAATCCTGCTGAGGGTATTGTAGAAGATATGGATGAAAAAAAGGACTTGGTGGAATCAAAGTTTGAGAAGATGGATGAGTAAGATAACATCCGCACCGCCTATGCAAAGTTATACAAGGTCTCGAAAAAGCATGAAAAGTTGTATAAGTTGGCCACCAAGAAGCTCAGTGATGTGGAGCTTGAACGAAAACAACTTTCCACAAAGTTTGATAAAGCCAATCAGACCATTGAAGCGCTAAGGTTTGAAAACAATTTCTTGGTTGAGAAGACCAAAAAGCTTGAGGCAGACTTGTTCCAAGTAAGAGCTTAGTTGGAGAGGACCTTAAGTGCAAAGCTTGATGAGTTGCTTAGTATTCAGAAATCTGCTTCTGATTGAACCAGTTTAGGGTATGATTTCTCTTCTCTTAATATTGCTTCTTCTAGTACTACTATTTTTGTTTCTCCTACTAATAATGTTGAATTGAAAATAATGATGCTAAAACTGTGATAGCTAGTGAGAACATAGACAAGGGTAAATTCATCTTAGGGGAACCCCCTAAGCTTGCTAAGAAAGAAAGCAAAAACCTTAGGGCTAAGAAGAGTAATGCTCAAAAGTCTAGAGAGAAGAAGTTGCATCTATGTCATCATTGTGGAGCAGCTAGGCACACTCGACCGAATTGCTATAAGTGGCAAGCCACTCAACAGAGCAACATCATGGTCTCGTATGGAAACCTGAGTCAGTTTCCATCCTCTCTTGTTCCTCTAGGAGATCTCCTCAAGGCTCTCATGTTCCTTTCGAACTTGAACGGTTGCAATTCTTCCCCCTTACAGCCGGTACAATGATTCGCTAAAAGGAAAGGTACTTCCAAGGTGTGGAAGGAAAGGGCTCCAAGTGATTTAGTCATTTTTTTTCTCTCTCCCCTTCTTGTTTTTTGTTTTTGTATTACTTGTGTGTTTTGCTTTCTTAATTTGAGTTAGTCTAGTTTTTAGGCACTGCTTTGTTTGACATGTTTTTGTTTGTTTGTTTTTCAGTTTTGTTTTATTTTGTTTTCATTCATAAAAAAAAAATTAAAAAAAATTGAAAATCAGAAAAATACAAAAACAGTGTGTGTTTGTGTACATTTGGTACTTGTGTACCTTGAATGGCCAATAAAACAAAGTTTTCTAAACTTTGTATCTCTTGTAGCTTAGATGAGCATCTCTACGCATAACTAAGCAAGTGAACTTTATGGCCCTTGTTTGGGATGAGTAAGATTGAGTTATCTTTTGTACTTAAGACTCGTACCACTCTTTTTGATGGGAAGGACTAGAAAATCCTAAGAGAAAGGCATAAATAACCATCTCACCACTGTTACCCGCCAATTATGAAATGACATCTGTATGCTTTGGCATAGCAAAAGTGCAATGTCAAAAAGTTTAACATAATTAGGTGTTTCTTTTCTCTCTCTTATTTGCCCATGCATGATATGCTTAAAAGAAAATATGGAAAGAAAAATTAAAGCAAAAGAAGCAAAAATTCTTTAAATATGATTGCAAGCGTGTATTCTAAGAGATGTGAGAGTTATAGGATGTACCTCAAACGTGATAGTCCCCATCAAGCAGTTATGATCATGTGTGAGTTAAATTGATTTACTCATTTCTCAAATCGTCATAACATGTAGAAACTCATGCAATCTTGCGTGTTTTTCATACACAACACGCAATATTCTTCGCTACTTTTAATACATGTGCAAGTACAATGTGATTTGACCATCACAAGGTTTACATATGTTAATGTATACCTACTAAACTATCTTGACGTGTTTTTGAAATACAAAATTTCTTAGACTTGTTTTGTGTGTGTGTGTGTGTGTTTTGGATCTAAATGCATGACATTTTTTTTAATGATAGATGTTTTTAAGAGCTTCAAATGTTGGTTGGATCCTTGGTTGAGTTGCATATTTGATTGCATTCTTGTTTGTGTTTTTCTCTTTTTTGAAATACTGGTTTTAAGCAATCGCGATAACTCCTCGACACCTCTCGACAGCTAGGCTATCTATCAAGCTTTTCAGATTCCTCTTATCGCAATCTCGATAGTTCCTCGATCCATCGATAAAGTTTCTATCTCCTCGATAGATGCTCGATATCTCCTCAATCCATCAAGCTCTTTTTGCTGTTGACACCTCTAGACAACTCCTCGATAGCTGCATTTATCAAAATTTAAACCTCGACACCTCTCGATCTGTAGAGAATTAAGAGGTTCTATATATAGGATCCTCGTGATACCAGTTTCACTTCACTCGATCTCTTTCGACTCCTGTTGACTCTTCACCTCCCAAAACCTCTCTCTCTCACTCCAAACTTCATCCTCGAAGGTTTTTCGGCCTAGATCAAGTATTTCTTCACTGGTAAAGATCCTAAATCCTTCATTCTTCATGCATTTGACCTAACTTTTTGGGATTTTTGAAAATTTTGGGGCATTTCAAAATTGATGAAGTTTTTGTGAAATTTTTGGGATGGGTCTTGCTTAAATGGCTTTAAATCATCATGCATTGCATCACATTTGCATTATAACAATGTTTCATGCATTTTAGATGTGTGTTTACTTTGTTTCAATGTTATGTGCTAGTAGGTTTGGATTAGGTTGAGGCCATGATATTTTTAATTTTGCATGTCACATGTTCATTCATTTCCATGCATACATACCTTCAAGTCTTTATATTCTTAGATATTGATTGTGTTGGAGCTTTTTTGTCTCTCTCTCTCTCTGGGTTAGTTGCTCTATGAAACCTAAACAAAAATCTACTCCGTCCCAGAACCCTCTTCGTTCTGGGGCATTGTCTTCTAATTCTACCCCCTCTCACATTTGATTCTATGATGATAAAGCTCGATAGGACTTTTTGGAAAAATTTTATAGACGAGGCATTCATTCGGAACGCCAAGTCATTTTATTGGATTTCTACGATAATGACCTACCCACTGTCATTCACAGTAGGGGTTGGGAGTCACTGTGTGACGTCTAGATTACTTGTCCATCCGTGATCATACAGGAGTTTTACTCCAACATACACAGATTTGATTATTCAGTATCTCTCTTTATTACTCGCGTTTGAGGTACATGCATTGTGGTCACACCAGATATTGTATTCGAGGTGCTGCACATCCCGAGAGTAGCGCATCCTGACTACCCCGGCTATGATTGTCTTAGGATTGTGTCCAAGGACAAGCTCATATCTTCTTTCTGTGAGCGACCTTCTGATTTGGGTGATCGTCAGTTCACTCCTTGCTCGGCCTTTGCTAAAGGTCCGAGGTTCATTAACATGGTGATGACTTTTTTTTTGCATTCTCTGTCTCACTATAACTCCATTACAGAGCCTAGTGCTTGATTTTTGATTTCCTTCTTAGAGCATCTCACTAGAGAATTCCCCTCTCACTTCATTCTATCCCTCATTGATGTCTATAGGGATACAGCGACCCGTGATAAGTTCATTTTTCCTTCGATTATCACGAGGATTCTTCGCCATTTTTCTGCCTCCTTTCTTGTCTCTGACCACTTCTCCGTTATATATGCCATAGATGCCGCTACCTTTAAACGGAGCGAGGTGTAGCTACGATCAAAACGGCTAGGGACGACGATTCCTCCAGCTTCTATTGCTTCATCTACCTCCACTCCTTCCTCTTCCACGGGTAAGGTGTCTCTCGAGGATATCATGGCATAGCTTGTGCGCATGGATGCTCGCCTTGACACTCTCAATGATGAGTTGTGTCAGGTGAACACCTGTGTTGGTTGTATCACATGACAATAGGTATCATAGGTAGTTTTGTTGCTTTCTCTCCATCTCTACCAGCTTCAGAGGATGAGAGTGATGATGGCTTTAGCAATGATGATGCTGATGAGGACGATGGTGCTAGCTTGCCCAGTGATGATGAGATGTTTACTTGATGTACTTACCCTTTGTCACTCGTGACAAAAGGGAAAGTAGTTTTGGATATGAGAGTAGTCATACTTATAGGGGGATGGTTAGTATAGGAGATTTTTGTTAAGGGGAGTGTTTGATGAGATCCAACAAGCGTTCAGGGATCCATTGCATGTTCCAGTTGGGCCTATTACAAGAGCAAGATCCAAGAAGATCAAAGCACTTAATGAGCTGATTCAAGAGATTTGGGCTGATTCTAATGTAGGACATTCCAAGTTTGGCCCAAAGGAAGATGAAAGCGTAGTAAATTTAATCCAAGCTATTGAGGGTTGATCTGGCTTAATTAGGAGTGATTTATGGCGTGAATTAATAGCTAATTGACTTTCCAGCTCTATATCAATTAATGAAGTTTTTTTCCTATTTTGGAGCTGCTTTTTCAAACCAAATCTACCTGAATTTTGGGCTTTTAGTATTTATATCGTTTTTTTTAGCTATTTTCCTTGTTTTTAGGTGCATTTAATGCTTTTTAGGTCAAATTTGATTCCTGATATGGTTAGGTATCAATTAGAAGTTATTTTAGAATATATTTTCTTGTCTATCAAGTTTTATGGAGCTCTTAAATAGGCCATTAAGTTTGTAAACGTTTTTCATATATTATTGAATAAAAATCAGAAAATGTGAGGCTTTGCTTTTCTTTTGGTTCTTCAGGAACTATGAAATTATCAAGGATTCTTCCTTGTGGCGTTCAAACTTTATACCTTCGGTTCATGATTCAATTATAATCATTGGGTCAAGGTCTGTTACTTATACTTTTGGTTCGCGTTTCACTTATAAACGTTGGGTCAGGGTTCTATCAAAAATCTGAATTTTAGCTTTCCTGGGAAAATATTCGAATATTTTTGTTGGGTCTCAAAGCGTGTCGATTGAGGTTCGCATCATTTGTTATTAGAGCATAGGTTCTAAAATCAGTTTTCTATCCCTTTATCTTTTGTTTCCTATTATCATCCTATCTTGTTCCTCTTGTGTTCTTTATTCATCGTTCTTATTTTTTTTTTACGTGCTCTAGGTTAAAATCATGCTCCTAGCTCTAAAAAAAAAAGTGAAAAAAAGAAAATGTGAAAAAAAAGAAAAAAAAAGACATAAAAAAGAAATAGAAAACAAAAAAAAAAATATTGTTTGTAGTTTCAATTCTCTCAAACCAGAATATCGTTTTCTTTTGTCCTCTTCCGTTGATTTAGTGTTTCTGTCATATTTTCTTGCCGTTGGTATTTGTTTAAACACTACAAGTTGAATTCCTTGATCAAGTTTATTAGTTTAATGCAGAACTGAAAAAGCGAAGCTACGAGTGGAAAAAGGCAAGAGAGTGTTAGACTAATATCGGGAAAAAACCAATTTAAGAGTGAAACACGAGTGGGAGTGACATAATTTGAGTGCAAACACGTGAGGGAGTGCTGTGAGGAATTATTTCTAACAATTTTCTGTAGTTTCAAAATTATGTCTTCCAGGGGCGAAACATCAAATAGGGAAGGAGGGGAGGAGTCGTCCATCATTTTGCAGGCTATGCAACAACAATTTGAACGCATGAACGTGGTGTTTAATGAGATTCGGGATTGGATGGATAGGCAAGACACTATTATTGCTACTTTGCGTGAGGAGCGTCTGCAAAGAGGCCCTAATGCTAGAAGGCAAGAAAGGCGTGCACACATGGATGATTCTGATGACTACCACGAGAATGAGTTTGAAGATGAAGAAGATCAAGCTTCATTGAACAATGAGGGCAGGTTTGTGCCAAGGGGAGAAAGGCGTGGTAGAGGTTTCCGAAGAGATCCAAGATGGCAAGATGGGACTGACAGAAACCTAGAAAATATAAAAATGAAGATACCAACGTTC